>NC_063332.1:111287686-111511046 GCF_021869965.1 Rhincodon typus
GTCAGCCTCTCTGCTCCTATGATGCTGCTTGGCCTGCTGTGTTCATCCAGCCCTGCACCTTGTTGTCTCGGATTCTCCAGCATCTGCAGTTCCTACTATCTCTGGTCTGTCAAATGTTGGGAGGCATGGAGATTACATGACAAAAGGAATGAGGACACAAGGCAAAGGAAATTCAAACTGAACCAGTAAAGAATTAAAAGATGTTTTCAAAGCATTTATAAATATTTTTATACTTATAAATAGTGTTTATAGCAGAATTATTACCAAAAGCTGCTGCTAAAATAGTGAGAACAGCTATGACCTGAAATTATTGAAATCAATGTTGAAGTCAGAAGAGCAAAAGATGAGGTGCTGTTCCTTGATTTTACATTGAGCTTCATCAGAACAGTCAGAGAGGTCAGAGTGGGTATTAGACAGAAAATTAAAATTACCACAACCAGAAGAAAAGAGACAAACTTTATACTTCATTTTAGTCATTCTTTTATATGAAATAGCATCATTACGTGAAATAGCATCACTGTCTACGTCAGAGCTTGTCTTGACCGCTACAGTCCTTGGATGATAGGTATACCCACAGTGTTATGAGGAAGGTGGCCCCAGGTGTTTCAGCCAGCCAAAGTGAGAATCAGTCATATGTTTCCAAGGGAAGATGCTGCTGTGTGGCTTGAAGGGGAAGTTACAGAAGGTGGTGTTACCTTACATCTGCTGCCCTTGTCTGTCTACATGATGGAGGTCATGAGTTTGGAACAATGTTCCCTTTAAGCTATGCACAGCCACTCCAACATTTCCCCACATGACAGTTGGCATGTTGATGTGGATTGCAGCATTCTCTTCTGGTTCCAGAAGTTGCTGTCGTGCATAAACCTTAGAGGTCTGCAAGGAAAAACAATTAGAGGGAATGCTAGTTTGGAAGGTGCTGCTAAGGGAGTCTGGGTGGCGGCTGCAGTGCACCTGTAGATTGCACACACTGCTACTACTGACTAAATGGTGAAGGTACTGAATGCTGAGGGGGGTGGATGGGATGCCAATCAAGCACAGGCTGCTTTGTGCTGAATGGAACTGAGCCTCGAGTGTTGTTGGAGATATACTCATTCAAGCAAATGGAAAGTATTCTATCATACTCTTGGTTTGCTGATAGTGAACAGGCTTTGGGCAGTCACAAGGTGAGCTACTTTCCTCAGAATTCCCAGCCTCTGGCCTTTTCACGTAGCTGCAGTATTTCAATTTTTCATCAATGGTACCCCACCCAACTTCAAATTCCCACCTGAACTCCCACAGTTATGACACTTATCAGCCTAAACCTGAATGTTGATCAGGTCTTTCATTTGCCACAGCTAGATTTGTGAGGACCAGGCATGATAAGTTTATCCGTCTTGTTGGTTTCCATACACATCCAGGTTTAACCTAGCAGCTTTAATCTTCAGAATCCAGTTGACTGTAGTTTCACTGAACCGCTCATTGTGTGGGGCACTGAAATAGTGTATGGGTGTGCCTGAGTGTGTGCGCAGCAATTCCCCCTCAACTCTGTGCCACTATTGACTCTGGTGGTTCTGTCCCACTGGTGGTACAGCATGTACCCAGGCATGATGCTGGTACTGAAAGCTATGATTCAGCGAATGAGGCTACATAGGGGCTGTTACTCGGCTACTCTGTAGGGTAGCTCTTCCAAATTTGGCACAAGTGCCTAGAAGCTAAGAGGGCTTTGCAAGTTCAATAGGGCAATGTGTGCTGTTGTTATTTCCAGTGCCTAGATCATTACAGAGTAGTCTCAATCTCTTTTGTTGACTTTATAGTGGTTTGATGCAATGTATTGGCTTACTAGACAAATTCAGAGGGCAGTAAGAGTCAAGCTCATTACTTTAGATCTGAAATCGCATGTAGGGCAGGTCGAGCAACAATAGAAGATTTCTTTTCCTAAAGACCATTGTGAACCGTGAAGGTTATTTTTGTGAAAATTGACAATGGCTTTATGGTGACCATAATTGAGACTAGCTTTTAAATTTCACATTAATTAAATTTAAATTCCACCAGCTGCCATGGTGGGATTTGATCCATATCCATAGAGAGTCATTTTCATTACTAGTCTAGCAACAATACAGATTTTCATTACCCTATTCAGTGTTGAAATATCTCCCTCCACGGAAATATCTCTCTGTTCTTATCATTGCTTTGTGTCATCTCATGAAACAAACTTCTGGAACATACAGCATACTAAGGTTTAGATGAGGACATAATACTGAGATTAAATAACTCCTGCAGAATAGAAGACAGGGAGGGTTACAAAACAAAAAAACTGCAACAAAGTACCTTGTAAAACTCTTGTATATATCTGGGTATGATTATAGTCAGCTATACATCTTATTAATACAGTTAAATCCCAAAATTTGTAATAAGACAATCTGCACTAAGTTGTAGCATTATATCATATGGATGCTACACACTACAGTCACATTGCAGTGTCGAGAAGAGAATGGATGTTTCAAGTTGTGAAATGTATGAATGGAAAGTGCTGCTTTGTCCTGGATGGTGTCAAGCTTCCTTACTGTCATCAGAGCCAAAGTCATCAGGCAAGTGGACAGTATTCTATCATACTCTTGACTTGTTCTTGCAGCTGGTCGACAGATTTTGTGGAGTCATGTGGTATTATACTCTCTCCTGTCTGAGGGTGTCATTATCTGACACATGTGAATTATAGTTGTTACTTGTGACTATCAGCCTATTCCTAAATGTTGTCCAGATTTTGCAATGCACAGGCACAGATTGATGAATTACCTGACGACTACATATGAAAATGAATACCCTGCAATCATCTGAGAGCATTCATCTGACTGCTTCTGACCATGTTGAAGCGAAGGTCAAAAATGAAGCAGCTGAAGGTGGTTCGGCCTCAGAAATTCCTGCAGCCATGTCCTGGGACTGAGGTTACTGGTCTTCAACAACTAGAGCCATCTTCATTTGTGCTGCATAGGACTCCAGATAGCGGGGACATTTTCTCGATCCACATTGACTCCCATTCAATGTATGGTGCTTCTTCTTGCTGTCACATGAAAGTAAGAGTTGCTTCATGTCAAAGGTAGTCATTCTTGGCTCACCTCTGGAAATCAGGTCTTTTGCCCAAATTTGAATCATGTCTGCTTTGAGAACTAGAGTCAAGGGGCCCGACAGAACACAAACTGAGCTACAATGAATAGATAAAACAAAAACAAAGAACTGCTGATGTTGAATATCTGCAACAGAAAGAGAAACTGGAGAAACTCAGCAGGTCTGGCAGCATCTGTTAAAAGAAAGCAAAGTTAATATTTCGAGTCCAGTAACCCTTTTACAGAACAATGAATAGTTTATTGGTATATGCCACTGAACAATATATCAATTATTGGTTGTAAATGAAATTTAATTGAAGAAAAATTCTCATTGTTAAAAAGGACACTGGTTTTTATTAAATGCTATTGCAACAACTTAGTGATTTGTGACAGATGAAGGAAATATCAGAAGCCATAGATGTAAATGAACTGCTGTACCAAGTTTATCAGCTGACAAACAAACTCCACATGTTTGTTTGGGAAATAATCTATTAAATAGCAAAATATGTAATCTCATATCAGAAATTTGAAAGCAATATCATAAAACATGCTTCAAACTACAAAAAAAAATCCTTGTCTTAATGGGGCTCAACTCCTGAAGGGAAAACCGCACAGGACTGAACGGCTTTTAGTCCAAACGATTAATCACTATTGGGTAACCAGCCAGAACTCAAAAAATTTTATCTTCTGATCTAGCTTTCCTACTTAGGTGTATCAACTTAAA
This sequence comes from Rhincodon typus, assembly GCF_021869965.1. Lineage (NCBI taxonomy): Eukaryota > Metazoa > Chordata > Chondrichthyes > Orectolobiformes > Rhincodontidae > Rhincodon > Rhincodon typus. The sequence continues at coordinate 111,291,491 of NC_063332.1, forward strand.
GAAAAAAAAAAGCAGCTCAAATTGCTGAGTCACACATTGTGAAACATAAGCACAACCTGCAAATAGCTCATTTTTAACGAATGCAATTGCATGTGAAATAAAATTACAATATTCCTTCCTGCCAAAAGTGAGACAATAATTAGAAGAAAATGTAGTCAAATCAAGCTCTTTGCAATCTGGTATATTCAGGCTTAACTTTTACCAACCATTTGATTCAATGTCAAAGTCCACAGCTATAAAAAATGCCTAGAGTGAAATTTGGTCTTTTTTTTTAGAAAAGACACAAATGGTCAGCATCAGCAAGTGCCTGACAGTGCAAGGTGATCTATAATCACTTACTGATTTAACAAAACATGGTACACTATACCTTAAACTGTGAATCATTGTATAAATTCTAGCACATCAGATGGAAACCATCCAACAATTCCGATGCTGCCTAAATACTTCCTGACTCCCTGCGTGGGAATAATCTGGACATAAGAGGTGCTCCACAGAAATTAATTATTGTGGAAAGGTTAAGTACAAATATGTCATGAAACACAGAAGAAACTAATATAAATGAAGAGTGTGTCTGTAGTAAGCTCATTGGAACATTCGCACAATATTCACAACAAAAATATTCATATTATTTTTCCCATCTTATATTTAGACTTTCTTCACCACATTCTGCTCTGGTAGCTGTAACAGAACGTACTGAGTTGTTAGCCTTTCCTCAGAGTCATAGAAATGTACAGCATGGAAACAGACCTTTCTGTCCAACTCATCCATGCAGACCAGATATCCTAAATTAATCTAGTCCCATTTGCCAGCATTTGGCCCATATCCCTCTAAACACTTCCTATTCATATACCCATCCAGATGCCTTTTAAATGTTCTAATTGCACCAGCCTCCACCACTTCCTCCAGCAACTCATTCCATACACTCACCACCCTCTGCGTGAAAAAGTTGGCCCTCAGGTCCCTTTTAAATTTTTCCCTCTGACCTTAAACCTATGACCTTTAGTTTTGGGCTCCCATGCCCTGAGGAAGAGTCCTTGGCTATTTACCCTATCCGTACCCCTCATGATTTTATAAACCTCTATAACCCCTCAGCTCCAATGCTCCAGGGAAAGTAGCCCCAGCCTATTCAGCGTAACCAATTTAGAGAAGCTGAGCTTTTAACCAAGGAATGCATTAAAAAAGTGGTTAAATAAATGTTAGCAATCCCTTTTACTGAAAAAAAAACCTTTTTCATCAGCAAATCAGAGAAAAATTTGAACATTTTAGGTCTGATTTATACAAATCTCAAACCTTTTTTATGAGAACATGGAACACGACAGCTTCAAATATATCCAGTTTTATCTCCACAACTATTCAGGATGAGAGAACTTTCTTAGTATTTGACACTTATCCTAGTGTGTTTGGCCTCCAGGTAGTGTGTAACCCATAGGGCATTGTTGAGATCAGGCACTTAACCTATACAGAATTGTAGTATCAAATCCATACCTTAGGTGTCAGCCTTGATTCAGTGACAACACTAAGTCAGAACAGTGTGGGTTCATAGCCCCATTTCAGAAACATGACCCCATAATCTCGTCCAATCCATCAATGCAGTCAAAAAGACAATGCTGCAAGGTTAGAAATGCAATCTTTTAGATGAGATGTTAAACCAAAGTCAAGTCTATTTCAGGTAGGTCTACAAAATCCTATCACATTATTTGAATAAGAGCAGGGGTGTGTTCTCTTCCTGTTTCACCAATATTTATCCCTCAAACTACACCACTAAAAACAGATTTTCTGGTCACTGCAGCATTGTTCTTTTGCTTGCTCAAGGCACTGTAATCTAAGGTCACTTTTATCATCATGCTAACTTTTAAAAAAAAACCTTTGTGCCAAACTAGTTCCTCATAACACAAATTCTCTTTTGATTCAACAGTGGATAATAGTTACCCATACTAATTTTAGAACATAGATAGTATTATAATTCAAGACTGCAACACAGAGAAAGTGGCGTGTGAAATGTGCTCTTTGGAGAGTGTGCTGAAATATATTGTACTGCCAGAAGAAACTTGAGATCCTTGTCATAATGCTTAAAGGCCTTCATCTCATTTCCGTCTCAGTCACAAATCACTCTCAGGTCATTAACCTTTTCCATGGCAGTAAAACTTCTTGCACTGGAATTTAAATACGTAACTGTATGACAGTGTGAGACAAAGATGTTTTACTGTGCCAACAACCAAATTAGTCTCAGCAGATACATTCCTTCAATTCTTTGTTTTATAAAAGTTAAGTGCAGACTAAGGTATACATTTACTAGACATAAACATCTGTTGCTGATATCCATTAATACCTCGATTTTTAAAAAATGCAAAAGCAATATTTAACACAGAACAAAGGTTAAATGGCAATAATTCACCAAGAAACAGGTTTGAATTAACTTCAGACTCTGTGGCCAGTATTATTTTTCAGTGGATCTTTAACTGTATAATACTTTATTTGAACCTTACCATATTTTGCCTGAATCAATCTAAAAATAAAGTAGACAGGGAGTGTCATGTTCTAGCGTCAGCTTAACAAGTTGTGTGAATTTATAGGATTGGATTGCACCAGGTCACTGGAGATGGGTTGTAAGATGAAAATTCTTAGAGAATAACTGTGGAAAGTACCAGGAGGCAGATACAATGTAAATGCTGAGGCAGCTAAAGCACTACTACTCAGGAAGGAATCCTGTGGTCACAGGGGGCCTGCCTGTCTGCCTGGCCTGAGCAAAATTAAAAGAAATTAAAAACTTCCTGAGTTTCTTGGGCACCTTTGTTTTTAGATGGACCCTCTACTTCTTCATCTTGCCTCAGCAATGGCTACCTTTAACATAATAGCGTTAGCAGCCCTCTGATTGAGCCAGGACTTGTGGGAGGTGGGCTGTAATCCTCAATTGATTCACGATTCTGATGGTGGCTTCTTAACCGAGCACCACTTGTAAAAGGCTTACCAGGGTCCCAATGCCTGCTTACTTGGGATCAGGTACTGCTTTCAGTCTCTGAAACAGGACGAATCACCTTTCTATAAAATTGGTCAGTGTTTTGCCCCTGTACACATTAGACTTCTCCTCATTTGCCACTACAGAATGCAGTTGACACCCAGAAAACTAACCGTACCTCTCACGGTGACAGTGAAAAATCAAAATGTTCACCTATATGAGATTTACTTAACTGTAAGCATCCTGCTCTGTGTATGACTGGTGCAAGACTATTACTGCGGCAGACAGCCCAAGGATGTGACCTCTTTGAAAGTGACAGAGAGTAAATCTGCTTCATGTATTTCTCATCGCTCTTCGGCAAATGGTAGCAAAGACAAGGAAATGTGGAAATCAATAGCAGGTCAATAGTACCATTTTAAGTGCCAGAGGAAAAGCAAAAAATAAACTATACCTCAAGACTGCCAACTTCTACAATCAGCACTCAGTAGAAATCAGGTTACTCCTAATGGTGACAGAACTCCCAAATGGTAAAATCAAACTGATGGTTTGTTTTATTTTTGCAACAAAGAAGGGATGTAAGCAAGAGAGAGAATTAGGGCATGTCAGATTTTGAAACTTACACAGCAAGGGACAACAACAGACAAGCTGGTGAGTGACCCAATAGAAAATCTGAATGCTCAACTTGATAGCAAAGCAGTAAATAGAAGACAGAAAACCAGTCAAAAACTATATGGTCTACGAAGCAACAGAAATATGATGATGTTTTGATTTCTGGAAAACATTCAAAGAAGCACGACTTTGAAGTCACGGCACAAAAATAAACACTGAGGGAATAAGACATGATTACTTATGAAAATAGGCCCAGGCAGTTCATGTCCATGTTATGCCCCACACAATCCATTTGCCTGCCATATTCTATGAACCTAAACTGTCCCTTTCGACAACCATCTATTTATTGCATTCTTACAAGTCACTACTTCAATCATTAACCCACAAATGTATGTGACAGCTTCATAATCTTGTGTGAATAACATTTCTCTTGCTCTGTCATAAACCTTTGCCATTTAATGAGATGGCTGGTGGTGGTTTAAACTGAGGGCCACCAAGCTCAGGTGAGGGGAAGAGGTTGAGATGGACAGTCTTTCATAGTAACCTCAGCCAGTGCAGGAACTGAACCCATGCTGTTGGCATCAGTCAGCATTGCAAAGCATGCCATCCAGCCAACTGAGCTAACCAAATGCCTGGTTCCTGATAAGGACTCTTGTGACACAGTTGGTGGTATCACTTCCTCTGAACCAGGAGACCTGGGTTCAACTTCCACTTGCTCCAGACGTATATAGTACTGTCGTTGAACAGGGTGATTAGAAAATATAAGATGATTCCTGATTACTGAGCATGCAGTTAAAAGAGATCTGTTTCTTTTCCTAACAACTTTGTCCTATTCTATCTTAATTTTAAGTTCATTTATCAAATGCTCTGTGGCCTTATTTGGTTTAAAAATGTTTTAGTTTTCAAAAGAAACTATCCTTGTACTGTGTGATAGTAAGAACTGCTGATGCTGGAGTCAGAGATAACACAGTGTGGAGCTGGAGAAACACAGCAAGCCAAGTAACATCAGAGGAGCAGGAAAGCTGACGTTTAGGGTCAGGACCCTTCTTTTCACACAATGTTATCCTCGTATTGTATTTCCTTTTGCTAAGAAGCATTTTAGATGCTATAGCTACCACTACGATCAAGTGCAAAACATCATATTTAGGCAATGTGGTGTTCAGATCCCTGCCATCGATGAAGGATATTGAAGGTCAGAGGGAAATTAAGCATATTTAACTAAAGATTTCTTTGTTACAATGTACAACTGTGCTGCATGGGTCAGGGCCATTTTGGTTAGAAAGATGATGGCTTTAGAACAAGTGTTGATGTGGAGGCGCCAGTGTTGGAGTGGGGTGGACAAAGTCAGAAGTCACAAGACACCAGCTTTTAGTCTAATCAAAGCTTTCAGAGCACTGCTCCTTCGTCAGGTCTTCACCTGGATGGTACAAACAGAAAGCAAACATATAAAATATTTATGCAAGCAAAAAGAGAAAAATGTTAGGTTAAATGCTTGTCAAATGCTTCTGTCTGAAGCAAATTCCCTCATTATGCAGTGAAAATGGATTTACCACAGTCTTTAAAATGGAAGTATGATTGGTTGCCTTACTGCATCTGGTTGGAACTTCACATAAATTATACTAAACTGACTTGACGCTTTTTTCTCTAAGTCTTTTCCGTCAGCCAGGAGATCACACAATGAAGGTGATATATGGGATGAAAGGGCAGGAATGAGTTAGGTTTTGGACCGATGGCATGAATGCAATATGCAAGGATGTGGTGGGCCTGATTATTCCAATGGTCTTTTTCCATTCTACTTTTCATATGGCAAAAGATACTTTAATTATCTCTATACTATTAATATAGCTTATGACATAGTGCCTTCCTTTGTGGAAGGCAACTTCAATTAAATGAAGAGATAACAAGGTGTAGAGCTGGATGAACACAGCAGGCCAAGCAGCATCAGAGGAGCAGGAAAGCTGACGTTTCGGGTTTCAATTAAATGAAGGACCTTTCTGAATTTCCACAGTCCACTAATTAAGCTGTTCACATTCCATCCTTCAGTTCTTGCATCGTGACAAAAACAACAAAACTAGCCGCTTACTAAAAATAAATGTAAAGTTCATTATATTTTCAGATGGAGTTCAAGTGGGAGTGACCGACACCACACACCCAACATCCCTGCTCCAATATCCAAATCATTTCCCTTTCTTGAGATCTTTTATGATGCATGGCGGAGTTCCCATAATCAAACAGATAATGATGACTTGGACGCAACAGAAGAAGCACATTGAAGACAGCATCAAGGCCCCATATGAAAGCCTTAGCTGAGACCAAGGCATTCAGCCGGCAAGTGCTGGACCTGAACTGGAGGGCCCTATCCATGTATTGATTGATCTTGAACCCTTTACCATTGCCACCATTTTCCAACAGAGATTGTGGCAAATGGCAGTACATTGGTTAGATGGGAGGAAAGTTTTCAGTTTTCTAATGATTTATGCCTCATTATTCCCAGCCCCATAAATTGCAATGTAGGTGAAGAAAGAATAGTCACTAAAAAAAAGGAGAAAAGTCCTGATCAAAGCAGTGAGATGTCAGTTGGTTTCACCACTTAGACCACAAGATACAGGTGCAGAACTGGGCCTTTCAATCATGGCTGTTCTGCCTCTCAACTCCATTTCCCTGCCTTCTTCCTGTAACCTTTGACCTCCTTACTAATCAGCAATCGATCTACCTTTGTCTTAAATACACCCAATGGCTTGGCCTCCACAGACCCCTGCAACAATGAGTTCCACAGATTCACCACTCTCTGGCTGAAGAAATTCCTCCTCACCTCAGTTCTAAAGGTCATCCCTTCACGCTAAAGTTGTGCCCTCCAGCCCTGGTCTCTCCTACTAGTGGAAATATCTTCTCCACATCCACTTTACACACTCTATACCTCTCACTATTCTGTCAATCACATGCCTCCTCATCCTTCTAGACTCAATCAAGTACAGATCCAGAGCCATCAACTGCTCCTCATATGAAAAGCCCTTCATTCTGAGGATCATTCCTGTGAAACTCCTCTCCACTACTCCAACGCCAGCACATCTGTCCTTACGTACAGTGCCCAAACTGTTCACAATATTCAAAACGTGGTCTGAGCAGAGCCTTGTACAGCCTCAGCAGCATGTTCTTATATTCTAGCCCTCTTGAAACAAATACTAACATTGCATTTGCCTTCCTACTGCCAAGCAAACCTGCAAGTTAACCTTACGAGAATCCTGGATGAGGACTCCCAAGTCTTTTTGTACTTCAGATTTCCAAAGCCATTCACCATTTAGAAAATGGTCTATGCCTCTATTCTTATACCAAAGGGTATAACCTCACACTTTTTAACATTGTATTCCATCTGCCATTTCTTTGCCCATTGTCCTAGCCTGTCCAAGTCCTTCTGCAGCCTCACCACTCCCTCAACACTACCCAGCCCTCCATCTATCTTTGTGTCATCTACAAACTTAGCGATAAACAGTTCCTCGTTCAAATTGTTAATGTATTAACTGGCACCTATGGCACCAGGACTGTATTGGTTAATCAAATATTCCAGATAATCAAGCAGCCAGATGATCACGTAAAAACACACACTAAGTAATAGAAACGTAATGCAGGGGGTATATACATCATTGTTATACTTTTATTTACAGCATATTATATCACTTAAATCATATTGCAACTTTGTCTGAAATAAAACTTACCAGGAAAGAGCCTTCTCACTTGCACCCTCAACTGTCTACTCAGAAATCACAGTAGCAGTGATAATTGCATAACCTTTTGGTATTTCGGGTATATAATTTTTGCCAAAAGCACTGGTTTATAAAGATGCCAGTTAAAACAAAGTTTGCCATATAATATGAATAGTTGTGGTCCCAACCCTGACCCCTGCAGAACTTCACTACTCCCCGGATGCCATCCTGAAAAAGATCCCTTTATCCCCACTATCTGATTTCTGCCAATCAGCCAACCCTCTATCCATGCCAGTACCTTGCTCCTAACCCCATGGGCTCTTATTTTATTTAGCAGCCTCCTGTGCAGCCCCTTATCAAAGGCCTTCTGGAAATTTAAATAGGTCATGTCCACTTGCTCTCCTTTGTCTCACTTAGGTCTGTCAGTCTCCACTTCAATCCACCCAGCTTAACCATTGGGATCTGAACATAAAATTCAATTTTGACACAAAAAGGGCTGATCTGTACCATCATTCAACTCCAACCAAAGAAAGTGATTTTGAGTGAATGGACAGAAAGCAGGCACATGAAACACGTGTAATAATGATCTTCTAACATTCCTTAGTAAGTCACTTGAACAGCTCTGGATTTACTCAAAATGGCTACCAGACAAAGATGAAAACCTGAGCTTCTCTCTGCACTGAACAGAGAAATCACAGAATCTCTCTTGCAGGAAGATAACCATTAAATAGAATATAATGCATCACAATGCATCTGGGAGAATGTGAATTCCCATTCCTATGAAGGGATAACAGGAGGTATAAAACAGGTTTTATACACTGAAATAATTCAAAAGGAAAGGCAAGAACACAGCTGTGAAGTATTAGTACAGGATAAAGGACAGAAAGTTATGCTTCTTAAAATATACAAGGAAAATGCTGTCTTCGTACAGAGATGCAAGTCAGGCACTGTCAGTAAAACTAGCAGGGATATGCAAATAAAATGGCATGATGCCAAAGAGAATATACTGCAAAATTAGTACAAAGGTTCAGGGCACAGGGTGAAAGAAATTGTAGATCCAGATTGTCTGCTGTCCCACTGAGTTGTAGATTAAAGTAAGTTATGTCTATTGAATGGATTTGTAATCATTGGAACTGAAATTTGATTTGTCTGTGTATTTTGTTTGGAGGGAACTGCCAATATTCTGCGAGGTTTATTATTAAACACAAGAGAGAAGTTATTGTGGACAGTAATGAAGAATGAAGAAGAAGATATTCTTCTGTCTGACTGCAGGTGTCAACCTAAATAACTTATAAAAAAAGGGGTGAAAGACTCCAGAAAACTGCAGCACAGAGGGATATGGGGATCCTCATTCATAAATCACAAAAAGATTGCATTCAAATTCAGCAGTTAATAGGGAAGGCAAGTGGAATGCTGGCCTTTATTTTGAAGGAAATGGAACCTAAAAATAGGCAAATCTTATTAAAACTGTACAAGGCACTAGTCAGACCAGAGCTGGGATACTGTGAATGGTCTTGGTTCTCTTATTGAAGGAAAGATATATTGGCTGCGGAAGCAGTCCACAGAAGGCTCACTAAGTTGACACCAGGTCTGGAAGAATTTTCTTTTGAGAAGTTGAGTAGTTTGCGCTTGTACTCACTGGGATTTTTCAGAATGAGAGGAGACTTTATTGAAACAGATAAGATTCTTAAGGAACTTGACAGGGTAGGCATGGAGATATTGTTTCCCATTGTGCGAGAGCCGAGAACCAGAGGGCATAATCTCAGAGTAAGGAGTCCTCAGAGAGTAATGAATCAGGAATTCTTTACTGCAGAGTGCTGTAGAAGCTGATCCATTAAGTATATTCAAGGCTGAGGTGGGCAGAAGAGAATTAAAGGTTATGCAGAAAGGGCAGAAAATGGAGTCGAGGATTATCAGACCAGCCTCAATCTCACGGAATGGTGGAGCAGATTCAATAAACTGAATAATCCATTCCTACTCTTTCATGTTAAAGTCTTGAACAGGGACTGTGCCATTGTTTGCACAAATTAATTTTTCATCGAGATTAGCAGACAGAAAAAGAATACAGCCAAGATATTTTCTTACTGATCTGCCACTTCTCCTTTCCATTCAGAAATAGAAGTTTATTCCAGGAAGTAGCCAGTGAATCTTTTTATCATAACATCATCCCTTGCCATCAATTTAACAGCTGTGGAGTTTAGCAGAAATATTCCAGTGCAGGAGTGCTCACAAGAATATTACAGAAATTGGCATAGCAGAGGGCACAATGTATTGAGGATTCCCAGGCTCACCCCCAAAACTGCCCACAAAGCAGGTAATGAATATGCCTGGAAGCCCTCAGGCTCTTAGTATCATTGCAATCTTGGCTTGCCATCCTGTTGCTTGTAACACAATGCTTAGGTCATCAAAACTATGCTAGGCAAACCTTTTAGTCCCAGTCAATACAGAGCAGCACATGCCCTTCTCCACATTACATCCCATCATGTTAATGACAAGGAAAGTCATGACAACCACACATACTGACTCACGTGCTGCACAGCAGTGTGACAGAGTCTCAGGAATCTTCTTTTGGATCTGTAGAGGCAGAGAAGTGGCCATCAGGCTGAGTACCCAAGACATTGTAAGCTCATACACCATAAAAGGAGGAGTCCAAAGTAACCATGATCTCAATACATGCCTTAGTTGTAAGTGCAGCACATGTATTAGGTGAAAGATCTCCTATGCAGTGGCAGTAGCACCACTGCAGTAGAATCATAAAATCCCTACAGCATGGAAGCAGGCCACTGAGCCTATAGAGTCCACACTGACCCCCCACAGACAGCATTCCATCCAGACCCACACCCCCACGCTATCCCTGTAATCCTGCATTCCCCATGGCTAAACCACCTAGCCTGCACATCCCTGGACACTATGGGTAATTTAACATGGCCAATCCACCTAAACTGCATATTTTTGGACTGTGGGAGGAAACTGGAGCACCAAGAGGAAACCCACATAGACACAGGGAGAATGTGCAAACTCCACACAGACAGTCATCCAAGGCTCGAATTAAGCCTGAGTCCCTGGAGCTTTGAAGCAGTAATGCTAACAACTGAGCTACCCCGAACTTTCCCAATTTCCAGTAGTGGAAGAACAGCTAAGACAAAGTGCCACATAAGAGATTAGTGTCTAAAATAAAGTGCATGGGATTGAGGGTAGAATGTTGAGAGGGACAGAAACTGGTCAGCAGACAGAAAACAAAGAGTAGGAACAAACAGATCCTTTCCCAAATGGCAGATAGCAACTAGTAGAGTACTGCAGGGATCAGTGCTACTCACAAAATTTATTAATGGTTTGGATGAAGAAACTAACATATCACCAGATGTGCAGATGACACAAAGCTGGATAGGAGAGTGAACTGTGAGGAGGATACAGAGATACTTCAGTGTGAGCGAATGGGAGAATGCATGCCAGATGCAATAATAATGTAGATAAATGTAAGGATATCTGAATGGCCATAAATTGAGAGAGGGGAGAATGTGCAGCAAGACCTGGGTGTCCTCATACATCAGTCACTGAAGGCAAGTGTGAAAGCGCAGCTCTTTACTTTTTGAGTGGATTTTGCTTCATTCATTGATGATCCCTGATGGTGGGCACTTGGCATCTTAATTCTTCGTGTCCTCGGACTCCTGAACATAGTAAGCAAAGCACTTCAAGGAGTTGCTACTACTTCATCCAAGCCTCTGTGTGCTCAACATGGCTTTGTCCTGCACCTTTTACAAAAGGAAGTACTCTAGAGAGGGTCGAATTGTTGAGGGCTCTAATTCTGAAATGGAGATCTATTGCCGAGATGTTCTCAGCAGTGTGAATATGGCCTCTGGAAAACCTTCATCTCCCCACTCCCTGGCAGAAAATCTGCTGGCTCACAGTCAAGCAACAGATATTAACAAGTTGAAGAAAACATTGCAAGATTGTTGCATATTACTCCCTCACTCTTCCTGACCAGGCAGACGTGGACAAGAGTTGATTTGAACACAGGATTTCTTGTTAAGGTTTTTAAACTTGCTACAACAAACAAAAATTGAATGTGTAAAAAAAAAAGCAAATTTGCTGCAGCTTGAAAAATGGGTGGTTCTGATGTCGGTGGATATACATGAGGAGTCACAACCAAAGGCCTTTCCAACCTATGTACAATCACACAAAAACAGCAGAGTGTCAGGAAGAGAGGGGACATCAGTTATTACGTGCAAAACCTTAAAGATTTCACGTTTCTTGGCCCTATCCCTGCCTCCATCAGGAGATGAAATTCTAGCCGCATGATCTTCTTATGAGCTTTAGCAATTTTAACTGAATTCCAAATAACTATGAAACAGAAATGTGTTACATATTTAGGTAGACAATAAGAATGACTACTGTGGAAACTTGTGATTGTCATATTAATACAATATAATATATTTATAAGTTATGAGATAAGGCACTATCCTGGGGAGTGTACCAGGAATTTAATTCTTTATGTTATCCAAGAGTTGGGAATGTTGAACGAAAATAATGGAGGATTGTTGTTCTCCATTTACACCTCCACTTGTAGCAAACATGGACATCATACTTGCAAATCACTGACATCCACTGTAGTGTGAAGGCTTCTGTTATAGAAGGTAATGGTTCTAAACGAGCTATGGAGAAACAGCTAGTCTTGCACAAGTTCCCAATGACATGACATACCTAGCTCAGTTACAATTAATGTTAGTTGTACTTATCACCATCCTACAATAAATACCATGTTTTGTAAGCCAAACACTTCTTTAAGTTAAGACTTTTGCTAAGGCTTTGTTCTATCTTCTACACTAATAATAGAAAGGCTTTGGACTCAGCCTAGCAAGAAGGATTGGTGGCATTGAAATACTCTAATCAGTAACCAGTAAATTAGAGGATACAACAGAGATAGTAGGAATTGCCGATGCTGGAGAATCTGAGATAACACAGTGTAGAAAATTATCTGAAGAAGGGTCTCGACCCGAAACTTCAGCCTTCCTGCTCCTCTGATGCTGCTTGGCCTGCTGTGTTCATCCTGCTCTACATTATATTAGAGGATACAACATGCTGGTTTCAGAATACGAGAGCTTTGAGAATACAAAGAATTAAATACCATCGCCATCATTAAAAATGTAGTATTAGACAAACTAATGGGACTAAAGGCAATAAGGCCCCTGGACTTGATGGTTTGAATCCTAGGATCCTAAAAGAGGTAGCTACAGAAGTAGTCGATACATTGGTTGTAATTTTCCAAAAATCTTTAGATTCTGGAGAAGTACCAGAAGATTGGAAAACTGCTAATGTGACACCCCTTTTCAAAAAGGGAAGGATGGAAAAAGTGGGTAATTATAGACCAATTAGGTTAACATCTATTGTTGGAAAGTATTGGAATCAATTATTCAGGAAGCAATAGCAGAACGTTGGGAAAATCACAGTCTAATCAAGCAGAGTCAGCATGGCTTAATGAAAGGGACCTCACGTCTGACTAATTTATTACAGTTTTCTGAAGAAGTCTCAACCAGACCATGTAGGGGAGAACCAGTAAATATGTTGTATTTGGACTTCCAGATGGCATTCAACAAGGTACATCGCAAAAGGTTGTGGTAAGATAAGAGCCCAGAGTACTGGAGGTAGTATATTGGCATGTATGGAGAATTGGCTAATGGGCAGGAAACAGGAGAGGTCATAAGGGCTCTTTCTCAGGTTGGTGACCTGCGACCAGTGGGGTTCCACAGGAATCTGTGTTAAGACTGCTACTGCTTTTCATATATATTCATGACTTGAAGGAGGGAAGTGGATTTACTGTAGCCAAATTTGCAGAAGAAACTAAAACAGACTGAAAGGCCTGTTGTGAGGTGGATACAAACTGTTTACAAAGCTATTCATTGGTTAAATTAAGTGAGCAAGAAGTTGGCAAATGGTATCTAATGTGGGAAAATACAAAGTTGTTTGTTTTGGAAGGGAGAACGAAATAACAGAATATTATATAAATGGAGAATAAATGCAGAAAGCTGCAACACAAAGAGATTTGGAGGTACTCATGCACAAAACAGTGAAAGCTAGCACATGGGTGCAGCAGGTAATCAGGAAGACTATTGAAATGCTGGCCTTTATTTCAAGACAGTTGGAGTACAAGAGTAGGGAAGTCTTACTGCAACTGTACAAGGTGCTGTTGAGACCACATCTGGACTGCTGCGAGTAGTTTTGGTCACCTTATTTAAGGAAAGATATCATTTCATTGGAGGCAGTTCAGAGGTTCACGAGGATGATCCTTGATATGAAGGGGTTGTTTTATGAGCAAAAGTTAGACAGGTTAGGACTTTACACATTAGAGATTAGAAGAATGAAAGTGATCTCACTGAAACATATGGGATTCTTAAGGGGCTTGATAAACACTGACAGAATGTTGCCCCTCATGGGAGAGTCTCGGGCCAGACTTTATAGTCTCAGAATAAATGGGCACCAAGTTAAGACTAAGATGAGGAGGAACTTCTCTCAGAGGGTTGTAAGTTTTTGGAACTCCTTGCCAGAAAGAGCTGCAGGTCAGCGTCCTTATGTATATTTAAGGCTTAGATAGATTTTTGATCAGTAGGGGAATCAAGGATTAGGGGGAAAAGGGCAGCAAAAATTGATGTCAGGAATACTGGATCAGCCATGATTCTACTGAATGGCAGAGCAGGCTCAAGGGACTGAAAGGAATAGGAGTAAGCCAATTTCTCATAGACTTAATCTTCCCATCTCAAATGCAAAATGTGAAAAAATTAGCTCTTGGATGTCAAAAGGGAAGTATGTCCCCTTTCCATCACTCTCAATTTAAGCACAATGCTTACATTAAAAACTCAAAATATTTTTCTCCAAACAGTCTCCTCTACTCTTTGCAGCTCTCAAATTACTTTGCTTCCTGTTCCAGACAAGAGCGAACAAGAACTTGTCCCTGACTCCTTCTGCCTTGACACTCAATGCCATTCAACAGCTGTCTAACAGAAGATAAGTTGTTCAGGCTTTAGGAATACTTTTCCTCTGAAATAATTCACTTCACTGCTATAAACTGTTACAGAAGCGTGGCCAAGAATTTGGCAGAATACTCCATGACAAAAGCAATACATACAGTAATGATGATTCAAATTTGATCCAAGCTTTTCTTACAGTTGCTTCTATCCCACAAAGGTACATAATTAAACCATAACAATAACCCACACACTTCTGTCATTAAACACCCGTATTATATATCTAAATTACTTGATCTTCAAATCAATTGGTTTTATTGAGAAAGCTCTAAAGGATGTGAAAACATGATTGTAACACACTTCAAAGACATATTTATCTGTTATGCTAAAAAAAAATACAAAAAGCAAAAATAAAATGTTTTATGCTTTAACTTAAAAAGTCTGCAGATGACCCAAAAGAAAAGAGATGTAAATCTTTTCTTCAAGCTGAAAATTCACACTTAGCCACCTTATCCACAACTTACAAATAATTCACAAGCCCACCTTCCAGTAAATCTCTTTCTTCCCCCGATACAAGCTGGAAGTGATGTAGTGACTGAAACACAATATTTCAATAAATGCAGTGTCAGCAGCATGTCAGGAATATATGACTGCAAATCTGAGGTGAATGATTGAGTTTTGTGACAAATGGAGCAGGTGGCATTGTTAACATTGTTGTAAGATAGGCAGGAGATGTTGGCAAGGCAATTTTTTTGAACTTGCATGACTCACATTTTTTTGTTCCAAAGAAATCAGTTAATGTAAAAAAGTTGATTTTAAACATCAAGTAACAAATTGTGATAAATTAGATTACTAGAGTAATTTATTAACAAAGTATTCAATTATTAAGACCACTGATTGTTCAAAGAAGTGTGCCTTTTTTTTTATCCTTGCTAAGTTATGGTTCAGTTTATCAACGGGATCATTGTAAAGCAAAACATTTAAACTGTTATGTTAGTTGGTTCTATAGCAGACATAATATTCTATTATATTATATTATATAAACAAGGAAACAAGAAATGTTGAAATTATTCAGGTCAAGCAACATTTACAGGTAGTGGAAAATGTATACAATCGTTTTGAATACTTTGTTGTTTTGAATGTAATTTTTCATAATAATATTCAGTCTTTCAACAATTGGAATATCAGTTCTCTGATTACCCAGGCACGTATTTTCATGTTACTTGCATTTTTGCAGGTCTGCCGTCAATAGTTTGCTCAGTACTTTTTCCCTAGTGATGATGATTGAAGTTCCTCCTTTTCTAAAGCCTCTACATTTCCTGTCACTGTTGGGCTGATGCTAAGGTCCTACACTGTGAAAACTGAAGCAAAATATTTATTTAGTGACTCTGCTATTTTTGCATTCCCCACTATTAATTCCCAGTCTCATCCTCCAATATTCACTGTAGCTACTCTCTTCCCGTTTATATACTGAAAGAAGGTTTTGCTATCCATTTTCATAGTTTGCACCAGTTTTCTTTCATATGTCACCTTAGCTATTCCTTTTGTTTTAAGTAACCCTTTGTTGATCTTTAAAATATTCCCAATCTTCTAGCCTGCTACTTACCTTTGCAAGATGGCATACCTTAGTTTTTGTCTTTATATTAACTTTAACGTGCTTGCATAGCCATAGACTTTTTTTCCCCTCCTCTTACAATATTCCTTCCTTTCTGGAATATTTTTCAGTTGAGAGCAATTGGCTATGTCCTTAAAACATCTTAAACAACGATTTCACCTTGGAAACTTTCCACTGGACCCCTGCAGCCATGTTTCATTGACTTTGAGTTACTCTGTTACAACTGGTCCCTCCTTTAGAGGCTTTGCAGCTATTATGAGAAGCCATTGCTTATATATCAACTGTCAGGAGCAAAGAATTGCAGCCTTCCAGCTATCTGTAGTGCATTGCACTGGCTTTATATCCTAATTCAAAAGTGCAATTCAGTTGTTTTATTGCTTTTAATGAAGGGAATCTTTGAAATTCATATTATCTTGAAGTACTTGCATTCTAATCAAAAATAAATTAGTTCAGTTTCTTTCGTGGTTAATGTCCGAACTACAGATCTGCACAGCTGGATGCATTCACAGAACCTGATGCTGCTTAAGGTTTAGAAACTCTCCCTTTGTCCAAATCTTCGGTCAGGTTGATATCCAATTAGTTCATCAAGTATCCGTCACCAGGATACTGGAGTCTTTCATAGACAGCCATCACTGCTACCATGGGGAGAGTTTCTGTCCAACAGAGTGCTTTGCCTTATGTGGTAATACTGATATTATCTCCCATTACTTAAGTGACTGGGCATGAATAGTGTGGTATTGAAGAATGCAACTGATTTCTATTTCTACTATTGTGTACAAACATTACATTCCTCAGGCACATCAGTGTCTGAGATAATATTAAGTGATTAGGTTATCACATAGAAGTATGTGTCAGAAGTCTGTCATGCATCAGGTGACTTGAAGAAAGATGGAATGTGAGATCTTCATACCTTAGGTAAAATGCTATGATACAATGAGGATATCAAGAGCATGTAACTAGTGTATATACTGACTGTAAGACACAACACAACTGTCTGTAAACTAGCTTAATCCAACTGATTACTTCAAAGGTCCAACATCTCTTCACCATTTCCATTACTGGCATTTATTATTTGATCAGAAATCTCTGTTAGTAATTTTGGTCATCAAAAATACAAGAAAATGAGGGCAAGGTGAGAAATATTTACTATTAGTCTGCCTTACTCTGTCACCAAAGCATTGATGCAGACCATTTATCATTCCGTGTGTCATTCTTGATCATCCTCCACAGGTTTCAATATGCCTTCAGACCTCTGAATTCATTCAACACAATTTTACTGCTTCTCATCATGAGACAGCACAGAAACAACAACTGGTTTTCACGTAGTATCTTGAATGCACAAAAGAAATTACCAAGATACTTCACAGAACCATGATCAAATAAAAGAATTGATACCAAGTCACATATTAGGAAAGATGTCAAAAAGCTTGGTCAAAGAGCTAAATTTTAAGTGGTTGGTAGGGTGGAGGGAGAGGAAAAGACTGGGCGAGAGAGAAGGGTAAATGAAGATAATTTCAGAATTTAGGGACTTGTAGACAGCTGAAAGATAGGAAAGAGACCAGAATTAGATTAAAACTATAAAATGTAGAAAATTACACTTTCTCAGACTGTCTGAAAACTTTTTGCAATCATTACTATTTCATGTCAGAACAGAATAAAATTGTTTTTTCTTTCTGTATACCCTGGTGCTTTATGAAAGCAAACTAGGAATTGCACTCCAGTCAAAACAATTCTAGGTCCCATACAAAGTAATAGGGTCATTTTGTAGGTTCTAAGAAAGAGGTAATGACAGATGTTAGCTTTGATGTGCAATAACAACACAGACTCTATCTGGATTAATTCCACCTTCCCAAAAGCAAAGTGGCTCTCTTTACCTTCATTTATCTCGATTGTCAGTTTCACAAGATACAGCTACGTGCCAGATTATTTGCTAATTATACCCTTCAACATGTCATAAATATATGGCCTCTTAAAAATAGAGGTTGCAGGCAAATATTTGTTGTATTGGAGCTGAAAAGCCAAATATGTTGAAAATATTATAATAAAAACATTCACAACTTAAAATTAAATGTTCTTTTAGACTGGCAGTTATCTTAACAGTTTGCTACCATAATCAGAAAAGTACTCCTATATATGTACAGGTTGTTAAACTATAAAGCACAGAGGAAGAGAGACCAGAGTCTTTCTCTATTAAAATACAATTTCATTTATTCATTGTTTCAGACTTAGTAAGTCAATGTTGTTGAAAAAGTAAATAAGCATTTTGATTTGTTTAAAAATAAATTTTAACTTTGCTTTTCAAACATCATAAAAACACGTACTGTAGTCAGTTATTGCCGTAAAATGAATGATTTTGAGGGCCAGTGTTGCTCAAGATATTCAAGGCAAAACAAAAATATTTTGAGACGAAGCAAAACACACGTGCAGTCTTTTGGACTCCTTCAGAGTCAGCACACTCATTCTATACATAACGTCCTCAGCTTTTCTTTGGAATGGAACTAAAATGTCTGTATTTCATCATTGAGCATTAGTCATTTGAAAACTAATACATGCAAAAAGTACTCTGGAAAAACTGAAAATACCCCTTTGTAGAATATCAGCACCAGCCATGATGAAAGATCCTAGGTTAGTCTTTGAAATGTGGTGTCGTAATGATTTTTCAGCAAGTTTCTCATGCATGGCTGTGAAATTTATAGAAGAGTGAGGGTTGATTTGATTAAGTGTATAAGGATCCTGAATATCAGGTACATGTGGAGAGGATATTTTCTCCGTGGGGGACTCCAGAACTAGAGAGCAATGTTTTAAAATTAGGGATTGCTCTTCCAGGACAGGAAAGAGGGGATTTTTTTTTCTCTCGGAGGGTTGTGAGACTTTGGAACAGTCTACCGCAGAAGGAGGCAGAGAAGTCATCGTTAAATATTTTTCTCCATCCAATTGAAGGGGTTAGCTTCCGACTAAGTATGGTTTGCCCAGCAGTATCTCATTTCAACTAAGCATCATTCAGCAATGAGCCTTGACAGTAATGATTGAAAAATTGCAAACCATACAGTTTTAACTGTGTCCAAGAAAGTAAGAGTAAATCTTAGACAATTCGCCCAATCCTAACATTGTCTGCATTCAACTGAGATTAAGCCCAGATCCTTCCAGTCAGAATAACTCAGTTATACCAGATGAGACATCAGTGGAGTTGGGCCAGACATTAGGACAGTGGCACATGATAAGTTAGTGAACAAGCTTGAGCTTAACTTAAAATAGTGGGTAATATTTCCAGGTAATGTAGACTTGGCAGAGGTCAGGCAGCTATGTTTCAGGTGTTATGTCTGCTAGGTGTGGTGATGGAAGAAAGAGGCTCCAAAACAGATGTGAAGAAGGAAGAAGCTGCAAGGAGATTAGAAAGCTACATGTGTCAGGGAAAAGGAGAAGGCTGCAATGGAGAAGAGGGAGAGGAGGAGGATGGAAAGAGGGGTGGTGAAAAGAAGGGACCACTGCAAAAGGGGAAGAGGAGATGGGGGTCTGCAAGATACAAGAGTTCTTTGGACTCGAAACATTAACTCTGTTTTCTCTCTACTTGATCATAGCTTTTAAAAATAGCTCTTATGTAACTAATTTTCTGACATTAATTTTATCATCCTATATTTTTCCAACTGCCATTTAACTTTGTCCTGGATTATTATCTCTAAAACTACTCATGACATAGATGTTAGACTGACTGGTCTGTAGCAGTCGGATTAATATTTCTGCCTTTTATGAACAGGGATCAAACATTTACACTCTTCCCGTCTCTTAAATTACCTATATATTCAAGGATGAGTGGGAAATTGCAGGTAGAGCTCCTTCAATTTCCCCCGACACTTCCTCCAGTAACCTAGAATGCATTTCATTTGGACTGTATTACCTTTCTAGTTGGAGAACTGCTAATCTTTAAATGCATAATTTATGTACTATTATCCCACATAATATTGCTGTACCTCATCATTTACTGCTACATATACAGCATTCTTGTCTTTACTGAAGATGGTTTAAAGTGCTCATTCAGCATTTTAGCTACACCCTATGCCTCCCCCGAATATTCTGCTTTTAGGTCTGTAGACAGCCCTACTCTTCCTTTAACAACATTTTTTACCATTTGTCTGTTTAAAATATTTCTTGTTTCGCTTTATTGTTACCTGTTAATCTGTTCTAATACTCTCTCTTTGCCCTTATTCTCTTTTTAAGATCTGCTTTACACTTCAATATTTTTTAAAATAATTGATGTATATAACAGAGAGAAATCTGGGATTTTTTGGGTTATTAGACTTTTTAGTCTAATAAAAGAAGCAGTGAGAAACTGCAAAGCTCAACATTACACTGGCCAGAATTGATTTTATGCTCAACAACTGTCAAAGTCAATGTAAAACTACGTATTTCACTTTGCTTTCACTTCAAGTTATAACTTCAAAGGCCGACCCAAAGTTAATTTTCTTGACTTTAATCTTCACATTCTATCACTGTTGTTTTGCTTTAAAAGTCCACTGATTTCTAGCAGACCACATAATAATCAACAAAAGACAGCAAATACAATACTTTGAGAACTGGAGACAGATCAAGAAAAGGACGTTATTGATTCCCTTAAGGGTTGCTTCATTCAAAAACTCAATCCCAATATTTTAATGCTATATGAAGCAGCAGCACTTGGTTCACAATGTTTCTGGCTTTTACAAACATTGCACTCAGTTGATATAACACTTTTCTTTGTTTATTGTAAAAATGTTCTTCAACAACTGAAACTCTACTTTCTTGGTATGACATATAAGACTTCCTGCTAGTGTTGGAGTAGATTTGTAGCTCGGGTTGTGGGTGTTGAGGTTGATTGACTCGCCGAGCTGGTTTGTTGTTCTGCAGACGTTTCATTACCATAAGATCATCGGTGCAGCCTCCGATGAAGCGTCGGTGTGTTTTCCCACCTGGTTTTTAAACTCTGGAGTCCGTTGAGCTGGATTGCCTCACTTCCAGTTTTCCTTCGTAGTGGAGTGTATATGGGGTCAAGTTCCATGTGTTTATTAATGGCTTGCTTCATGGAGTGCCAGGCTTCTAGGAATTCCCGTGCCCGTCTCTGCTTAGCTTGTCCCAGGATTTTGGTGTTG
Organism: Rhincodon typus; assembly: GCF_021869965.1. Classification (NCBI taxonomy): domain Eukaryota; kingdom Metazoa; phylum Chordata; class Chondrichthyes; order Orectolobiformes; family Rhincodontidae; genus Rhincodon; species Rhincodon typus. The sequence continues at coordinate 111,312,454 of NC_063332.1, forward strand.
TCCGATGCACCGACGCTTCATTGGAGGCTGCACTGATGATGTTACCCAGCATGGTAATAAAACGTCTGTGAAACAACAAACCAGCTCGGCAAGCCAACCAACCTCAACATTTCCTACTAGTGCTAATGGAAAAATTCATACCATCTAAACCAATTATTCAATATTTTATCATATTTTCTTTGCTACCATCCACATAATGATTTCAAAGCTTCAGAAATTTCATTAGGTTTTTCCAAGACTGATGTCAGAAAAAACGCAAGTTCTAATTTTAATTTTAAATTTCTGAACAGTTTGAGAAAGCCTACTTATATTGGAAGAAACTGTTTGTATTTGACACAGGCTTGGTCAATTTAAAATCCCGCTGATTATAGCATGCAACTTAATGTGCAAATACTTAGCTAGTACATATGAAATAATTTTCCCCACTATTTTAAAAAGGCATTAAGCTGTTAATTCCACCACAAAAAAAAATTGGTGCAAATGGAATTTACTGCAAGCATATTAAATGTTCAATACTGACTTCCACAGTAAAATCTATGAGCACCTTATCCATGAGACCACTGATATATTTTATTTGGCACCTCCCCATTATTTATGAAACATAACATTTAATAGAACATTGTCAGTCAGACCAGGGTCAGCAGACATCCTAGGTCAGTTTCAGAATGAAATAAATTAACAATTTTACTACAAAGAAATTACCCATGATAGGACTGCATCTCTAAGGCAACAAGACTACTAGAAGTTATCCAATTTGCCCAACAATATCCTTGTTTATGACTGGAACACAACACAGAATCATACAGCACAGAATACAACACAGAAGGGCCCATTCAGCGTGTCATATTTGTGTTGGCTTTTTGAAACAGTTGTTCAATTCAATCTCAGGTCCAGTTTATCCCCATAACTGGCAAATTAGTTATTTTCAAATACATATCAAATTTCATTTTGGAAGTTTTGTCTTATCTGCTTCCCCCACCTTTCAGCTATTACATTTCAGCTCATACCAATGGTCAGAGTGAAATATATTCCCTACATTCCCCATCTGGTTCTTTTGCCAAATATTTTGAAATAATAGCATTTGGTTACAGACCCACTTGCCAGACTTTCACCTTACTTGTTCTATTAGGACCATTCAAAATTTTGAATACCTCTTAATTCCTTCATTAATCTGCTGTGCTCTAAGAAGAGCAATTGAAACTTCTCCAATCTTACCAGATGGTTCTCATCCCTTACATCTTCCTGGTCAATCTCCTCTGTACACTCTACATCCTTCCTAAAGTTTGCTTTGCAAAATTACACATAACTCAAGGATAACCACTAATATTTAATGGCTTATAAAAATTCCTTGTTTTTGTATTCACTGTCTCCAGTAATGAAGTCAATTATCACCTATACTTTCTTAACTACCTTATCAAATGCCCTGTAACCTTCAATGATTTATGAAAATTCACCTCCAAGTGCCAAATTTCCCTTGGGACTCAGAAAAATCTGCACCCTGGACCAGTGTGTGATCTCATATGCCATTCAAAGCAGCAAGACTGGTCAGTATGCAGTGTAGTTTGCAAGGCACACTGGAACACCTGAGGTCTGTGGATATGGAGGCAGTTCAGTTAGACGTCATGCCTCAGTTCCCAGTATCATAACTTCCAACTGTGTGGAAAGCCCCTTAAATCTCACCATCACCTCCCTCATAACCCTCACCCACACCCATTCCAGCCCATGCCCCTTCAGATCACCCATGCCATCCCATGCATCCTCCATTATCATTCAAAAGTATGCGCTGTAGAAAGTCATCAAATTTTATGCAATATTTAAACGTTAATGGAGAAAATATAGTTTTTTTTTGCTATTTAATAAAGCCTTAATTACAGTGAGACAGCGAAAAAGATGCTTTCAGCCGAAGGTTCAACCTTGTGATACTTGTGATTTTATTCATGTGACAACAAGCCACAAACTACAAAGGACAATTTGTATTTTCAATTTCTTGAAACTGCCTTTCATTCTCAGATGAATGTCTTCAGCACAGCAGGGTATTTCATTAGCTCTAGAAACACAGTTAAGCATTGATAATAGCTACAATTGTCTAAATGACAGATATTGTCTGGGAAAGAAAGAGTAGAAATTGCTCATTTTTATTAAGAGCAGTCTATGTAAATCAATTTCAGGAAACAATTGGTTAAACATTTTTTCAGATGTCAAAACTATGTTTTTTTATATATATGTACCAGTCAGATCCACAAAATCACAGCAGAAAAGGTGACAGCATAGTCTGACAGGACATGCACCTCCACATCAAGACATTTTGTAACATTTTTCCACTCCATTATTCAGTTCCAGAAGCACAGTAATACATGTGAACAAACATACAAAACTGGTCAATGAAAAAGTCAACATACCTTTAAAGGGCTATTATGAATCACTACTGTAAAAATGCATGCAAATTCCAACTCAGCACCCACCAATGATATTTGAACTCCTAAAAATACATTACTTTTGTCTTGAAGAACTGTCCCGACTCTTCAACAGTCTTTCCATTTTCTTCATGAGCTCTCAAACCTTCAATGGTCTGAATGGGCTTCAAAAGCCTGAGGAATATGGCATGCAGGAGGAAATCTAATTTATGTACCCCACTTAAAATGGAGATCCCAATTTCACCAAGAGACTGTGTGCATGCCTAATCTGGGAATGTGGAGGAAAATCAGATTTACTCTAAAAAAAATTGAGGCTCGTTCCACACATAAACATGCCTTCGCACCCAGATGAAAATTTGACTTCAGATCTCTCTTGCCATTGCAACAACTTGGATCTTCCATCTGTCAGTCCGTTTCACCAGTTTACACTCTCCTGTAATCCACAATCCTGCTCATTTTCACTACATTAACAAATTTTCTATCATTCGCAAACTATACACTCTGTATCCAAGTCCAGATAATTATTTACAGCAAGAAAGTAATGATTCTGGGGAAACCACAGCATACTTCTCTCTAATTAGAAAGGAACATCTATGCATTATTGCTTTCCATTTCATATTGCCTGGCCATATCCTTCCACCAACTGGCTATGTAATTTACCCCTACTATCATTCTAATACCACTTGCCTCTTCTTTTTCTGAATAAATCTGTGGTATGTTATCAAATCTCTTTTAAAGTCTATTTATACAACGACTGGTGGAGTTGAATAACTAAGTTGGCTGCTTTCTGATGCAAAGTGACACCAAGAGCACGGGTTCAATTCATGCACTGGCTGAACACATCATGAAGGTCCCACCTTTTCAACCTCACCCCTTGCCAGAGGCATGGTGACCATCAGGTTAAACTCACCACCAGTCATCTCTAATAAGAGCAGCTCTATGGTCCTCTGGGACTATGCCACCTTTATACAACAACTAATGCATTATCCCCATCAATCCTTTCTGTTAGGCCATCAGATAATTCAATCAGGTTTTGCTACAAGAGATAACTTGGTTTTCACAAGTCTATGCTGATTGGTTAATAAGTAACAATTATCAAAGTCAGAATCAATTTTCTTCCTGACAACGGTCTCTGGGAATTCTCCACACAACTGATTTTAACTGATTGTGGATTACCAGATTTATCCTTCTATTTTGCCCCCCACAGGAAAGTTATCTATCTATGCTAAGCAAAGATGTCATGATGTGTGATATGCCTGAAGATTGCTGATTTCTAAAACTGTCTCAATGGATGTTCAAAAATTGATAAAGGAAGAATGAATAAAATGAGAGTAAGCTAGAAAGAAATATATAAACAAACTGTAACAGCATCTACAAGTTACATTACAAAAAGAAACCTGCAGCAGTCCCTTAGAGAATGAAGCAGGATAACTTATACTGGGCAATAAGCAAATATGAAAGACATCAAACAAATATTATCTTGCCCCAGTGCAGAAATAACAAAATAAATGGAAATCAGAGGAACAAAGAACTGTGGGGAGATTGAGAAAATAGAAGTAATTAGTAAAGAAAAAAAAACTGGAGAATCAAAGGCAATAAAAGCAGACAATTGATGGCCTGCAGTGATATGGATGCAAATTTCCAAAGATGCCTGGATTTTGGACCAGTTACAGCTGATCGAAACATACCAAATGTAACATCGTTAGGAATGCAAGCAAAGAGAAAATAGGGAACTGCAGGCCTGCTAGCCTGACATGAATCATCAAGAAATGCTGCAATCCATTCAACCACTGGTACTGGGGACTTAGAAAATCAAAGTATACTTAGGCAGAGCCTATTTAGTTTATGAAGGGGAAATCAATCGATTAAAAGTTTTCAGAGGGTGTAACCGAGGAAAAGATAAAGGGGCGTACCAGAGGAAATGTCCAACTGGAATTCGTGGAAGTGGAGTTGAGGTTGAACATCATCCACATTCTTCCTGAATGATGGACCAGCCTTGACAGGTTGTATGGTCTAACCATGTGCCTTTTCCTTATGTTGTCTGCTAATCTCTTTTGAAACCTCCCCAGTGCTTCCATATCCTTTCTATAACACATTAACCAAAACTTTAGACAGTACTCCCACGTATGAGCTAACCAAGGTTCAATACAAGTTCAACCTAATTTCTCAGTTTTTAAATTCTGTACACCTTTGAGAGGCGTGAAATCCTAACACGTGGTTTGTTATCGATGGTATCAAATGTCACACACTCTATCTTCATTCTTGAATTACATTTTCACTTTTTAAATATTGATAAAATATTTTTAGATTCCCCTTTACAATACCTGCTAATCCTCTCATATTCTCTCCCTGGCCTTGCATCTAATTTTTCAACTGCCCCTACACATTGTCCTATAACCAGATGCATTTTTCAGTGGGAGGGGTGAGTCCAAAACATTTCAATTAAGCAAGATTAATTGACCTTATAGTAAATTGGAATGTTGCTAAAATCCAAGTTCCACACTTAAGTAAATTCTTTTGTTTATACAGCTTCAATAGAAGTATTGCATTGCATTATATAAGGTAACATAAACTTGTAAATCGATAAAATCCTGAACACTTGCATATTCCCAGGTCTTCAATAATGGTTTCTGTTTTGTTGCATTTATTAACAACAGAGTGAAGGTTGTCCTCCTAACAGATATACAATCAATTGTAAGTCTGATAATTCATCTCTCTAATTCTGATTGATGTCACCAGTGTAAAAGAACTTTGTCTCTGACATGATTGGAAATGTTGCTGCTTGATTAAGAAATTAAATTCAACGTCCATGTGTGTTGACCAGACAATTTCTCCTGTTCTAAAAATTCCACTAACACAGCACATCTAATGAAGTTGGATGATATCAATCTCAAAGACTACAGAACAGCAGTGTTTATTTCAGTCTAACTCCTTAGAGCATTATACAGACCTTCAGATGCATAATTTAATGCGAAAAGGTTTCTAATGAGTATGACAACAGTGGTGGTTGGAGGAGAACTTCATTTCAAATCAAATTAAGACCTATTCTGCTTTCCAAATGTTTACATAGTGCAGTCTAATTTCAAAACAATTTTACAGTGATAGTCAGTGGTTCATTTCATTTCACACTTTACAAATTGCCTTTAGTTTGTCACTGCTGTAATTTCCTAGAAAGTGAAGCAGTCGTGTGCCACCCAAAATATAAATACAACAAATTATAATCTGAAGTGTAACAGGTTAGGTATGATTAATTTTTACTTTGCATCAAAATACGATTGTGTTTCTCATCACTAACCCACATACACAGATCCTGTATTTGTTTTAACTGGATTACTTTTCTGGTCCTCTTTATACGGTTGTCCTTTTAGACGTTATAATGGAAACCTAGTACGCCCTGACGGAAGCAAGATGTTTAGCACTGATTAATCCAAACCCATACTTGGACAGAAAAAATGTTGTAATTCTGATGGTCACCATTAATATCGTCATACATACATGTCTGAAACTGCAACTATAACAAAATAAAAAGGTAAAGTTTTGACCTACCGCAAAAAGTGACCCCTGGTGGATACATGCACCTGGAGAAAGGAAACAGGAAGTCAGTTCAATGATAAAGGATTGTTTAATTATGGGAACTGATAAAATAGCTCAATTCTAATATTCATCAAGTAATACATATGCTGTCATTTTTTGTCATTTTTTAAATTGTATCTGTATTATACTGAAAGATTAAATGGTAAGAAAAGAGAAAAGAAAATGTTTCTACTATTCAGATGGCTCATTGGATAAATGTACATGGCCATATAAACACATTATCCCTGCCCTGTGCTGAGTTATCTCATCACAAACAGAATAGTCCTAATACCACAATTAGCCTCTAAAATCCATTAACAAAAAGGAGAGAAAAAAAATGTCAGGATTCCTGCTGCTAAATTTTCTGTGCTTCCAGAAACATACACATAGGCATGTCAGGTGAAACCAAGATTGCTCAAATGCTGTTCCCTCAAGACAACAATTGCATTAATATTGTACTTTTTGTTGTAGTAATATCTCCCAAGAGGTTGAAAAGGAGTAGAACACAATATATTAACAGTGATCCAGTGAAGGGAGCATTAGGATTATCTCAAATTTCCCTGTCAGTGTAGAAATTCACATGCTTGACCACAAAGGTCTCTGTGCTGCACATTTCACGATTCCAAACATTAACTTCATTCTTACTTAGATGCATGGAATGTGAGGCATCCAGCAGGTGACATCATTAAGTCAGCTGAATACAAACCTTAACCAGTGACAATTTACCAAAAACAAACAATGAGGGTACACTTGCAAGCAATATCAAAATGGAAAACCAGTGCTTCTTTAAATAATAAAAAGGAAGCGGGAAGCCAAAATGAAAATAGGCCCCTTACAGAATGAGGCTGGGGAAATAATAACGGGTAACCAGGAAATGATAGAGGAGGAGTTGTTAAAATACATTGCACCAGTTTGCACAGTAAAAGACACCCTGGACCAGATAGGATGGATCCTAGGATCTTAAAGAAAGTAGCAACAAATATAATGGATACATTGGTGGTTGTCCTCTGGGGATCCTTAAATTCTGGAGAAGTTCCAGAGGACTGGAAAACCCACAATCTAATACCTTTACTTACAAAGTAAAGGAGACAAAAATAACAGGTAAATATGCGTGAGTTAGCTTAACATTTGTTATTGGGAAAATGTTAGAATCTATTACAAAGGATGTAATAGCAAAATATTTAGAAATGCATAATATGATTAAGCAGAGTCAGCAAGTTTTCATGAAGGGGAAATCGGACCTGAAAAATTTATTACAATTTTTTGAGGACGTATGAAGCAGAACAGAAAAAGGGGAAGTAGTGGATGCAATACATTTGGATTTTCAGACAGTGTTTGTTAAGGTACCATGCATTACTCTGCTTAATAGGATAAGGGCCCATGGTGTTGGAAGTCGCATTAATGTGGTTAAAGGATGAGCTAACTAATAGAAAACAGAGTTGGATAAGGGAAGAACTTTCAGGACAGTAACCTGGAGTTAGATGTGTGCCACAGGCATTAATGTTGGGGCCACAATTATTTACAATAATCAGTAACTTGGATGAGGAATATGATTGGCAACAGTTTACATTGTGGATGGCACAAAAATAGTGGAAGGCATGTGGTGAGGATGACAGAAAGAGTCTCCAAAGGGATATAGGTAAATTAGGTGAGTGCACAAAAACTTGGCAGATGGAATATAATGTAATGAAATAGGAGTCTGCCACTTTGGTAGGAAGAATAGAGGAGCTGAATATTTTTTAAATGGAGAAAGACCGCAGAGAGCTACAGAACAGAAGGATTTGGGAATCTTTGTCCATCTTTGTCACAAAATCTAGCATTCAAGTTCAATGGGTAATAGGGAAGGCAAACGGAATGTTGGCCTTATTTCAAAGGGAATGGAGTACAAAATTAAGGAGGTCCTCCTAAATCTATAAATGCACTATTCAGAGTATAACTGGAATACTGTAAACTGTTTTGGGCCCTTTATCTAAGGAAGGATATACTGGCAATGGAACAGCCCAGAGAAGGTTCACTGGCTGATGCTGGGTATGGAGGGACGGGCCTGAACTTGTTGGAATATAGAAGAATCAGAGGTGACCTTATTGAAACACACAAGATTCTTAGGGAACTTGACAGGATAGATGCAGAAAGGTTATTTCCCTTGTGGGACAGTCTAGAAACACAGTGTTTCATCACAGAAATGAGGGCTTTGCACATTCAGAAAAGAAATGAGGAAGAATTTTGTGTCTCTCAGAGTAGTGAATCTGTGGAATTCTTTACTACAGAGGGCTGCTGAGTTTGGGTCATTAAGTATATTCAAGGTTGAGAGAGACAGATTTTCATTCAGTAAGGGAATAAAACATTATGGGGAAAAGGCAGGAAAGTGGAATTGAGGATTGTCAGGTCAGCCATAATCTCACTGAATGGCACAACAGACTAGATGGGCTACATGACCTACTTCTGCTCCTGTGATATATGTCAATCAATCAACACCCTATTATTATGCAGGATAAATTATTGTTCCCTTGGAAATTTGGTACTTTTGTGTCAATCTTGATGTACGCAAGACAAAAACCTTTGAACGACTATTCAGTCTTAATTATTACTTTTCCAAGTGTTTTACAGAAATGAATGATCTAAGAAGTGGAATATTACATTATTTCAGTAATTTATTATTGATTTCTCTCTGTAAGGACTTAAGTGTTGCTCCTTTTGGAGGAACAGGAAATCACTATAATTCAAATAACTTTGGAAATAAAAGTAGCAATTATATAATCCAGCAAGGACATGTAGCAGTAGGGACAGCTTGTGCAGAAATCAGCTGCTGTGATACATTCCCGGCAGGTGCCAGTGACAGATCCAAAGCATCCCCAAACACACACACCCTGTAGATCTGTGCAGTGTCAGGTTCTACTTGCGCAATTCGCAGAATTGAAAGAGGTCTGGTTTTCAAGCTTGATCAACAGCCTAAAACATTGGAAGCAAACTGAAGTCCTCATATGTAAGTCTCAAACATTACCGGTTTGGCCGATTTCTGATAAGGCACCACAGGTGCACTATTATTACCATCAGCTCCACAATGTGGATTCAATTAGAAAGGCAAAACATTAATTTAGATTCCTACCCCTGAAAAGTGCACTTGTTTGGATACTGGCTGAAAGCAGAGTCTGACTGAACCAAGTCCCTTACATTTTGCTACTGTCCCCTGTCATTGTGTAGTCATGATTATGAGGTGATCAAGATTAACAAATAAATATTCAAGAATACACAACATTTCCAAAAGACACGCAAAAATTTGAAGAAGAGGAGAAGCAGGCCTGATAGTAAAGGATAACCTTTGGACAGCAGTAAGAAAGGATCTTGCCTGCGGACATAAGGAAGCAAAATCAGAAGAGGCAGGTATTAGAAATAAATGTCAGAAAATGCTGGTGAGATTAGTTAATGTACCCATGACAGTAGTTATAGTATTATTGAGAAATAAACAGGATATTATTGGAATTGTAACAAAAGCAATGTAATACAGTGAAGGACTTTAATTATTACAGGCTGCAGTGGTCAAAGAAGCAGAAGTGGTCTGAAAGATGAATTTGTAAAATGTTTCACAACTGGTTCTTGGAACAATAGGTGGGTAAACCAATTAGATATTAAGCTGCTTTTGGTCTACTATTGTACATTGAGGCCGGGATAATTTTAATCTTATTGTAAAAGACCCACTGGAAAATGGTATGCACAATACTGCTGAATTCAGTCTTAAGTTTGGAACATACATACTCCAGACCCAATAAGAATCTTAAATAAAGCAAACCACACACACATAAGATGACAGATGGCTACAGTTGACTAGGTAAATAGAATGAAAAGGTATGGCGAAAAACGAAGTGGGAAACATTCAAAGAAACAATTCAAAATGTTCAACAGAAATGCATTCCATTAGAAAACAAAGGCAAGATCCATCAGGGCTTACTAAAGAAGTTAAGAAAAATACTCAATTAGATTAAGAGGCTTATAATGATGCAAAGAATAGTAGTAAGCCTGATGACTATTTTTTTCCTCGAAGAAACCGACAAATAGCTACCAAAAAGGCATTTAAAAAAGGAGGAAAATAATAGTAAACTAGTTTGGAAGGTAAAAACAGATTCTAAGAGATTTTCCAATACATGGAAAAGAATGTAGCTAAATATTAACATCAAGCTGAATTTTCCCAGAAATTGGCTTAGTATCAATCTTAGCGAGTTTCACGGAGATTTCTCTCCACGAAGTCTAGCAAAATTTCTCACAGTTTTCCAAAGATCGCCTCATGACCCATGCACTACGCTTCTATGGCACCCCACTGTTCCTTTCCTCTCACAAAAGCTGGAAGTACTTGCCACAGCTGAGACCCACCAGGATTTCTGGTGTTGGTGCCATATTTAACATGCAATTGGTCACCGTGTCAGGGAGTGTCAGTCTGGTGCTGCCCTGCCCTCGGTTTGTGGACATGTTGGACAGAGGGAAACTGACACCCCATTTTGTGGGCAGGACCTAGAGGTTCTCAAGGACAGGATGATGCAGATGAGTGCTATTCACCTCCCTCAAGACTGGCAAAGGAGACCACTCCCAGCTTAGTCCAAGGTTCCCACCCAGGTCAGTACAGTATCCACAGTCCAGAGGACCATCCAGCAATACTGTAAGAAGGTCAATAACGTTCTCATCTCCATGAGGATAAGTGGTCCCATCTTCTCTCTGCAACCTCACACTCACCCTCTGCTACTGCCTTCACCCCCATCAAGGCTCGTGGAATAATCGAATATCTACTCTAACGATCATATGCACCTTCTTCCCTCTTTTGTTTTCACAAACCCCAGACTCCTCCCACTCTACTAACTCTGCATGGTCTCTGTGCTGCTGACTCACCCATTCAGGACAGTGCACCTGCATCAGTACTAACAGCTGAGCTGGCTCCTTTCATTTCACTCAATCCATCCTTATGCCTCACTTTAGGCGAAAACAACCTACAATAGGATGCTAACTGCTTAGCAACAAGTAGAATAGTGATCTTGACCTCACTCTAGGTTCCCCTGCCTCACGAGAAGACCCAACTGGAAGAGGAACCACACACAGGGCTCCCCCTCACCTCCCCGCAAGAATCCTCCTCTCAGGAGGCTCCAGAGTAGGCCAGGCTTTTCATCTCCAACCTATCACCCTCAGCACTGTGGCAGTTCAATCTGAGGAGGATGTCCCTATTTCTGGGTAGGGCACACTCAGCAAGTCCGTGCCTTCTACAACAAATATTCCCGTTTCCCCCAACATTTCCTTGGTTTCTGCATTTAACATGAATCATCATTTATTACCAATAATTAGACACTAGCTATAGGCAAACAGTAAAAATCATCAGTTATATATCACTACAAATTAATATGAACTCCCCCTTCTACACACACATACACACCAGCAAAGAATTCACTGCTTCCTATTCCCAAGTTGTGAGATGATCCTTATGATGGTCAGAATATTGATTCTCAATCACTTTTCTTTAAATGCTTCTGCTGGTTTGCAAAGACACAAAGTGGTTGATGAGCTTGTAAAATGTCTTCGACATGTTATGACTGCTGAAGGAAAGATGAACTGGTTTTCTTCAGATTAAAAATGGGTTTTGACTGCAGAGAACAGAGAGACAGCTCCTGTTTTGGTGGTGACCGTACCACCTCTCCCTATTTCATTCCAGCCTCCCATTGTTCAGTTAACTAAGAATTGATCCCATGGTCTCTCGCAGGCAAAAGGATTTTGTCATTGAAATAGGAACATAGGAACGCAAGAAAGTTATTCAGCTCCCCAAGCTTGTTCTGCTAGTCAATGAGATCATTGCTGATCTCTGGGCCTGATGAAATATAGCTGCCTAACAAAAAGGTATCTATCTCACGTTTAAAATTAACACCTGATCCAGAATCAACTGTGATTTGTGGAAGAGAGTTCCAAACTTCGACCACCTTTTGTGTCTAGAAGTGCTCCCAAACATCTTTCCTGAGAGGTCTAGACCTACCTTTTAGCCTATGCCATCTAGTTCTAGAATCTCCAATCAGTGAATTAAATTTATCGTTACCTTCCCTGTCTTTTCCTGTTAAGACTTCAAACAAATCACCCTTTAACCTTTAAATTCTAGAAAAAACAGGCCTAATGTACATAATCACTCCTCATAACTTAACCCTAAAGTCCAGGTATCATTCTTGTGAACATACATCATACTCCATCCAAGACAAATATATCTTTCCTAAGGTGTGGTGCTCAGATCTGCTCATAGTATGTCTAGTCTAACCAGGGCTCTGCAGCGTAACTTCTGCATCCTTATACTTTTATCCTCTCGATGAAAAAGGCCAGCACTTCATTAGCTTTCTTTACCATTTTCTGCTTGCGGCATTTTAAATATTTACGCAGATAAACCCCAAGTCTCTTGTGGCATCCACTTCGTACCATCTAGAAAATGTCCTGATCATCCTTTTAGTCACTAGTCCATGCACCAATCAACTTCGTGTTGCCACCAGCAGTATCTGTAAACAATACCCTGCATCCACTTCAATTACTACTTGGTCAAACTACTGTTTACACAATGCTTGTGATAAGCTCTGGGTTACTTGCTTTTCAAAACATGCAGTAATCCTTCAAAACACAGGTCTTAAAAACACAAAAATAAAAAGACACGGTCTTTACACTTTGATACATGGCCAGTTGGTTGATGCATAAAGTGTGTGCTTCCTATGTACAGTGCTGGCACATGGTGCAGGTGTGACAGTGACATTGTATGGTGACATACAACATGTTTATTCCATTGACCGATGACCACTGACAATCACGACAAGTTGTCTGGTTTCGCGTCTGCACTAAAAGGCAAAGCAAGACAGAACAAATGTAAGCCTTTAAGCTCTGGCTGAGAGGGCCAACTGCAAAAAAGCAAGGCAAGGCAGAGATGCTGTAAACACTGAAGTAGGTGCAAAGGCAGCAAGTGCTAAGACAGCACCCTGATTAAAACCATATGTTTGGTGTACACAATCAAAAATGCTAGTGCACTCCAATGAGCAGCACTGAAGGACAGAAACACATTGTAAGTGGATCAGAAATGTGCCACGATGGTGGAGTGAAGCTGAAAGGTGTCCTATGTCAAGATTTGTGGATGGAGGTGCATGTGGTTGCCGACCATGGAACATGCCATAAAATGTTGGTGTCTGCTGTCAAAGAAGAAGGGCCAGAGGAGGAGCAAATGGTAGGCTAGAGTCACCAGATAGTCACTCTGACTTCCATGTTGGGAATAGTCACCTTCTAATTTCTATCTATCCTGTGGGAGAATGGGAAATCACGTATAAATTTAGCTAAAACTAACACATTAAACAATGGAAATGGATGTAAATATGTCTCTCTCTGTTCACCAGCAAAATTCTCATCTTGCAAATCAATATTTGTTTGAAAAATCAGTCATTTTGCTCTGAATGTCAAAAATCTCTTCATCTGATTTCACTTTATTTTGCCAACTTTCTTGTCAATACCCAGAGTGGTTAGTGCAGCAGAACATTCTGCCCATTGATCCTTTATTTATGTTCTTCTGGGACATGCACACCCTTGGACACAGAGACAGGAGAAATTATCATGGGAAAGACCAGAGAATTGAACAAACATTGAATCCCTACAATATGGAAAGAGGCCATTCAACATTGAGTCTGCATCAAATCTTCAAAGAGCATTCCAGCCAGACCCAGACCCCACTTTATCCCCATGACCCTGAATTTCACCATGGCTAATCCACATAACCTACACATCCCTGGACACTATGGGGCAATTTAGCACGGCCAAACCCCGTATCCTGTACATTTTTAAACAATGGGAGGAAACCAGAGCACTCAGCGGAAACTCACGCAGACATGGAGCAAACACGCCAACTCCACACAGACAGACACTCACCCAAGGCTAGAATCGAATCCGATCCCTGGCACTGTGAGATAGCAGTGTTAACCACAGAACCACCATAGACAGGAAGCAAAAAGTAGGCATTAATGTGGTACATTCAAGTTGACAGGCTGTGGCCTGTGAAGTATTACAGGAAAAGTGCTGAACGCTCAGCACTTAAATTTAAAATCTATACTGATGGCCAAGACAAAGCAGTCTGGGAGTAATGTATCCACATTTGCTGAGAATACGAAGTTAGTTGGGAATGCCAACTATGAGAAGGATACCAAGAGGTTGTAAAGAAATATAGACAGATTCAGTGAGGGAGCAACAAGGTAGCAGATTGCGTATCATGTAAGGAAATGTGAGCTTATTAACTTTGGTGGTGAGAATAGAATTTGCTTTCAAAAACAAAGTAGTGAAGTTTGTAAATTTCAATGTTCAGAGGGGCTTGGATTAAATTTGACATGCCGGCGCAGCAATTAAGAAAGCAAACAGCATTTTGGTCTTTGTTGTAAGGGAGTTGAAGTACAAGAATAAAGAAGCCTTACCACAATTTTATAAGGGGCTTTCCCAAGACCACAGGTGAAGAGAATACTATTTTGGTCCTCATATCTAAACAAGGATATACCTGCCCAAAGGCAGTACAGCAAAGGTTCAGTACATTGTTTCCTCTGATAAAAAGGTCAGCCAATGATGGCAGGCTGAGTAAAGTGGTCCTATAGTTTCTGGAGTTCAAAAGAGTGAGAAGTGATTTCATTGAAACATGCAAGATTCTAAAGGAACTTGAAGGGTAGACAGAATCAGAGTTATATAGCACAGAAACAGACCCTTCAGTCCAACTCATCCATGCCGACCAGATATCCTGAACTGATCAAGTCTCATTTGCCAGCATTTGGTCCATATCCCTCTCAACCCTTCTTATTCATGTACCCATCCAGATGCCTTTTAAATGTTGTAATTATGGTTGTTTCCCTTGCTGGTAATTCAGAACAAGGGGACACAGTCTCAGAACAAGGACCAATTATTTCTGACTGAGATGAGCAGAGGTTTACTCACTCAAAGGGCATTAACATTTGGAATACCGCAGAAGTTTGTGGATGCTCGGTTGCTGAACGTATTTGAGGTTGAGACGTACAAATTTCTGGTTCTTCAGGGAATCTCAAGATATGGGGAGTGGGCAGGAACGTAAAGTTGAAGCTGAAGATCAGCCTTGATTGTACTGAATGATGGACCAGGCTTAAAGAACTGCATAGCCCAATCCTGCTCCTTTTTACGTTCTTCTGGGACATGCAAATACAAAGGAACAGGACCTCAGCAGAACCCAATACATTCAGGTGCAAAAGATCAAAACTGGAAACAAATGATCAATGCAGCTTCATAAATACAAGTACTGACACAAATGCAAAAAGCTATTCTGAAACTTTATAAAGTTCTTGTTTGGCTTCAGCTGTAGTATTGTGCCCATATCTGGTTGCCATAAAACATGACGGATGCAACAATCATTAAACGGTGGCAAAGGTGATTTACTGGAACGATTCTGGGGCTGAAGAATTTTATCTGCAAGACTAGGCTTGAGAAGCTGGACATGATGGGCCAAAGAGATTCCTTTTGCACTGTTATAAACTTATGACTCACTCGTGCAGCAAACTCAAAATACTATTATTATTCATAGACACTCAAAATGCTTCAGCTTACATCAAAGACCTTTTAAGAGTTTGACAATTCAGGTAGTCACATAAATGAGAAGCAGGCCATTATCTCATCTTATGTATGAAGATCTATTCCTTAAGGCCTTCATCCAAGAAACTGTATGTATCATGAAATATCCATTTACCATGTTAAGGAACTCTTTACCGACTCCTCTAAATTTTCTCTTTTCCAAAGAAGAAAACCTGAACTATTCACTTACTTGCCCAATAGCTATAACCTATCAATTCTACACCAATCCTGAATTATAAATCATAAATAACTGAGGGACTTGCATTGATCCTTATGGAACACCACTTTCTAACCCTTTCCAATCTGAAAATGACCCTTTATCCCTATTTATTTTTTACTCAGTTTCCTATCTGTGCTCCGATTATCCTCAAACCACTTGCCCTAATCTTTTCATGTGCCTGAACTATCAAAAGGTCTTTTGAAAATCCAAATGGAAGGCCTTTACTGCATCATCTTTGTCTATTTTTTTTTAACTACCTCCTCAAAGAATTCTTAGCCCAATTAACCATCACTTAGCCTTTTGGAATCTGTGCTGACAAGGTTTAGTTTTTTTTTGGTAATTTTAAATGCTCTATCACTTATTTTCATGCAGATTCCAGTACATTTTCTACCATTGACTTTAAACTGACTGGTTCTCACATTTATTTCTTTATTCCCACATTTGGTTCTACATAATGAGATAGCAGAATGCATATAGTATAAAAGATGTGTATTTCACTGCCTTGGAATTTTGGTGCATGCCTAATGGAGAAACACCTTGAGGCCCATTTTCTGCATGACCATACACTACAATATAATATGCGCATTTTATTTGCAAATTTATCTATAATGTCTGAGCAAAATGATTGAGCAAAAAAATTTACAGAATGCAGACAGCTGTAATTGCTGTTTGAACGCAAACTTAATTTTGGAGCAGGATGCCTTTGTATTAATAATATTCGAGTCTTTGCACATGTGTACAATAATTAGGTGGTGCACTGGTATGTAAAGTATTATGTACTGTAATTAAAGATTAACGGCAAAATTCTTTTCAGAAATGTTACTTAGATTTATAATCAGCTTTATTTATAATTTAAACATTCAAAACTTGACATCCATTATCTATCATAGACACAAACAGAACATCAATGTCTAAGATATTTATGTAATGTTCCCCCATTGTATATTTACGTCTATATTTTAATGAAAACTTAGCAAACAGAAAAAAAACACTCAAGAAAGGAACCCACTATACACACAGGAATTCAAATACCTGGATTAAAATACTACAGCTGTTTTTCAATAAATCCATTATTTGTTTTACATAGTGGGTCTGTGTGTGAATATATTATCCACATTCTTTCCCATTATTTAGGCCACTGGTCAAAGTTCCAGAGCAAGACTACAAGATATAGGAGCAGAATTCGGCCATTCGGCCCATTGAATCAGCTCTGTCTTTCGATCACAGCTGATATGTTTCTCAACCTCATTCATCTTCCTTCTCCCATAACACTCTTGACTAATCAAAAACCATCTACCTCTGTCTTAAATACACTGCATGACTTGGCTTCCCCACCTTCTGCTGCAATCAAATTCCACAGATTCACCACCCTCTGGCTGAAGAAATTCCTCCTCATCTCAGTTCTAAAGAATCGTCCCACCCCTCTGAAGCTGTACCTTCAGGTCTTTGTCTCTCCTACTTGTGGAGACAGTTTCTCCACATCCACACTATCAGGCCTCTCAGTATTCTCTAAGTTTCAATCAGATCCCACTTGGCCTCCTAAACTCTATAGAGTACAAACCTAGAATCCTCAACCACTCCTCAAATGACAAGGCTTTCAGCCCTGGGATCATTCTTGTAAACCTCCTCTGGACCCTTTCAATGCCAGCACATCCTTCCTTAGATAGGGAGCTCAAACATGTTCATAATATTCCAAATGCAGTCTGACCACAGTCTTATACATCTTCAGTAGTACATCCCAATGTTGTATTCTGGTCCTCTCAAAGTGAATGCGAATATTGCATTTGCCCTCCTAACTGTCAACTGAACCTGTACGTTAACCTTAAGAAAATCCTGACTAGGACTTCTAAGTCCCTTTCAGTTCTGAAGGCTCTCCTCATTTAAAAATAGTCTACTCCATTGTTCTTCCTACCAAAATGAGTATCCTCACTCTTTCCCACATCATATATCATCTGCAACTTCTTTGCCCATTCTTTTATAGAGTCACAGAGTCATGAAGCACAGAAACAGACCCTTTGTCCATGCCAACCAAGTTTCCCAAACTAAACTAGTCCCACAGCCCTCTAAACCTTTCCTATTCATGTACCTGTCCAGATGTCTTTTAAACGTTATAACTGTACCTGAATCTACCACTTCCTCTGGCAGTTCATTCCACATACAAACTGTGTGAAAAAGTTGGCCCTCAGGTCCCTTCAAAATTTTTTCCCTCTCCTCTTCAAAATCTGCCCTCTCATTTTGAATTCCCCTACCCTAAGGAAAAGACCTTTGTTATTAACCTTATCTGTGCCCCTCATGATTTTATAAACCTCTAGAAGATCATCCCTCAAACTCCTATACTTCAGTGAAAAGAGTCCCAGCCTCTCCTTATTACTCAAAATCTCCAGTCCTGGCACATCCTTTTAAATTTTTTCTGAACCATCCCCAACGTAACATTATCCTTCCAACAGAAGAGTGACCAGAACTGTATTCAGTACTCCAAAACTGGCCTCACTAACATCCTGTACAACCTCAACATGATGCCCCAACTCCTTTCCCTCTACAGCCTCGCTGCTCTCTCAACACCATCCTGACCGTGCACCTTAGCAACAATGCCCTCAGCTCCTTCATCCAGATCATTAAGGCATTTTTGTGGTCCCAACACGAACCTCTGTGGAACTCCAAGAGCCACCGATTGCCGTTCCAAAAGAGACCCTCTGCCTTCTGCCAGTCAGACGATTCTCCAGTCCTTTATCCACACCGGTGTATCTTGCCTCTTCCACTATCGGCTCTTACCTTATTTAGCAGCCTCCTCTGCAGCAGCTTGTCAAAGGCCTTCTGGAAATCCAAATTGATCGTATCCACATACTCTTCTTTGTCTGACTTGCTTATTACCTCCTCAAAGAATTCTAACAGAACTGTCTCCTGACCAAGGTCAGGGAAACTGGCCTATAATTTCCTGTCTTTTGCCCCCCTCCCTCCTTAACCAAGGGTGTTATTTTAGTCATTTTCCAGTCCTCTGGGATCACCCTCCTCCTCCTCCCCCACCCCCGACTCCAGTGATTCCTGAAGGATCACCACTAATGTCTCCAATATCTTCTCAGCTACTTCCTTTAGAGTCTGGGGTGTAGTCCACCTGGTCCGGGTTATTTTGTCATCTTCAGACCTTTCAGCTTCCCCAGCACCTTCTCTTAAGTGATGGCCACTACACTCACCTCTGCCCCCAACTCTCGAAGTTTTTTCATGGTACTGGTGTCTTCCACCATGAAGACTGATGCAATAGTCATTAACATTAGAATCATAACATCCCTACAGAGGAGATAGAGGCCATTCTGCTCACCGAGTCTGCACTGACCCTATCCCCATTAGCTGAAGAATAAGATAAACGATATAGTTACCAAAAAGTTACAAAATGAACAGCAGAATTCAAAACATGAACAGAAAGTTATCATAACAATGAAAAAGAGAGGCACTTCCTAATCAAAAATTCATCATTGAAGAAATGAATAAGAATGATAAAGTATGAATGGCAAATTTAGTGAATGAAGGCCTAGCAGTTTCACACATACTAAGTAGGTTTGTATCATATATTCCTGTACGATTATGCTCATGACATGTCATACACATTTTTATATAAATGGTCAAACGCGTTCTTAAATCAGAAAAAGAACACACATAAGAATTAGGAGCAAAGTAGGCATTCAGATCCTGGCCCCTGCTCAGTCATTCAATAAGGCTGATGGCTGATCTGCTTTAGTTTTGAATTCAACATTTCCATATGCCCCGATAACCTTAGATTTTTGAAAGACAACAGAATCAATCTACCTCTGCCTTGAAAATATTCAATTTTCAATTGCACTGCCCCTGCCATTTTCTGACTCAGACAGCTGCAAGTGTCTCATTACCTTACAGAGAAAATATTTCTCCAGATCTCTCTCCTAAAAGAGCAATCCTCCATCTTAAAACAGTATATACTATAGATCTGGACTCACTGACAAGAGGAAACATCCTTGCCACATCCACATTGTCAAGACCATTCAGGATCTCATATACTAAAAATCAAGTCACACCTCACTCTTCTAAACTCCAGTGGAAATAAGCTCAGTCTGTCCAATCTTTGCTCACGTTAGGCAACCTATTCATTTCAAGTATCAATGTAGTACACCTCCTCGGAACTCATCTAATGCATTTACAAGCTTTCTTAAACAAGGGGACTAAAACTGCACACAATATTCAAGATGAGAGCTCAACGATGTCCTGTACAATGAAGCATGACATCCTCACCTTTATGTTTCACTGGAATAAAAGATAACATTTAATTAGCTTTAATACCTTGCTGTATTTGCTTACTAACTTCTTGTGACTCTTGCACTAGAATACCTAGGCTCCTTTACACCTCAGAATTGTGCAGTTGTACTCTATTTAAGTAATAGTCATTTTTTATTCTTCCTGCCAAAGTACAAAACTTCACATTTTTTCTCTATGTGCACTAGCTCATTAGTCACCTATTTTAAGATCCAATGATGAAATCTATCATGATCTGGGGACACAGCATTGTGCCCATTATCCCTTCCCGAGTTATTTCAACTTTACTAAGTTCCTCTCTCCATTCCATTTTATGGTTTACAGCTATTGCTAGAATGTTTTTTGAATTTTCTGGTGAAGGAAACAAAATATGGTCGCTAGAGGTCAATAATCTCAACTTCAGATGTCACTGCAAGACTTCATTAAGGTCGTGTCCTAAGCCTGGCAATCTTCAGCTGTTTCAAAAACATTCCAACCAACATTAGATCAGAGGTGGGAATGTTCACTGAAGACCAAACAATGCCCAGCACTATTTCTAACATGTCACCTACTGAAGCAATCCATGCCTATATGCAGGAAGACATGGACAAATATCTGGGTTCATGCTGCTAACTGGTAAGCAACTTCCATGACATACAAAGTGCCAGACAATGACCATCTTCAAAAAGGGAGAATCTGATCTTTGCAGTTAAATGTCAAGGCAATACCATCTCTGAATCCCCTACTATCAATATCCTGGGGATTACCATTGATCGGAAACTGAACTGAACCAACCATATAAATACCGCAGCCACAACAGCAAGTCAGCAGCTCAGGATTTTGCAGTGAATAAAGCCTGTACACCATCTAAAATGCACAAGTGAGGAGGTGATGGAATACTGTCCACTTGCCTGGATGAATGCAGCTCCAAAAACATTCAAGAAACTTGATAGCATCCTTGACACCATGCCTGACCAAGCAGCCAACTTGATTGGGACCTCATTTGCCATCTTACTTTACACTTCCTTCACCACCAACCCACAATAGCAGCAAGCATCCACAAGAAGTACTGCAATAACTGACCAAGTCTCCCTGACCGTACCTCCCAAACCATGGACCTTTATCACGTAAAAGGTTAAGCGTAGTAGTAGGGTCACGGCCACACCAGCCAGTTCCCTCTAAATTGCACAATCCTAACCTGGAACAATATCACTGTTCCTCCACAGTTACTGGGACAATATCCTGGAAATCCCTTCCTTTCCAAACCACTTCATCTATACAACCCAAAGGGCTGCTGTAGTTCACCATCTTCTACAGAGGCAATTAAGGGCAGGCTGTAAATGCTGGCCAATCCAGCAATGTTCATATCTACAAATGAATAAATGCATAGGATTTGGGCTCAGGTGTGATCTGATATTCAGGTAGAAAAGCTACCTCATTCACTTTTTTATGGCCATTTGAGAGAGAATTCCTTTTTGTTCCTCAAAAGAGGACACAAGTTAGCTGCAAGTTTTTTTTTGAAAAACAAGGTAATCGTTTTCAGTCATTCATATCTATTTCAATGGTTCAGAATCAAACGCACTTGTTTTCAGTCTGTTAATTCCCACAGCAGTAAACAAAGACAAAATGATTTTAGAAAGTGAAATGCTGTCAATCCTAACTTCAGTGGTGAGTCTGTTCAAGTCAAATTGAACTTTATTTTTGGATGTATATATACTCTTGTACGAGAGACAACCGTTCCTTATTGTTGCAGGGGTGCGGGGTCATTGAAACTAATTGTTATGATCCTTCTCTGTCGTTTGTTTTTAATCCAACAGTAACTACATCCACTCGTCTATTGAAAACAAATTATCAAATACGTTAAACTGGAACGTTACAGACTTACTGGATGAATCTGTTGAGAGGGGTTTAAGAGTAGAGGTGAAAAACAATAATTACAATATTGGTTCCGCAACAACCTATCAAATACTGAATGAACACATCCTAGAATAATTTCCCAAACAAAACAGGTAAACGATCGGCTTGACGGAGAAGTTCCCATTCCCATCCCACCATCTTCTTTCACTGGAAGCTCCCAATGAATCGTAAAAGTGGCTTAATATTTTGAATGATCTAATGTCAGATCAGCATTAACTACCAGACAACTTATTACAAATATTGGTTATGTACTTTAGCCTAAACACATGAATGCATCGTGAAGATACTTTTTGTTATCTGTGATACTGCAAACTGTTGTCGTATGCAAAACTGCCTTGCACAGAACAGTGTGGAACCGAGGGCTTCCTAAATGCTTATAGGATCAATGAGCAAACTGTGGTTAACAACTTCCCCTTTAATACGTGCTGCTTTGGGGAGGGACAATATCAGAGGTCTGGTCAGATCAGTTCCTGAAGAAGGGGCCTGGGTCATATGTCAAAGTATGAGAACATTTTGCTTTAAAAAAGTCATCGGTTTCCCCCGGCGACGTTGCAACATTGCTTAATTGTCTTTCATAATTCATTTCAAAGTGGTATCTCCCACGTTACCTATTTGCTAACAAGTTTAACATTCTGAAGCAGGGTCACTAGACCCGAAAAGTTTAATCTGTTTTCTCTCCACAGATGCTGTCAGCTGTGTTATTCCAGCAATTTCTTTTTTTTTGTTTCTGATTTACAGTATCCGCAGTTCTGATTGTTTTAACATAATTCATGTAAGGAGATCCTCGCTACATTGTGGGTCCCACCAGATTGTGTCAGATTTTGCAAGGCGAACCGATGAACATCCGGTAGTTCATTATTTCTAATTCCTGAAATACAATATATACCTACATGAATATAAAAATGTATATTGCCCTTTTAAGATGGGTTCAAAAACAACGGCCGATTTATGAATGAGCATCAATGACAAAGTACCAACAAGTCAACAATTCGCTCACTTGGTGGTTGATGGGGGTGGGGGTTGTAAATAATGGAAATCCAAATGAAAATGTAAACACAGATAGGAGCATTGGAGTTACATCGGTGTCAATGCAGCCTGTAATACCCCACTGCAGTACATTTGAAACTTAAGCGATCGTAACGTTCCCTCTGAAAAATGAATGGGTGTAATTTGTAGTGACTTCTGCTTCCGAACAGCAACCACTGCTGGAACATGTCCGCAGACTATTATTGACATCAGACGGAAGCGCAACAAAATTTCATATAAATTCCAATTTCACTCAATTATAACAACTCGTGAAATTATGTTACAGTATGTATCCATATAACAGCTTCTCAATTTGCTCTTTTCAGTTACAGTTTTGGGAAACTCAAGTGTTTAGTTTTATTCGTGTCGCTTGTCACAGTTCATTTTAGGGACCTTCTGAACAAACATACCGAAAGATAAATTTTGAATTACCCAAGTTTGAACTTAAATGTATGGGCGGTAATATAATTAAGAGTAAAATAGATGATTTAATCCAAAAAATGTTGGAGAAGCAAACACTGTCGTGTACAATATTCAATATATATTACATGTACCAACCTTCACTCTGCTGCGGCAAGGTTACAAAGCCGATCACCACGGCTGCAATAACCCAAAAGCTCAAGTCAGTCATGTTGATGATCCGGTTGAAATGTCTTTGATCGCTGTTATTTTCGTTTCAGTCGAAAGTCGGTAAGAGAGGCACTTCCAAATGGCATCTCACCGATCCCTGGTACCGCTTAAGTTAATGCATCCGGGGGGGATGGGGTTAATGAATCAATGACTTGTTTGAGAGCAGTTGCAAGTTGTGACTGAAACAAATGTTTTTGATATGTCTGCTGGTCCTGCTTCCAGCCCGGTGATCCTGTTGGGGGATGTACTGAGCTGCAGTCAAAAGCAGCGCTGAGTTTCAGGAGCAAACGGGAATCGGCGCTGCACTATTCCCGGAGCTATTGCTGGGCTCGAGCGTTCTTTTTGCACCGGCACAGATTTATCTTTCTGCCCGGTGTGTGAACTTCACGTTGACATCATTGTTCCCCTCCTACCCCCAATTTTAAAAAAATACTCCAGGCAAAAAAAAAATGCTTAGCGTTTCTGAGCCGAACTCCTTGCCACCTTCTTCGGTAGATAGCCCTCAAGTCAATCCGAGCAAAAAATTTCTCCGAGACCTATTTCTCCTTATGAACTTTTCCTTTTGAGGGAAAAGAAACATGAAAAATGCCAATGTGCCTGCGTTAGTGAGCTCCCTGCACGAGCTCCAGTGGGGTGGGCGGGAGTTTTTTTTTGTGCCTTGAATGCAGCAAATCCGTCCCTCCACAGCTTCCCGGAGCTGGCGGGCAGGAGTGACCACACTGAACGGGATGACAGAAAGAGGAACAAGAAAGGAAAACTCCTCGAGCAGAAGTTAGGAGCTCGAAGTTGTGACAAAACTCGCAGTTGCTACTTGGTAACTGGGGAAACGCTGCACCGGGATTCCAGCGAGTCACGTGTATGTAACCCGATAACCTCTCCCCACTCGGGGTCTCTCTTTCTTTTCAAGAGCAAAAAGAGCTCCCAACGTTGCGCTAAATATGCTGCAGTAACCCAGTCAAATGAAGTAAGTGTCCTCAGATCATTCACATCGTGTGGAAAATCTCAGTTTTAATAATGCACACGAATCTTTTATTCACGAGAGCGAATTCCCCCAGAAAGATCCTAATGTAGGCGTTTGGTTTTCTAAACTGGATGTACGAAAAGGAGAAACCGAACGCATTCTCTGTCTTCAGCCTTTATTTTGGTGGATGCTACGATTTTCCTATTTGTGGCTTCTTTTTAAAACAAAATGCTTTCTTCCATTTACTGTTTTTTTTT
This sequence comes from Rhincodon typus, assembly GCF_021869965.1. NCBI lineage: Eukaryota > Metazoa > Chordata > Chondrichthyes > Orectolobiformes > Rhincodontidae > Rhincodon > Rhincodon typus. The sequence continues at coordinate 111,337,327 of NC_063332.1, forward strand.
CCTCGTGACAACAGATGGCGCGCTTGAGTGTAGTTGTTCGCATGCTTGTCTCTGACTTGCTCGTAGCCGCACTATGAGAAATGTGCCTTTGTCAAATTGAAGACTAGTAAACAACATTCATTTGCAAACAAAAAAACTTGCATTTCAGCAGCTGTCTGCAAAAAATTCTAATTACAGTCACTGTTTACTTTTAAAAATGCAATGGACACAATTCGTATAGCTAATCGTCAGTTATGATTCCAGACGGTCGGTCGATCAGTACAAGGGTTAATTGGTGAGAGCATTGCAACCGAAGTATTACTTTGGGTCCTACAAATCACTGTAGTTTAACATTATCTTTCTACTTGTACACTTCAAACAAAGTTTACGAGGTAGTAATCAGAAGGTAAGTTGCTTGGTCAATTTTCCCTGTCTTAGCCCAGGAATTCTGAGATCAGGAATAAGTAACCCAGTTAAGATAAAATTAACAATGTCTTTGGGTCAAATCTTGTACTCTGTGACACAGTACGGAGAATGTTTATCCATCTTCAACTTTTCGCATTTAGTATACACTTTGTTCACTCCTAGGTCAAATACAGCACCATGTTGGGTGTAGTGACAAAGATGGTGAGAAGGGTTACAGTTGAATGGGAAATCTCCAAAAAACTAGTACCTATTCATTTGTAGAAACAGACACAAATATTTATATAATGTTTCTACAATAGCTTTATCTGCCACAGCTAGATTCCTCCTACTCTCATTTTAATTGTTGTTTTACTTTTAACATGCCTGTAAATAAATATTTACTTGTATATTACTGGCACCTTTTTACATATTCACTTTTAGTCCCTCATCTCTCTCTGTCATGTCCCTGCCAAACATTCTGTAATCTGAAAATTACTTTCTTGCTTCAGTTTTTTTATGTCTCCTATAAATATCTGTTTAGTTTTTAATGGAATGATATTTCCAAAGTAATTCTTTTCCTCTATCCCTCTTCTATCCGCCTCCCACTCTCTCCCTATTTATTTCAAAACCCCCTTCCCCTCCCCCTTTTCTGATGAAGGGTCTAGGCCCGAAACGTCAGCCTCTCTGCTCCTATGATGCTGCTTGGCCTGCTGTGTTCATCCAGCCCTGCACCTTGTTGTCTCTTATAATGTTCCATCACAACTACAATGGAAATGTTGAAAAGGTGGCAAAGCCACAGTGGTGGTATAAACATCAATTTTAGAAGACAAGGGCAGCAGATACATGGGAACATCACTACCTGCAAGTTCCCCTCCAAGCCACTCACCACCCTGGCTTGGAAATATGCTGCCATTCCTTCACTGTTGCTGGGTCAAAATCCTGGAATTCCCTTCATAAGTGTATTGTGAGTATCTACACCACGTGGACTGCAGTGGTTCCAGAAGCCAACTCACCACCAGCTTCTCGACGGCAAATGGAGACAAGCAATAAATATTGACCAAGCCAGTGACATCCACGTCCTATGAATGAAATAAAACTTGTCATGGTTATTACAACAACTCAATGGCAGGGCAAAATTACAAACAACAAGGTTGCTCACCATGTTGCACTTATTAGCATGAAGACCAGAAGCCAGAAAATTCAACCTAAATGGGAAAACCACATCTTCAGCACAAATTATGACAGAATCCTCAAGCAGATATTTCCGTGGGGAACTTTTTCCTGGCAAACAATATCGTAATGATAATTATGAATACTACAATGAAACCATTCAAAAATAAACATACAAACATCAGCATTGTAGTTCAGCTCTCTCATGAAAACACTGCAGCCAACCAGTCCACAAGGAAATAAGCACTGAAATTTGATTCATCATGTTTTGTGGATTGACAATTCAAATACAATTCTTTGAACAGCTAATGAGCAAGTTAGACAAAGGAGAGCCAGTGGATGTGATCTATTTGGATTTCCAGAAGGCCTTTGACAAGTTGCTGCATAGGAAGCTGCTAAATACGATAAGAGCCCATAGTGTTAGGGGCAAGGTACTGGCATAGATAGAGGATTGGCTGACTGGCGGAAGACAAAGTAGGGAAAATGGGTTCCATTTTCAGGACGGCAGCTGGTGACCAGTAGATTTCCACAAGAAGTCCATGTTGGCACCACAACTATTCACGTTATACATTAATGATCTGGACGAAAGAACCGAGGTCAATGATGCTAAGTTTGCAGATGATGCAATGATAGGTGGAGGGACAGGTAATGTTGAAGGAGCAGGAGGCTGCAGAAGGACTTGAAAGGTGAAGAGAGCGGGCAAAGAAGTAGTAGATGGACTACAATCTGGAAAGTGTGGGATTATGCACTTTGGTAGTATATGCCTCTATTCTTTCTATCTTCTACATGGGGAAATGCTTCAGAAATCTGAAGTACAAGGAGACTTTGCAGTCCGAGTCTCAGGATTCTCTTAAGGTTAACATGCACTTTCAGTGGCAGTTAAGAAGGTAAATGCAATATTACCATTCGTTTCATGATGGCTGCAGTACAAAAGGGGAGATGCATTGCTGAAATTGTACAAGGCTTTGGTCAGAATGCACTTGGAATATTGTGAACAGTTTTGGGTTCTGTATGTAAGGAAGGATCTGCTGGCATTGGAGGGGGTCTAGAGGAGATTTACAAGAATGGTCTCGGGGATAAACAGCTTGTCATATGAGGAACGATTGAGTAACCAAAAACTGAAAGAGTAGTTCCTCCTACCATTTGCTGTAAACTGCTTCCTGTAAGGAATGAGCGCATAACTGAAAGATTAAAGTGTCAATTTGATGCTGAGATGGTCAGATTTTTGATTGGTAAGGGAATCAAAAGTTATGAGGAAAAGGCATGAAAGTGATGTTGAGAATTATTGGATCAATCATGATCTTATTGAATGATGGGCCAATTGTCTTACTTCTGCTCTGACGTCTTATGGTCTTATTATGGTCTTATGGCCACAGCCTCACCAGCTTTCCAAAGGAAGGCCATAGATAGTACCACTTTGCTAGTTCCCCTGGACAGCAACCATGACAACATGGAACTAACTTCTGTGGATGTTGCCAACCCACATCAGACTCTTCAGTCATGAGAGGACCCTCAAATGATATGAGCTAAGTAAGACCACTTTTTTATTTTTCTGTATTTTTGATTGTGGACCAAAATGGGAAAAGGACTGTTTTGAAAACCAAGGATAATTGAAGAGATTGCTGCACTTTTTAAAAGCAAGCTACCAACACTCATTGAAACTGTAGTTACAATGCTGTTTATTCAAACAGTAGGGGAATGACTGTCGACAGGTTTGAGCCAGGGGAGTATATACAAAGGGAGATTCAGTTGGCAACAAGCAGCTGATTGGTCTGTGTAATGATGATTAGTTTCCGATGTCCTTCTGCCAGCCATCAATTATGTAATTGATTCCAAGATAGCTGAACATCTTGTGGATGTGAATGTTTGGTCAGAAACTATTGGACCTCTGAGGTGGAAAGTGCTGTTCTTTACTGTGCTGTTAAAAAAGAAACTCACAATCCTGAAGACCACCGGTTTATTTTCCCCTCATTTCAGATGCAATAAGCTGTGGCTTTTAACTAATAAGTTAGAGACTGTTATAAGTGTGAACCAGTCACTTTGTGCCTCCTGCGAGCAAGTGAAAATACTTGGAGAAGGATGATCAGGAAACACCAAGTCCTGGTAAGGCAAAAGGATCAGCTCAGCAAACCTTGTAGATAGGGACAATTGAACAGAATAATGCCTACATTGTGTGTTTAGTCCCCTTTTCCAGTTGAGATTAACTTGTGATATGCATCCTTACCCTGCATCTGAGAGTAGAAAGCAATGGCAAACCACCACTGACTGTAACCATTCAGAAAAAGAAATAAACGAAAAGCATCAGCAGGCAATGAACCAAATTCAGGCAGAGTACGTATGAATGAACAAAATCTCTAAATGTAATCATTTAAGTTGTAGCTTAATGAAACTATATAGAATACCTTAAAATTTGCCAGTGTGAGTAAGTCATGTATTAACACTGTCATCCCACTTCACACTGTTTTCCCTTTCTGAGGAATAATTCTAATATCCACAACAAATGAAAGAGAGGTTAAAAATTTAAAAATCAACCCCACCCGCCTTAATCAATCTAGTTGGCTATATGTAGGAAGCAAGGAAAAGAGAATCAAATTAAGTTTTGCCATTAAGTTCAGCAAGACGTCTGAATTTGGCATGCATACATTTTACCCAGCCATGATGACCACCCGTCTGCCTTCCCTACCTACTCCCCTATTCTATTTCACAGAATCTCAGAATTGTTACCATGCAGAAGGACGTTGTTCTGCCCATCATGCTTGCACTGGCTTGTTAAATGACCATCATTACCTAGTGCCAATCTCCTGCATTTTCCCCATTCTCTTGCACATTATTTTAATCCAACTAATCATTCGATCCCCTTTCAATTGAACCTGCCACCAACCATATTTCCAGGCAGTTCATTCCATAACCCAACTACACACTGAATGAAAATGTTTTTCCTCGCTTCACCCTTGCTTCTTTTACAGTCATTTTAAATCTGTGCCCTTTGGTTCCTCTTTATAAGTAGGAATAGTTTCTCCCTTTTTATCCAGCCCACTCATGATTTGGGAAATCTCTATCAGATCTCTTCTTAGGCTTCTTCTCTTCATGCAGAACAGCCCCAATTTCTTCAATCTATCCTCAACACTGAAGTTCCTAATCCCTGGAACCATTGTTGTAAATTACTTCCGTCTTTCTCTCATGCATTCACATACTTTCTATGATGTGGTACCTAGAACTGTACACAATACTCCAGCTAAGGTCTAACAAGTATAACATCACCTCCTTGCTCTTGAACTCTATGCCCCTATTAAGTTGACAATATTGTATGTTTACTCTATGTTCTGTCTACCTGTCCTGCCACTTTCAGTGAAATGTGCACAGATGTACATATTTGTCCCTCTGCTCCTGCATTCCCTTGGAATTCTAATATATCTTATTTAGAATAAAATGTATATTGTCTTTCAGTGTTCTTCATACTGAAATACATCACCTCCTGCTTCTCTGCATTGAAACTCATCTGCTGCCTACCTGCTCACTCCACCACTTGTCTTTGTCCGTCTGGAGTTCTACATTGTCCTCTTCACAGGTTACAATTTGTCTAAGTTTTGCGTTACCTGCAAACTTGGAAATTGCCCTGCACACTAAGACCTAGATAATGAATGTATTATTAGGAAAAGCAATGGTCCTAATACCAACCCCTGGAGAACTCGACTACAAACCCTCCTCCAGCTAGGAAAATGTCTATTGACCATTTGTCTCTGTTTCCAATCACTGTGCTAAGTTTGTATTCATGTTGACTCTTTTGTAACATGGCTTATAACTTTCCTCACAAGTCTGTTGTGGCACTTTTACAAAAACCTTCTGAAACTAAATGTACACCACATCAATAGCGTCATCGTCATCAATCCTTTCTGTTACCTCTTTAAATAACTCCAGCAATGTAGTTAAATATGATTTTCTGTTCAGAAATCCATGCTGATTCTTCCTAGTCAATGCATATTTTTCCATGTGACTACTAATTCGATCTCAGATAATTTGTCTGTAGACGCTTCCCACCACTTAAGTTAAACTGACTGGTCTGTAATTGCTAGGCATATCCTGACAATCTTTCTTGAACAAATCCATGATATTTGCAATTTACCAGTCTCATGGCATCTCGCCTGAGTCTAGGGAAGACTGACAGATTGTGGCCAATACCCTGCAAATTCCACTCTTAGTTCCTTGAAAACCCTCGGATGAATCTCACCTAGTCCCGGACTTCCTTCCCCCTGTCTCCCCATAAATGCTAGGATCATTGTCTCTTTTGCAAACGTTGTAAGTAGGAATATTAAGTTCCCAATCTTGTTCAGACTTGAACCATAGATCCATTAGAGCTGTTATGTTATACTTCTGCAAAGTTATTAATGACTCTGATATTTCAATTTTGTTTCGAATACCTTCTACGTTTACACAATTACCACTTAATTCTGATACCAAATTTCAATGAGGTTACTTTTTTAAAAGTTGGGTCTTTTTGTGATGTGTTCTTTGTTACCTTCTTGTTTTATCTTTCCTGTATCCTTTCATCCTTTAGATTCGCTTAATGCTTCTTCTCTCCTGACATATTGGATTAAACCTTTATCCATAACACAGGTTGTATTCCCAAGCAGAACATTAAAATGCTTCATGCAGGCTTTCATACTGTGCTAAGAACTAGAATCCACATGTCTTTTTCACTGCAGCCATGGGTGCTTAAATTGATATTCTAATCAGTCTTGCCTTTGTGTGCCTGGACTTCATCAATTCCCCACTACAAAAATGTACCTTAATATTCTTTTAAAACTGGCTGCTGTAACATTATATAAGTTGTTTATTTCTTGCTGTCATGGAATTTTGCCAGAGTTGCAGTGTCGAGTTGGACAGATTTAAATTATCTTCTGCATTATTTGTGTATCAAGAACAGCCGTTATCTACTAATTTACAAGCTCACAGTGCCCCACTCTGACAAACTAGCATTGTCATAGATTGTGTTGAGAGAGGGAGGATATTGTAACATGACAGGAATACATTCAGCATATGCCAGGTCTGCACCTTATTTGGGAATGCAGCCTTTTTGGGAAGTTCATATTTGGAATCATTTGAATGGCAGCACAGAAAATAATCATGATCTTAATGTTGTTCATTTGTTCCCATTAAAGTGATGTTGAGTTTGTTTAACCAGCTTTTGATGTATCCATATTATAAATAGATTTAAGATCCATCTCCATAATTTTCTGGCACTTGAGAAATCCGCTATACAGTAGTCACTAAGGACATGGATGCATTGTTACTTAACTGCAAATTTTGGAGGTAAGGTCATCAATAGTGTGGTGATAGCTTGATGAATTGGGTGACTTAAATCATTCATTCATCTTCCTGGCTGATGTTAAGTGATTATAATGCCTGCTTGTAATTATTCCAATCACTTTTACAAACCAATTATTATAAAAAAAAACTGTGATTTTATGAGAACATTACAGCAAAATAATATTGTGTAGTAACAAAATATCATGAATGCAGCATGGCCTCAAGATCATTTTAATCTTCTTCACATTCAAGCTGCAATCTAATTGATTTAACATTTTCTTTGATTCTAGCTCTGTAAATTGGGAACTATGTGTAAAAACATTGGGATCAAACAACCAATAAAGTATACTAATGCAAGGGCTCTTAAACCCTCATCTTAACCTTTCTCTCGTAAACTATTTTGGAATATATCATCAGCTGAAGAAAGCACCAGCTTGGCTCTTTTAAACCAACGTATCAGTTCTAAAAATATTAACTCCCATCCCAAACATACAGTGGATAGAGTGCAGTGGATGCATTAAAGACTTAAAAATAGTGTGAACATATTCTGAACAGACTTTTTTTGCAGCGTTGGATATTGTGTCATTTGAGGTCCTGCCTGTTCATTAACATTGTCAAATATAGCTCCCATGATGCAATTGGGAGCTAATTTAAAACTCACTACTGCTGTGCAGGTATTCCAGGGATCAGGGAACCCAGCAGTGAAATGATGACTGGGAGCTATATGCTATTTCCAGCACTTTTCATGGGCTCTGAGCATCAGGGGTGCTGCCCCTGTGCTGTCAATAAAATCTACCTCCTCTCACAGCCTCCCCTCACCACTGACATCCCATACTTCCAAATCATGATCGCTAAGCTTCACTCTCACGGTCCCACTTCATAGCTTCCAAGCAGAAAATGGATTTTTTTTTAATCATAATATCACACTTTTAATTTCACCTGCACGTCCATAGTCTAGACTTGCTGTATTTCCAGCTGTTGCCTCTTGACACTACGCCCCATAATAAATATCAGGACAATTTTTTTGCCAAATTCAAGAAAGAAATAATTCTGATTGTATGGTGGTGGAGAAGGATTTCTTCAGTAACTCACTTATGATAATACAACTAACAACAAATTAATATTAATTTGTCATGATCCTCAATGTACACGATATCATTGACATAATTAATATCTCTGTTCACAAAGATAGTTCAATATATCATCAGATAGGTTCCACATCTTCCAGGTTGATGTACTCAATTACCATGAGTGGCATAAAGTCAATCATTTTAATTTAAACTGTAAATAGCTGACAAGTTAATAGCTTTGGATAGATAAGCTCACCCGATTATATTAAAATTTAGCAGGTTCAACCTACTGCTGGTAATCTTAACTAAAATGACAATCTTTCCACATTTTCTATGATGTCCTTCTTCCTAGTTAGTGTGTTGCATACCTTCCTTTTGGGCTGCTCAGATTTATCTTCAGGATATCAATATGACAAATTTCCATCTGCCACCTTTAAAGTTGTGCAATTTTCTATATTTCCCTACCCTCATTCAAATCTTATTTCTGTTTCATTCTCTTAACTTGTGTATCTGATGTGTTTAATTATTTCGCCATTTCTGTCTAGTAGAAATCTTTACCTTCCCTGAAATCCAGTGAGTCTTCTGAAAAGTCTTCTATTTGTCTTCTCTAGTTAACTTGTTGCTGATCTTTGGGTTAAAATGTGACATATTTTATAGTAATTATCTTTTCCACTTCAGCCAATCCATGTGATGAAGTCACTTGCAATTCAGTTGCAGAAATTCTTTTCACTTTGTCAGTCCATCATGACTCAAGACAGTGTAAGTTAAGGTTGGCTTTCCATTAGATTATTCTAGGCTCTTCTTATCTTAACATAACCTTTACTTAACATAGACAAACCTGGGTGTTATTAGCTGCAACCACTGATGGGGACTAGCTAAAGCTATTATCTGTGAAAGATCTTTTTGCCCTCAGGTACTGTTGATCCCTGCCAAGTCCTCTCTCAAACTTACAGCTCTTACATGACTGACCATTGATACTTGTGGGGTGCACATTGTAGCTGGAACTTGCAATTGTAAGTCTTAGCTCAAATCTTCAAAGGATTTGAAACATCACAGGACTGTAACATAGCCTAAGATGCATGATTTATGGTTACTTAATGACACCTGCAATGAGCTAGGTTTTGAGATAGTCAATGGCATAAAAGTTTAGGAACTGTGTGAAGCAGGAACCTGATTTGCTGCTGCCAGTTTCCTGGCAGATGAGTGAGGTTAAACTTCCTCTGTTCTTGCTGTTTCCATGTCATTCTGAGTTTAATAATCTTTCTTAAGCTTATAGGACACAAAGTGTAAGATACAGGAAGTTTATATTCAGGACTTTACTTCACAGACCCATGTGCTATTTATTAATGATTTGTTAGGTGAAACAGCATCCTGGCTCCTGTCCTTTCAGGTTTAACAAACATGATTGAACATCTTTGAGTAAACTACACATCAAAGTTAGCCAGGGTTTTAATTACTGTGTAAATTATGACTTCCAACAGACTATAATGGGATGGTGGGAGGTTGGCTTTAAATTTAACTCCATTCCAGATTTCTTAGGGTTGAAAAAAGTGACTAGTGAAATGTGTGAGATTGAGCCATAGTTCAAGTATGTATTTAAACTTGTATTTGCCCTTTTTTTGAAGAAATCCTCACCTTGCTGCTGTGGTCTCCATTCTCTCTGGCAAACATTTTGTCAGATCCAATTTTTTCCAAAACCTTGAAGACTTTCAAACTGCTAAGATCAGGATTGAAGCGGTGTTGGATATGTTTGATGCATTTCAGAAGAGGAAGACTATTAGCTTGCACTGCAGTCATAACATGGTGCAGTGGGATCAGCATATGCATGATAAGAGAAACACAAGAGAGTATTGCGGAGTAGACCGGTGCACACAAGAGGCGACTGAGGTCACAGGAATTACTATGCATGTCATAGAGTTTAGAGTCAGGTTCCTCTACATCTTAGAAGAGCAGTAATTCTGCATGCTGAGAATGTGACATCACACGGTCACATATCTCCAGCTCCTAAAAAAGAATCCAGTCTTTGCTGAACCTCAATGACATGAATAAGCTGTGGCTGTGTAGATCATTGGTGGGCTCAATTTCTTTGCTTGTGGTTCCTTTTAAGGTGCTACCTTGCAAGGATCTTGTACTTGTTGCATGTAAATGTGGAAAGCAAGTGATGGATGGATTGTTTGCTAGGACTGAAAATTATGTAAACGCCCCTGTGGTAACAACAGCTAAAATCAGTATACGTCTGGATTCATCCATCTGGCTGGATTGTCACAGGCATAAGGTGCCAAAAGCTGCACATAGATGCTAATGCAAGCATTACCACAATGACCAAGAGTTTTTATAAATATCAGGGGATATTTGTCCATTTGTCCCAATAATGTGAACAATATTTATCGCAAACACTTCTAATTTCTGTATGTTCACTGCCCCTTTAAATACAGCTGAGATGACATGATGTGGATGCATACCTTTTCCACTGCACACTTAAAGACATAAAATAATGAAGTCAAAATTAATTGTTTCAAGCCAGCATAGATTCTGACCTGCTGAATTAACTTTTGAGTTTTGCCCCAAACCAACAATACAGCACATAAATCAGGAACAGAATGTAGATGTTTGGATAATTATGTGTAGTGTCCACATTGCTGTAAGTAACTACCATTCATGTTAGGCACATAATTTGTTTTATACTACCATCATCTGCTCACTGCCTTATGCTGGAAAAATAATCCCACTTTCTACGGTTCTATGGGAACATTGAAATCTCAAACCTACCCCACCTTCAATTCATCAGCAGATACAGCAGTGTCACCATTCACTCCATTTTTTTTTAAATCTCATGCGCCATATTTCCTCAGGGATTGGTGTGCTTATCCAGTATGCAGCAGCTGGGAGTGGGAGAAATGGAGACAGTGGATAATTGGTGGGAACTAGAAATACCACCCCTTCAGTTCCTTGATCTGATCAAGGTGAGTTTGGGATTTCCTGTGTAGCTGTGAATGATTGCTTGGATGTTAAAAAAAGTTGGTACCAACTGTTGAATTTGTTATGGGCCCTGCTTGAACTAGGGTAATAATTTACACTCTGGCATGATACCATATTAATTAAGAGGCAACATGGTGCTGATAGAGCCACTTCAGCCTGATGTAATTCAGACCACCCTCATAAAAGAATGGGTTTAGAATTAAATAGACCTCGAGTAAAGAGATGGATATTCAATGGTTACTGAATTTTCATCAGCTTGGTCTCCGTGCGACGTTTTGCACCTCCTTCTAGTGGGTGTCCAAGTTGAGTCCATACATATGCATGCCTGCCATTTACTTTAGTAGTATGACCTTGGCCGAACCTCAGATACACAATTCAGAATCAGTATAGTGTCCAGGAATCTTGCACCACTAAATAAGCCTTACCTGTCTAAAGATTTTGAAATTTGTCCTGCAGTTTTACCCACATAATTCAAGAAAACGCGCTAACGCCTAAAAGCAAAATATGACAAAACAGATGGAACAGTTCTTTTGCATCCTTAATAATTATATACATTGCCTTTCATTTGGTTAAAAGTTTTAAAGAAAGCAAAATATACACAAGGCACTTGATGAATAAGCTTAAATCCTGTTGAACATTTATTTCCAAAATACTATTCAAACACTTACTTTGGACATAGAATGTTCAGATATTGATACAAAATGTCAGATCAAAGAAATGCGGGTAAAACTTCTTCAGAATGATGGGTATTGGGTGATCTGTGGGAAATATGTCTTGGAGTCAAAGTGCATACTTACAGGGTGATGTGTTTACATCAACAGAATACAAAAGGTTGGCTTCTGTTTCATTTGATCAGCTAGTATTGATATGTACTTCTCTTGTAATGCTGATGACATGTCAAATAACAAATAATCAACCAACACATGACGGCAGTCAGAAATCAAAAACTAATAGTTATTTTAATCAAAATGTTCCAATTTATACTCACATAGGCACTTTCTCTTGCCTAAGTAATTGACAGGAATTTGCAAGTACGCTTTTGTATGGGAGGGAGATGATATAGTTGAATTTTCCCTTTTTGTCCTATTTCTGTTCTGCGCTGTACCCTATCTTGAACTATCTGAAGTTAGGTATAAAATTCTTTCATTTCCATACATGTATGCTGCAACAAGTCAAGAAATTTGACAGGATTGTGCCAGTTTGTTTCTGCAATTCCAAAGGAAGATTGGTAGAATCCCCATGGAATTTCAGGGCTAAATTAAGCAAAGACACTCATGAATAGCTGATGCACTAACATTCTCCATAAACAAAGAGCCTGCTTTTTATGTTTGAAAAAGAAGTTGAATTAATCCATCATTTTGGTGAAAATGGTTATTTAATTGGTATAATCAATACATGTTGTAACTTTAATGCTTTTTTACACAGTATCAGTGAAATCTCAGCAGGTCTGGATGCATCTGTAGAGAGAAATCAGAGTTAACGTTTCGGGTTGAGTGACCCTTCCTCAGAACTGTTCTGAGGAAGAGTCACTCAACCTGAAACGTTAACTCTGATTTCTCTCCACAGATGCTGCCAGACCCACTGACCTTTTCCAACAATTTCTGTTTTTGTTTCTGATTTACAGCATCTGCAGTTCTTTTGGTTTTTATCTGTAAAATCTCTCTTTACCTTGCCTACTGCGCTGCCCTATGTTTTCTTTTCTATTGAGTATGTTGTACTCTTTCCAACTTTGTACAAGTAGTTCAGTTTATCGAATTTTGAAATACCTATTACAAATACTTTGATTCTAATGTGTCTTTATGAATTTGTTACAAGTGGTAGTTAGGTAATCCTCTCTTTACTGCTTGGAAATGCTTGTAATATCTTTAATATTTTTTAAATGATGAGCACAATAACAAGGCACCAATCTCTCTTTTGCACACATACACACCACTGCTCCAATACTGTCTCCTGTAGAGGCTTGTTTTCACTAGAATTTAGAAGGTTAAGTGATGATCTAATCGAGGTTTTCAAGATATTAAAATGAAAAGACAGGAGGTCACTAAAAATAAACTACTTCCACTGGTTGGAAATTCTAGAACTAGGGATATAGTCTAAAAAGAAGGATGAAGCTGTTCAGGAGAGATGTTAAGAAGCATTTCTACACACAAAGGTTGTTAGAGATTTGGAACTCTTTTCAACAAATGGCAGTTGATGCTAGATAAGTTGTTAATTTTAAACCTAGATAGTTTTTTTTTGTTAAAGGTATTAAGGAATATGGGCTAAAGGCAGGTATATGGAGTTAGGCCACAAATCGGCCTTGATCTCACTGAATGGCAGAACAGATACAAGGAGTTGAATGGCCTTCTCCTGTTCCTATGTTTCTATGCATTGTAATTGACTCGCGGAACCTGAAGATCATAGACCAGGAAGATTCTGGTTCTCATCTGTAGTTTGTGATGAGTTAGCTAATTCCAGGATCACAGTAGGAGTTAATAAATGTTTGTCTGCTGCAAGTTGGGCAGGTTGAAAAGAAAATAAATCCACCAAGATTTCTGTTTCCCTTCACTTTCCAGTGCTTATTGATGGTACATCTGGCTGAGAATGAGATTCAACTGTATCTCATTCCCACCCCACATTACAACAGTGACCACATTTCAATAATAATTGAATGTAAAACATCTTGAAGCATTCTGTGGTTTTGAAAATGGTATAAATTTGAGTCTGTCTTACTTTCTTTTCATGTCACCCCACCCCCTGCCAATGCAGCACATACTGCCCAGACTTACACACAGAGATGGCAGCTGTGAAAATGCATCGCACCATGAGGCAGCACCATTAGGAAAGCATGAAATCTAGGGGAGGGGGGAATCTAATAGGTGACAAATATTAAAAAGGATATCTGCATGCCGTCCTAATCTATGAAATGAACTATAAATGTTTATCTGCGGAGTTTTAAAATCTGTGACAAATGATCATTGTAAAGGTGCCAGAATTAATGACCTTACCCATTTAAGCCATAGCATTGTTACTAGAGCAACCAAAAGCTTATTACCATGGCAGAATATGTGGAGGTACTGGTGTTGGACTGGAATGGACAAGATCAGAAATCACACAATATCAGGTTATAGTCCAACAGGTTTATTTGAAAACACAAGTTTTTGGAGCCTCAGTCCTTCTTCACACACACACTCTCTCTCTCTCCCACACACCCACACACTCTGTCTGCCTCATACACACACACTCCCCCCTGCCCCCTCCCTCTCCCTCTCTCTCCCTTTCTCCCTTTCTCTCTCTCTCTCTCTCTCACACACACTCACACACACACACACACACACACACACACACACACACACACACGTGAATCTATGGGGTGAACTTGTATTTGCAGATAGATTTTATTTTTTTCAAAAGCGCACAATTTATAGACAGTCAGTCAATGTGGCATTTTATAAATTCCTACTTTAGAAATAAAACCAATCTGATTCAAAACTAAAACACAAAGGAATTCTAAACAAGGCCTCACACCTAACATCGAGATAGCAAGAACTGCAGACACTGGAGTCAGAGATGACATAGTGTGGAGCTGGAGCTGTGTGGGCACTCTGTTGTCTCATACCTAACATGCATTGTCTGATCTAAAATGTCACCTCTTCTTTACACTGAATAAAACCTTTAGTTCTCTCAGGACCATGACTTGAAAGGAATTTGGGGATTTGCATATACATATTAATCAATTAAAACCTTCTAACTGATTAAAGACTTAACAGCATCTTAGGTTTGTGTAGTACATCCTCATCAATGTTATGAACCTTTGATCTTTTACTTAAATTCTGTGTCTGATACTACCTCTCTCACTAACACTTGAAGAAATACTGAGGCTCCGAAATCTTACGTTTTCAAATAAACCTGTTGGACTATAACCCGGTGTTGTCTGATTTCTGACTCTTGCTAGTGTGTTCCTGACCTGAGGCACTTAGCAGCTTGAGGGAAAGAATTTGTCAATCCCTCTCCCTTCATATTTATCATCAGGATGATATCCAGCAGTGTATTTTTAAGAAACAGAAGAAACACCTATTGACAATGTGTGTATATGTTTATGTTTTTAATTGATGGAACAGACTAAAAAATTTGCAAGTCAACACATGACGAAAAACTTTCTGTAAGAATTAGATTATAGGAACTAACAGGATTGAAACCAGGTGTTACAGTGGGCCAAATGCTGACTTTCTAAATATCCAGATATGATTACTTCATTTAATTTCTACTCAAATAGTTTAAAAAATTGGAACAAATTAACAGATTACTCAAAAATTAGAGTTACTGAGTACCTGTCTACATTCATAACTTTTTTGGTTGTTTAATTCTTCATTTCGTTGCTCGTGTTTTTATCAATGTTAACAACAAATCCTGCAGAGTAACCTTCTATTTAATGCTGCATGTCAGGGCATGTTGCGTCAGATTAGAGAACATTAATATAAATACAGCTTTGGATTGAGTTAAAAATATCCTTTCAAGACTGAAGTGCTCTAATATACCGAAGTTATGAACTATTGTGTTACAATGCAGCTGCTGTTAGCCTTGCTTCTTATTTTTCTCCCTTTGGAAATTTGTCACCATCTAGAGGTGAAGAATGAAGGATTAAACCTTTAGACGTGTTTGTGAATATCATAGATGTTGGCATATCTGCCTCCAGAAATCATTCTAAAATGAGGATCAGTTTATATATACCAAGGATAAGAGGTGAACCACTCATGTAGATATTACTGATTTTAATTTTTAAATGCAGAAATAAAACATAACACTAGTAGTTCCTATTAATTTAACAGTGGCACAACTTCTTGAATAAATTAGTCGTACGAAGATACCTTTAACCACAGAAGCTATTTTAAAACTCGTCAAATTCACTGTCTTTGGCTTTTGACAGAGTTCATCAGATTCATTCTGGGTCATTTTAACAATGCCATCATTGTAAGCATTCTCATTCTGAATGACGTGGCATTTTCAGTTTAAGAATTTTTCTTCTGCAACAAACCCATCCACTGAGATGGACACTCTGCAGTTTTTGGAACATTATGACTCTAATCTGATGACAGTTTGTGCACTAAAAGCATCCTACGACTTGATGATAAAACCACATAAAACATCAATTGGAACACATCCTTCTAAAGGTTTTTTTTTAAAAATTGCCAATTATCCACCTGTCACATTCCACAAGAATACGATTTTTGAATGACTTTTTGAGGTGTAAGGTGGGGCAAAAATCCCCATGAGCTTATAGACAAACCCTGGACTAAAATCCTCTGAAGATGTAAGTTTGTGGAAATTACATTGGCCCTAACATTCACTGAACTTTTGGACTTGAGAAACCAAAGGCCTCAACTGAACCAGGAAAAGGCTGATTGGGACAGACTGGGTAATATGCAAGCCTGGGGCAGATGTCTGAGACAAGGGTTAGCTTGCAGAAACTAAAGGAAGACCCCATTCACGACCCAGCTTAAAACAATGGAAGCCAGACTGTAGAAAACAAACAACTTCAGACCTTCTGGAGCCTACACAGGTAGAAAGCCTCTCAATTTCCAACCAGTGCTCAGGCACAGAAATACCAAACGTTCCACACAATTGTGCTACATGTAGTGTGGAGCTGGAGGAAGACAGCAGGCCAGGGAGCATCAGAGGAGCAGGAAAGTTGACGTTTTGGGTCGGGACGCTTCTACGGAAGAAAGGTCCTGACCCGAAACGTCAACTTTCCTGTTCCTCTGATGCTGCCTGGCTGGCTGCGTTCCTCCAGCTCCACACTGTGCTGTCTCTGACTCCAGCATTTGCAGTTCTTGCTATCTCTGTGCTACATGTAAACCTGTTTCACCTTTGGATGTAACAACATTCACACTATTATTCAAAACTTAGCGAATATCCATCCACAGGAAATACTGGGCATTCCAAACCATCAAAACCATTCACCTTAATCGAAAAGCCATTCACACCTCCTCCAGTCATCAGCCCTGACAGGAGGAACAATAGATTGGCAGCCAAAACCAGATTCGGCAGAAGATGAGGGGGGCCTGTAGTTGGGCATAACTGGGGCCCCCGATCCCAGCAGTGGCACTGCGATACCAGCAACGTGCCGCCGATTCCAACTAGGTGTGTTTGCTCACAGGAGGGCTGTGTGCGGCCCGGTGTGAATGGTTCGCGAGAGGAGTTCGAGGGTCGGAACGAGAAGAAAGCGACGCACACACGAAGGAGTCCTTGAGCCAAGGAAGATCAGTCAAAATTACCAACCGAGAGAAAAGTTCCCGCAGACGCCTCCGAGTCAAGGACTCTGCGAACCCTCCGCACCGAGAGCAGCCCTTACAACCACCGAACACCATCAATCAACCACGAATCTCCGTTCAACAGTTAGAGGTGACAAAAAGCACCCAGAGACACAAGACACCGAGCACCAGCAACATCCACCACCATCCGAGACGACAACCTGCTCGCGAGGAGCACCAAGAAAGTAAAGGAACCCAAGGTACTCACCTGTCAGGTCCAACGCGCCGAACCGCATCAGCGGACACCATGAGACTGACTGTTAGCAGCACTTGCGGCCCTTCGTGGAGTCCCAGCTACAGCAAGCGACCACAGACAAGAGCCAGTCAAAATCGTGTTTTCACTCCGGGGGGGCCTATGGTGATTGAGACCCTCTAACCCAGCTTGGCTAGTCTTAGATAGGGGAAGGTGGGATCTGGGGGCTAACGGTGTAGGGCACTCCTAAGGAAGGGAAGCAGGATATGACTTTGGGTTAGCAGGTAGTCTCTCTCTCTCTCTCTCTCTGTCGGCCATCAGGTGATAACCACTCACTGTAACTGTTAAACCCACTGTATCAAGTCTTGGCTGCAGGGCTTCACTGGGAGTCAAGTTAACTTTGAGAAAGGTCCCAGTCAGTAATAGTTGGGTTTGATATTCACTTTCCAGTTTTCCTGTAAATATATACAATTTGCTTGTTTTTCAATGAAATTGTCTTTGCCTCTGAAGCATCTGCCTCCTTTGTTTTCCACCACATCATATTCCACTATGTAAGCCCAGTGTCAGAACCGGGGAGTTGGCAAACAACAAACCAGACAGCATTCCCTACAGAGGTCACATCCAAAGATTGAAAATGGAGGTAGACCATTCTTAATTTAACTTCAACGTGGATTGTATTTCTTTACAGGTACCTCTTGATCTCATTGATTTTTGTAGGATCTGAACATGCCCCACACTAATGAGCTAAACTTCACTCCACCCCCTCCTACATCCAACCCTTGTTCTGAACATGCACGCTGTAGAAAAATTGATTTTCAATAAGGTTTTACATTCAAAAATTACCAGAAGCTTCATTTTGATTCATCAACCATGGAAGTTAGAACCACTGTGGTAACACAGTGTGGAACTTGAGGAACACAGCAGGCCAGGCAGCATCAGAGGAGCTGGAAAGCTGACATTTCAGGTAGGGACCCTTCTTCAGATCCTTTTCAGATTCTTTTTTTTCTGCAGAAGGGTCCTGACCCGAAACATCAACTTTCCTGCTCCTCTGATGCTGCCTGGCCTGCTGTATTCCTCCAGCTCCACACTGTGTTATCTCAGACTCCAGCATCAGCAGTTCTTACTATCTCTGAGTGAGTTAGAACCAATGTGGATTTTGTTTTCTTGTGATGTTCACTAGAATTGTCTTTGAACATTTCCATTCCACAGCTTGGTCGTGGGCACATCAAAATTCATGAGCGTTTTATTCATTTTGCTGATGTGGCAAACTTGGTACCCATATTTTTACCACTGTCTGATAATGAATTGCAAGGAACTGGTCATTTTACTGTCAAGATAATCTCTAAACAATCCTGGCCTTCTGTCACAAGAACTCAACGTTTTTGTTCCATAAAGTGGCTACAACAACTAGCTCTGAAATCTTTACTGGAGTCAGTGGAGTTTGATACGACCCACCTAAATACACTGCATTTCTGGTGACAATTTTTATTGACAAGGCCCATTCTGAAACATGCTTCTCAATTTCTCAATATTAATTTGTTCTCCTTAGTGCGGTTGCCTATACATTATCAGCAGTGATCAAGCCAAATTGAAATAAATACAGGTAAATTGCTGCTTCACCTGGAAGGTGTGATTGGGAATTTGGATTGTGCAAATGGAGGAGGTAAATGGCCGGCTAGATATTGTATCCTTTGTGCTTTCAGGTGAAGGAGAGGGATGTCAAGGATGATCAAGGTATATCCCGGTGTATTACGGAAGGACCATTCCCTTCAGAATGCTAAAAGTGGAAGGGGAGATGTGTTTAGTGGTGGCATCATGTCAGGGATGGCCACAATGGCAGAAGGTGATCTCTTGAATTAAAAGGCTGGTGATGTGGAACAGGAGTCCTGTTGTGATTCTGCAAGTGGTGAGCAGAAGTACAGGAAATTGAACGGATGTGGCTGAGGGCCCTGTCAACTGCTGTTGTGACAATTCTCAGCTGAGAAACAAAGTAAACATTTAATAACGCTGGTAAGGAATTGTGAATTTTTGGAAAAACTGGGAGAATGGATTAGAATCCTTAGAAACAGACAGATGTGAATAAGTATAGTCAAAGGTAGCTGTAGTAGTAAAGGGACAGAGATCACAGTTAGGACAGCGGTGTGCTTTTCCTGCCAGATGTGGGAGATCAGGGAGCAGTCTAGTGTCCCTGACGACTATGTCTGCAGGAAGTATGACCGGCTGCAGATCCTCACACACCGCGTTGTTTGGTTTGAGCAGCAGTTGGACACTCTGAGGAGGATACAGGGGGCAGAGAGCGTGATAGACACTAGTTCCAGGGAGGTGGTCACACCACAGGTTCAGTCAGGTAGATAGGTGACCGCCAGGAGAGGCAGGCAGGGAGTGCAGAAGTCTCCTGTGGCTATTCCCCTCTCTAGCAGGTATACCATTTTGGACACCTGTGTCGGGGATAGCCTCTCGGGGGAGTATAAAAGCGGCAGCCAGGCCTGTGGCACCACAACTGGCTCTGCTGTAGAGCAGGGTCAGGCAAGATTGAAGTGGGTGATAGTAGTTGGAGACTCGCTAGTTAGGGACACAGACAGGTGTTTCTGTGGCCATGTCATAGACTCCAGGATGGTGTGTTTACTCACTGGTGCCAGGGTCAAGGACATCCCTGAGCGGTTGCGCGAAATTAAAAATGTGAGGTGATTCACTTTGGAAGGAGTAACAGGAATACAGAGTACTGGGCTAATGGTAAGATGCTTGGTAGTGTGGATGAGCAGAGAGATCTCGGTGTCCATGTGCATAGATCACTGAAAGTTGCCACCCAGGTTGATAGCGTTGTTAAGAAGGCGTACAGTGTGTTAGGTTTTATTGGTAGAGGGATTGAGTTTTGGAGCCATGAGGTCATGTTGCATCTGTACAAAACTCTGGTGCGGCCGCACTTGCTATTGCATACAGTTCTGGTCACCGCATTATAGGAAGGATGTGGAAGCAAATAGAAAGGGTGCAGAGGAGATTTACCAGGATGTTGCCTGGTACGGAGGGAAGGTCTTATGAGGAAAGGCTGAGGGACTTGAGGCTGTTTTCGTTAGAGAGAAGAAGGTTAAGAGGTGATTTAATAGAGACATACAAGATGATCAGAGGATTAGATAGGGTGGACAGTGGGAGCCTTTTTCCTCGGATGGTGATGGCTAGCACGAGGGGACGTAGCTTTAAATTGAGGGGTGATAGATATAGGACAGATGTCAGAGGTAGGTTCTTTACTTCGAGAGTAGTGAGGGCGTGGAATGCCCTGCCTGCAAAAGTAGTAGACTCGCCAACTTTAAGGGCATTTAAATGGTCATTGGATAAACATATGGATGATAATGGAATAGTTTAGGTTAGATGGGCTTCAGATTGGTTTCACAGGTCGGCGCAACATCGAGGGCCGAAGGGCCTGTACTGCGCTGTAATGTTCTATGTTCTATGTTCTAAATTCTAAATTCTTAAGGGGACGAGTGAGCAGCCAGAGGTCGTGGTGACCATTGGTACCAGCGACACAGGTAGAAACAAGGATAAGGTCCTGTGGAGTGAGTACAGGGAGTTAGGAAATAGGCTGAAAAGCAGGACCTCAAGGGTAGTAATCTCTGGGTTACTACCAGTGCCACATGCTAGTGAGGCAAGGAATAGAAAGATAGGACAGATAAATGCATAGCAAAGGAGCTGGTGCAGGGGGCAGGGTTTTAGGTTCTTGGATCATTGGGACCTCTTCTGTGGCAGGAATGACCTGTAAAAGATGGACAGGTTACACTGAAACTGGAGGGGAACCAATATCCTTGTAGGGAGGTTTGCTGGTGCTAATCGGGAGGATTTAAACTTGAGTGGCAGGGGTCTGGGAACCAGAACAGCAGGTCAGCAAGTGCAGGGATTGAGGGGAAGGTAGATGTTAGGATCAGTAAATCAGAAAGAAAGGACAGAGACACGTAAATTAACATGATGGTACTAATGGGCTGAAGTATATTTATTTCAATGCAAGGAGTATTAAAGGTAAGGCAGATGAGCTTAGAGCCTGGATCAGTGCATGAGACAATGATGTTGTGGCCATTACAGAGACTTGGTTGAGAGAGGGACAGGACTGGTTGCTCAATGTTCCAGGGTTTCGTCATTTTAGATGAGATGGAGAGCAAGGTAAAAGAGGTGGAGGAGTTGCTTAACTAATCAGGGAGAATGCTACATCTGCACTCAGAGAGGACATGCTGGAGGGCATACCACTGAGGTAATATGGGTAGAGCTCAAAAAAATAAAATGGGTGCAATAAATCTGATCAGATTACACTATAGGCCTCCCAACAGCCACCGAGAGATTGAGGAGCAAATATGTAGGCAGATGGTGGAAAGGTGCAATAAAAAGAGTTGTCATTAGTGGGTGACTTTAACCTCCTGGTATTGACAGGACTCCATTACACCAAGAGGCTTAGATGGGCAGAATTTGTTAAGTGCATCCAAGAGGGTTTCTTGAAGCAGTTTGTGGATAATCCAACTGGAGGGGCCATACTGGACCTTGCATTGGCTAATGAGTCTGACCAATTGACTGACCTTTCAGTGGGACAGCCTTTTGGCAACAATGAACACAACTCCTTAAGTTTTTAGATAGCTATGAATAAGGATAAGTCAGGATGTTGCAGGAAGGTAATAAATTCAGGGAGGGTGAATTACATCAGTGTTAGACAAGAGATAGGGAGTATTAATTGGGAGGAGCTGTTATCAGGCAAGTCCACATTTGACATGTGGGAATTGTTTAAAGACCCGCTGGGGAGAGTTCAAGACCGGCATGTTCCAGTAAGGAGGAAGGATAAGAGTGGCAAGTAAGGGACCCTTCGAATAACGAGAGAGGTTGTGAATTTAGTCAAAAGGTAAAAAGAAGCATATGTAAGGTTATGGAAGCTAAAATTGGACAGGGCCGGTGAGGAATATAAGGAAAGCAGGAAAGTACTCAAGTAGGGAATTAGGAGAGCAAGAAGGGACCATGAAATGACCTTGGCATGTAGGGTTAAAGAGAATCCCAAGGCATTCTATCGATACATTAAAAACAAGAGAATAACTAGGGAGAAGATAGGACCACTCAAAGATAAAGGAGGGAACTTGTGCTTGGAGGCAGAGAATTGGGTGAGATCCTAAATGTGTACTGGTATTCACCCAGGAAAAAGATTTGGAGGATAGAGAGATTTGTGTGGAGCATGCTATTATGCTAGGGCATTTTAAGATCAAGATCTCTTGAAGAGCATTAAGGTTGATAAATCCCCAGGGC
Organism: Rhincodon typus; assembly: GCF_021869965.1. Lineage (NCBI taxonomy): Eukaryota > Metazoa > Chordata > Chondrichthyes > Orectolobiformes > Rhincodontidae > Rhincodon > Rhincodon typus. The sequence goes on from NC_063332.1 coordinate 111,359,988, forward strand.
CCGATGCTATCTGCCCCAGTTTATTGAGAGAGGCAAGAGAGGAGATTGCTGGGGCCTTGACCAAGATCTTTATATCCTCACTAGCCACTGGAGAGGTCCTGGAGGATGGCGAGTAGCTAATGTTGTTCTTCAGTTCACAAGGGGAGATGAGGATAATCCAGGAAACTATGGACAAGTGATTCTCATACAGCTGGTTGGCAAATTATTGGAGAAAATTCTTAGGGATAGGATTTACATATATTTGGAAAAGCATGGCCTAATTAGGCAGTCAGCCTTGCTTTGTGCAGGGCAGGTCATGTCTTACTACCTGGGTTGAATATTTCAATGAGGCAACGAAAGTGATCGATGAGGGTAGAGCAGTGGACATTGTTTACATGGATTTTAGTAAGTTTTTCAACAAGGTCCCCCATGGTAGGCTCATCCAAAAGATTAAGATGCATGGGATCCACTGTGACTTGGCCGCGTGGATTCAGAATTGGCTTCCCATAGAAGACAGAGAGTATTGGTGGAAGGGTGTTATTCAGGCTGGAGGTCCGTGACTAGTGGTGTTCTGCAGGGATCTGTACTGGAACGTCTGCTGTTTGTGATACATATAAATGACTCAGATGAAAATGTAGATGGGTGGGTTAGTAAGTTTGCAGACAATACAGAGATCAGTGGAATTGTGGATAGTGTAGAAGATTGTCAAAGGATACAGCGGGGTACTGATCAGTTGCAGATATGGGCAGAGAAACGGCAAATGGAATTTAACCCCGGTTAAGTGTGAGGTGCTGCACTTTGGGAAATCAAATGTTAAGGAGATAGTACACAGTACTTTTAGAGTATTGTGTGCAGTTTTGGGCCTCATATCTCAGGAAGGATGTACTGGCCCTGGAACGGGTTCAGAGGAGGTTCACGAGAATAGTCCCAGGAATGGAAAGCTTAACATATAAGGAATATTTGAGGACTCTGCGACTACACTCATTGAGGTTTAGAAGGATGGGGGGGGATCTCATTGAAACTTTCAGAATACTGAATGGCCTGGACAAAGTGGATGTTGGGAAGATGCTTCCATTGGTAGGAGAATCTAGGACCCGAGGGCACAGCCTTAGAGTAAAGGGAAGACCTTTTAGAACGGAGATAAGGAGAAACTTCTTCAGCCCGAGAGAGGTGAATCTGTGGAATTCACCGCCACGGAAGGCTGTGGAGGCCAGGTCATTGAGTACATTTCAGACTGAGATAGATAGATTCTTGATCATCAAAGGTTACGGGGAGAATGTGCTTGAGGAACTTATCAGCCATGATTGAATGGTGGAGCAGACTCAATGAGCCAAATGGCCTAATTTCTGCTCCTATGTCTTATGGTCTAACAGTAAGTGGCAGGACTCTGAACAGCATTGATGTACAGAAGGATCTTGGCTTCAAGTCCATAGTTTCTTGAAAGTGGCCACGCAAGTAGATAGAATGGTCAAGAAGGCGTATGGCATGCGTGCCTTTATGAGTCGGGGAATTGAGTACAAGAATCAGGATGTCATGTTGCAGCTTTATAAGACTTTGATCAGACCACACTCAAGAGGATTGCGTTTAATTCTGTTCACCACATTACAGGAAGGATGTGGAGGCTTTGAGGAGGGTGCAGAAGAGATTTACCAGGATGCTATCTGGATTACAGAGTATGAGCTATAAGGAGAGGCTAGAAAAACTCGGGAGTGGCACAGGCTGAGGGGAGACTTGATAGAAGTCTATAAAATTGTGGGAAGCATAGATGGGCTCGATAGTCAAAACCTTTTTCCCAGAGTTGAAATGTCTTATACTAAATGGCATGCATTTACGGTTAGAGGGGAATGTTCAAAGGAGATGTGAGGGACAAGTTTTTTTTAAACACAGAGAGTGGTAGGAGTCTGGAACACACTGTCAGGGGTGGTGGATAAGGCAGATGCAATAAGGGCATTTAAGGGACTTTTAGATAAGCACATGAATATGCAAGGAATGGGGGGATATGGACCAATGGAAGGTGGAAGGGATTAGTTCAGTTTGGTGTCATGTTCAGCACAACATCATGGGCACAAGGGCCTGTTCCTGTGCTGTACAGTTCCATGTTCCAGTCAGTGGGTTGATAAAGAATGCTTATTTATAACCTACCCAAACAAGGGAAAGGGGGTGGGGGGTGTGGGCAGAATTGGAAACTAGGTTTGCATTGGGACAGTTTTAACTACCTGCCTGCCAAGTGTCTGCAGACAGAGCCAGATTAAAGTATTTCCTTTAACAATGCATTATCTACACACAGCTAATCGAGTGTCAAAATTGTTCTGTAAATGATCACCAGATGGTGCAAATGAGTAGTCCAGACTGAGTTGCTGTCCAGCTTTTCTGTGCAAAACCTTCATGAGCAGAAACAACTGCATCATGCCTAGTTCTAATATCGCAAACAAGATAAAGAACTTGTCATGGGAACTGCGAATAGGAGCCCTTTTTCCACTGCTTGTTCCAAGATATGATGAACAATATTTGTAACTTTATTTCATGCTAACTTGAAAGAAAATTTGGGCATTTATTCAAATATTGTAATAATATTGTATACTAAAGTAGTGTGTGTCAGACAAGAGATACTCCTCCTCCCACCCACCTTCCTGCAAAAATGCTATCCCCTATTCCCAATTCCTTCGCCTCCGCCGCATCTGCTCCCAGGATGAGGCATTCCATTCCCGTACATCTCAGTTGTCCTCGTTTTTCAAGGACCGTAACTTCCCCCCCCTCAGTGGTCAAGAACGCCCTCAACCGTGTCTCCCACATCTCCCGCAACTCATCCCTCACACCCCGTCCACGCAATAAGAACCAAAAAAGAATTCCCCTCGTCCTCACGTACCACCCCACCAACCTCCGGATCCAACGCATCATCCTCCGACACTTCCGCCATCTGCAATCCGACCCCACCACCAAAGACATCTTTCCCTCCCCACCCCTATCTGCTTTCCAGAGGGACCACTCTCTCCGTGACTCCCTTGTCCGCTCCACACTCCCCTCCAGCTCCACCACACCCGGCACTTTTCCCTGCAACCGCAGGAAGTGCTACACCTGCCCCCATACCTCCTCTCTCACCCCTATCCCAGGCCCCAAGAAGACTTTCCACATCAAGCAGATGTTCACCTGCACATCTGCCAATGTGGTATACTGCATCCGCTGTATCCGGTGTGGCTTCCTCTACATCGGGGAAACCAAGCAGAGGCTCGGGGACCGCTTTGCAGAACACCTACGCTCGGTTCGCAATAAACAACTGCACCTCCCAGTCGCGAACCATTTCAACTCCCCCTCCCATTCCTCAGATGACATGTCCATCCTGGGCCTCCTGCAGTGCCACAACGATGCCACCCGAAGGTTGCAGGAACAGCAACTCATATTCCGCTTGGGAACCCTGCAGCCCAATGGTATCAATGTGGATTTCACAAGTTTCAACATCTCCCCTCCCCCTACCGCATCCCAAAACCAGTCCAGCTCGTCTCTTCCTCCCACCTATCCCCTCCTCCCACCTCAAGCCGCACCTCCATCTCCTACCGACTAACCTCATCCCACCCCCTTGACCTGTCCGTCCTCCCTGGACTGACCTATCCCCTCCCTAACTCCCCACCTACACTCACCTTTACTGGCCCCATCCCCGCCTCTTCGACCTGTTTGTTTCCTCTCCACCTATCCTCTCCTCTATCCATCTTCTATCCGCCTCCCACTCTCTCCCTATTTATTTCAGAACCCCCTTCCCCTCCCCCTTTTCTGATGAAGGATCTCGGCCCGAAACGTCAGCCTCTCTGCTCTTGTGATGCTGCTTGACCTGCTGTGTTCATCCAGCCCTGCACCTTGTTGTCTCTGTGTCAGACTAGGCTCTGTTGGTACCACTTTTACCTCTAATTCAGAAGGTTGTAGATTCAACTCTGTCTAAGATTTGAGCATCAAAGTCAAGGTTGACTCTCCACTGCGTTTTGAGAGATTGTTGCATTATTATAGGAGCTGCCTTTCATAACAGCCGAAGGCTTTGTCTGTCCTTTTGGGCCATGATGTGGAGGTGCCGGTTTTGGACTGAGGTGGACAAAGTCAGAAGTCACATGACACCACATTTTAGTCCAACAGGTTTATTTGAAATCGCAAGCTTTTAGAGGGCAGCGAAGGGACTATAACCTGGAGATAGCAAGAACTGCAGATGCTGGAGTCACTATAACCTGGTGTTGTGTGACTTCTGACTTTCAAAGTTTTTGAGAAGATTTGTAGCTTGGTTTGTGGATGAGGTTGTAGACTTGCTTGCTAAGCCGGTGTGTTTGATTGCAGATGTTTTGTCACCCTGCTAGGTAACATCATCAGTGCGCCTCCGGTGAAGCATTGGTCTTCTGTCCTGCTTGTTATTTATATGCCTTGGTTTGCTGGAGTGGTTGGCATCACTTCCAGTTCTATTTTTCAGTGGTTTGTATATCGGGTCCAGTTCAGTTTGTTGATGGAGTTCTGGTTGGAATCCCAGGCCTCCAAGAAATCCTTGGCATATCTCTGTTTGGCTTGTGCTATTATTGATGTATTGTCCCGGTTGAATTCATGTCCTTCTTTGTCCATGTGTATTGAGACAGTGAGAATTGGCTGTGTCTCTTGGTGGCTAGTTGGTGTTCATGTATCCTTATTGTCAGTTTTCTTCCAGTATGACCTATGTAATGTTTCTCACAGTCCTTGCACGGTACTTTGTACATTGTTAGTTTTACTGGTTGTGGGTATGAGTTCCTTTATGTTCGTAATTAGCTATTGCAGGGTGGTTGTTGGTTTGTGGGCAACCCGGATTCCTAGGGGTCTGAGTAGTCTTGTGGTCATCTCTGAAATGTCTCTGATGTATGATTGGGTGACTAGTGTGTCTCGCCATGTTGTGTCTTTTTGTTGTGATCTGTCACAGAGGTAACGGCGGACTGTGCTTTTTGGGTATCCCTTCCTTTTAAAAACTCCATATGAGTGTTCCTCTTCTACTTTGGACAATTCTGGTTTGCTGTAGTGTGTTGTGGCTCATATGGGTGTTGGGGTGGTTGCTGGTGTAATTAAATATACAGAAAGATCACCCATACAGAGCAGATACTTTTTTACACCAGCAACTAACCCAACACCCATAAACGGAGCTGCATCAGGACATTATTCAAATGACTGTTAGGAGAGTTCAATCTGCACAAATGAGGTGGCACAGTTCCTACATCACAACAGTGTTGATGTTCACTGATTGTTATAAAAGACTTATATAGTGTCTTTCAAAGTGTGGAGCTGGAAGAACACAGCTGGCCAGGCTTTGGGTCAGGACTTGGCCCACATAAACATATTATGACTTTCTCCAGTAACTTCATATATTTTGATTTTTTTCCACCTCTTTTCAATTACTTTCAATAAGGAAAGGCTGAATTATTAATTTGTTTTAGTTCCTTGAGATCCTGTAGCCAACAGTTTGTTATGTGCAAATTCACACAAACTTACATAATAAGGGGTTAAACCTGACTGGATAGCATGTTAATAAGACACAAGAAACATAATTAAAAGGAAAATTTGCAATGTCACATGATCTTGCCCCTCTTGTAGCAACATGGCGCCACAGTAATTTGCATCTCAAATAAGGTTCATGTTTTCTTTAAGTAAAATCTGCAAATGCACTTAAGCAAGAATATTATAAAAAGTAATCACTAATCTGCTTCAGTGATATCAATTAAGGATTAAATATTTGTTAAGACCCCAGAGAGAACCCCTGTTTTTCTTTGAATTCTGCTGTGGGATCTTTCTCATCAACCAACAGACACTATTCAATGTCTCATCTGAATTGTGGCACTGTCTCACTAGTGCACAGGAGTTCGGTATTGAGACTGTGGTTGTACTGTGACTTTGGAATCCACAGATTCTTCATTTGGCCTTTATTTCAAAGGAAATGGAATATAAAAGTAGGAAGGTTTTGCTAAAACTGTACAAGGCACTATTCAGACCACAGGTGGAATACTATAAACAGATTTGGCCACTTGTGAGGAAAGATATACTAGCATTGGTAGCAGTCCAGAGAAGGTTCACTAGACTCCAGGGTGGGGGGACTGTCTTAAGACAAAAAGTTCAGTACAATGGGGCTGTACTCATCAGAATATAGGAGAATTTGAGCAATCTTATTGAAACATTGCAGATACTTAGGGGACTTGATAGGGTAGATGCGGAAAGGTAATTTCCCCTTGTGGGAGAGCCTAGGACCAGAGGGTACAATCTCTGAATAAGGGCATCACACATTTAAGGCAGAAATGAGGAGGAATTTCTTCTTTCGGGGATAGTGAAATTGTGGAATTCTTCAGCATAGAGGGCCATTGAGGCTGGGTCATTCAGCATATTAAAGGGTGAGATAGACAAAGTTTTAATCAGTAGGGGAATTAAAGTTCATGGGGAAAAGGTAGGAAAGTGGAGTTGGGGATTGTCAGATCAGTCCTGATCTCACTGAATGTTGGAGCAGATGCGATGAACTGAATGGTCTACTTCTTATGGTCTTATGAAATGAGATAGTGAGAGACCTTGTGAAATGTACATAGCAATTTATCACAGGCTCATTCACTCCAGGTTTGAAATGTCAAATGAGGAGGACAATAAAACAGTGGAGAAAGTTGCAGCCTTTGGGAGGGGCTACAGCACCCAGAGAGGCATAAGATCATGAGGCAGGAAGGTAGTGCAGAAGAATTTCCAGACAGCCTCTTTTCACAAAATGGGGGAAAGAAGCTTGTAGTCTGATGGTCTGCTTCCTGGAAATGTTGAAACAGCAACATCACTCAAGAATGCACCTCTCCAGGGAGGCAGTAACTCAGCTGTGTAGCTATTGGAGGATAAGTCTGATCCCAAAAAGGAAATTGCTGGACATCCAATGCCTGTGGCAGTCAAAGTCGCTGTGGTGCTAAATTTTTCATCTCAACGCATCTGTAGGGTTTCCCAACCTTTGTGACTAGCTGAAGACGATGTTCAGCAGGGTGAGCCAATTTGTGCACTTTCACATTGATCTGGATAGTCAGGCTGAGATGACCAGAGGATTCCTTGAACTATGGTGTGTCCTTGACCTCACGTGACCATCAACACTTCCATGGTCCAGGCAGCAGCCTTCTCCAACAGAAATTGCCTCAAATTGTCAAATGTGCACCATTTGGGCCATTGCAAGTGTTTCCTTCAGAACTCTTATAATGTTTCAGGGAAACATGTTCCAATGCCATCATTCTAAGCCAGTCCCAGGTGCCCAGGTTTTGCACACTTCATGTGCCTTCAAGATAGATGGCCCATCAAGGGTCTTCAGTAACATGCTGATGTTCTGTGGTTTAAAAGTTTTGGGGTTAGAGGAGAAACATTTCAAACAATGATGATATCCTTGACCAGATGGGATGGTTTCTCTGAGGATGAAGATTTGGAGAGAGGTCTGATGCAGTGGACTCTGGTGATTTTTTAATAACCAGGTTTGGTTTTCAGAAGTTATAACAGTTCCAAAGATACATCAAGTTGGCAAACTCCCAGATAAGGAGCAATGAACTGGTTCCCCTTCTTTATTTATCAGCTTCCCACTACCTCACCTTCTACCAAAGTAGGTCACAACAAGTTTAGTTCATGAAGGCTTTTTTATGGATACATTTCTCTCAGACCAAATAAATTCATCCTTTTAAAGAAGCCAATTTAACCAGGCTTTCTGAAGTTAAATAAAGAGTTGGTTCATTTCTAAATGTGTGAAGAAATAATAATGTATCATAAAAATGAGGTGCGTTGAAAAATATTTCGAAGATATACAATTCAGTCTCGAGGTTGTTGATGATGTGGCAGTTTGATAGTTGAGCAGTGGTCTGAGATTTTTGTTTTTACAAGTGAATTTAAATTCTTCTGTTTGGTTTCCTTTTGACTGGCTTACAACAACTGGCTCTTAGCATTCAGTGAGAGTATGTTTTACAAGCAACACATAGATGAGTAGTCAGTAATTTTTCAACTGTTGCCTTCATAGCAGATGAGTGCTTGACCCAGGGCTAATGCACGGGTGCTCGAGCTTAGTTGCACGTCTTCCACTAGCATTCAAACATCAAGGTCAAAATAGTTTTTTAACTCCAGTTCTTGTATATGTTTAAAAGGGGATGACACAAAATACATTCTGGCCCAGACTGCCATCTTTTCTCTCATGTTTTCACAGCCTTCAATAACTCCCAAGAGATCACAATTCAGTTTGGACTGCATTTCTCACTTTTACGTCCATTCCTTTTAAGGTTCCTTGACCCGTTGTCAGGAGTGACATTTCAGGATTTTTCTCTCCATATAGCCTCTGTATTTGCATATTTAGTATTTGGTCAAAGCAGGTTGGAATTAAATTCAAATGTCGATAAGTTATCAGGGATTATGATTCAGCATCCAAATATACAAGAGAGACAATGGGCAAGATGCAATGGGACAGGCTCACAAGTCACAATTACAGATATTTTTCTTATTAGCCTTTTTAGATCCCAATGTAAGCAATCAAATCTTCTACCTTTCTAACTCTGTTGCCATTTCCTTTATTGACTTTGCCATTTCATTGAATTTGTTATTCATGGCATGGATAGTTGACCTAACATGGTGTGGGCGTGATGTCATACACTTTGCAAGATCAATCAAATTCTTGATCAAAGTTGTGTTGAAATAATGATGGATTCATTTGATGATGCAGCATGTCAGATTTTGTTAATCAAATTAAACAGCATGATAACATCTTACTACTTACTAGAAACCAAATGCAGCTTGATGGACTTTCACACAGGTTTGCAGATGCTCCTGCATGGTTCTCTTCCTGCACTAGCAGCTGAGGTGTAGACTGGCTATCTTGATGGCTATTGGACATACGTGAAACAACCTCCACCTTTGCAGTTTCAGTTCATTCATGTCATCATTAGAAAGGATGAGGACTCACTGTCTACACCATAGCACCTTGAGAAAACTCCTAGTTGCAACAACCACTCTCACCTTTTCAGGTCATATTCATCACTCTTCCGATGAGCATGAGCATCTGGTGATTACTCAGGTGCTTCTAGCTCCTATCACTCAGCCATTGCTCTACAGAGCTCAAAGAAGATGCATTTCTGGCATCCATTCTGATATTCTGGGCGTTGCCCTCCATAGAGGGTCACCACGTGAGGATGCCTTGCGCAGAAAGTTGTGCCTCCACTTGACTCCTCCATTATTCATGCAAAGATACTCAAATCCTCTGGAAATTCAGTCAGATGTTTAGACACCTCATACTGTAGCTTCAGCACCTGCCACATTGTTCTTGACTGCAGAGGCATGTCATCTTTGAAGCTGAGCATCACCATGCCCTTCCATAATCCTCCTAGTATATGTGGGTGTTACTGCCACTACCTCTATCAGATGCTAAAATTCACCTGTGTGGTGCTGTTGTTGCTGTATGTGTGGGACTGCTAATTGACATGACAGTTTCAGTGTTGGTGAAGGAATTATGTGACACTACATCATGTGGTGTCCTTCTCAGAAGTGGAAAGCTTCTCAGAAGTGGAAAGCTGCCCAGTAGGATCAGTGGCTGTCTCTTCTTCCTGACCTGTGAGAAAGAGGGGAGAGTGATGAGAAGGCACTGCACATTGCACCATGTTCTCTGCAATTCCATATGACCAGGGATGGCCAGCTCACCTTCAGCAACCAGCTTACTGCTTTCAGGCTTACTAACTCCATGCCCTCCACTGTGTTGGCATCTAGACACGAAAATATAATAATTAACACGTCACTTAGCAGTCTTCTTCCTCATATGGATTATGAGTTCTTTTCCCCTAACCTAAGTTAATGTTATTTGCCCATCATAGACATATACAAACCTATGATGCAGCCTCTGTCCAAGTGCCACAGGGATGTCTGCTGCAGGAGACATTATCCAACCTCTCAAGTCAAAACACCACTAAGGGGGCTTGGCAGATTTGCCAATTTCAACATGTACTGATATATGTCACTTTACATAGCAGAAAATGTTGAGGAAAAGAAAAATATGAAACTAATATAAAATTACTAATATTAAACTGAAATGATTAGCAGAATCACAATTGACATGGGAGTGGAGCCAATGCATTCATGAGGCAGAGAAAAAGAGTTTAAAGTTTTGTCTAACCCACCTCAGAACCTCATTGTTACGTTTACTTTACGGTCCAGGAAGGCTCACTCAGATCTCAGATAACCATTTTTGACAGTTGTGAAGAGAGCCCTAATAAGGAATGTTGATATATTTTTCCATTTAAAGATGCAACTAGACCTGCTGTTTATGTCCAGAATTTAACTTTTAGTTTACCAGTTTATACTGCTCCTTTTAACAGTGCAGTGCCCACCTGAAATGTTTTCACAAGGATTAATAATTATCACGTAAATATTTTGTTCTAGCATTTATGATTCAATGAAAGATGCATCATCTAAAGAGAAGATAAGAGAATCAAACACATCTTTCTGAATATTGTTCACAAAAGAATATATTAAAATACACTGCCACTAGATAGTTTTGGGCATGTACACTGACAACATCAAAAAATGCAAATTAAATTGGAAATTTGGAAACTGTTTCAGTTTAGAAAGTACTCAGCAGATATAACAAGTACTATAAAACTTGCCCAATTGTTATGCTAGAATTAAAAATACGTTGAGTCAACCTTGGACAGTCCTTAATGTGACAACTAAAGTTCTTCAAATTGTAAAGTATCACAGCACTTTTTAAGCAGTGTATATAAGATATGGTACTATGGAACATTGGAGACATTTAGATATTAGCAGACACCATGCAGAAGGTAATCCTTGTGAAGGTTATAGTATCAAGCCATATTGCGAAAAATATTTTCCAATTATTCTCATTGAACAAACATGAGCAGGATTGTATCTGTGCAACAGCAAATATTTGCCTTAAACAAACATTAACAGGATACACACTAGTTGTTTACTTGATTCAATTTCAATGTCCAAAACCCCTGTTTAAGCAAAGCTGACAAACTCAACTTGTTCATTCATGTCACATGAATCAAGGCTTTTATTGCATTACAACCTGCCAAATGGACACACAACAGCAATTAGCAGATCATCTATACATCATAATACAATATAGTTAATTATTGGCATTTTCATTCTCTTCTTCATTGTCTTCTGTTATTTGAGGAAGGAAAGGTTCTGCTTTGAACAGCAAAGACTCACTAGTTGCACTGCAAATAATGGCTCGTTCCACAAATGGCCCTGAAAAAAAGAAAACATTTGCTGACTTAAACTGTGTATGTGAAAAAGTACAACACAATTCAACAATTAACTGAAATGCAAAATTAAACCTATGATATTGAAGAGAACATTTCATATTTAAAATAATTTCTAAATCATGCAATTAAAAAAGCTTATCACCAAGAATAAAAACAGTACTGAAGATACAATTAAGTCATGCTTTTTTGCAGAATACCCTTGTTGAGCAATTGAGACATCACTGGTAATCAAAAATGGTAGAATTATCAAAGTCTGTTCCTTTTAAACATGTTTTAAGATGATAATCTTAGAATAAAGGGTCACCCATTTAAGACAGAGGTGAGGAGGAATCTCTTCTCTTAGAAGGTAGTGTATCTGTGGAATTCTCTCTCATGGAGGCTGGATCATTAAGTATATTTAAAGCTGAGAGAGATTTTTAATCAGTACTGACATGAAGGGTTATGAGGAAAAGGCAGGAAAGTGGCATTGAGAATCATCAGATCAACCACGACCTCTTTGAACGGTGGAACAGCATCGATGGGTTGAATGGCCTACTTCTACTCTTATGTCATACAACCTTATTATATGGGTTCCCTTTCTGTTCACCTGTAAACTTATCATTCTTCTCACCTATAGTATATCAAAGATGTTACATCTGAGTACCTGTTCACTTTCTCCAAAATGAAATCTTCACATCCATGTTTAAAATAGAAATTGCCTTTGTAAACTTGTCATGACTACTTACCCCAAAGTCTACCACTGATAGGATTTAATTAAATCCTATCTGTCTGTGTGCAATACGCATATGTTTACATCAGTATGGTTGCTGGATCTTCAGCAAAATCAAGTTTCCTGATCCAACATTTATGTCAATTATATTATTTCTATTGCCATAACTAATTCAACACAAAGCAAGGAGCAAACTCAAGTTTCCGGGCCCTTAACTGCTATAACCGGGAAGCTGTGATTTAATAGAATCTCACACCACAGAACAGAGGCCCTTTAAGTCTGTAACAGTCAAAGCTACACTAAATCAACACTTTCCACCACTACGCCCAGAGACTTGAATGTATATTTCAAACATTTTTTCACAAGTTGTGAAGTTACCTGCCTTAACTACCATTCTGGGCAGTGTATTCCACACCCCTACCACCCTCTAGGTGAAAATATTCTTCCTAAATTCCCTACTAACCTTTCACCTTAAAATCATGTCCCCCTATTATTAGCCCTTCAACTAAATCCTACCCAGCTCCAACACCACTTCCATGGTTTTATAATGTACACCATGACTGATAAAGGCAAGTGTCCTGTATGCCTTAGCTATCCTATTAACATGCCCTGCCACCTTCAAGGATTTGTGGACAAACAGAGAGATCCCTCGGCTCTTCTGAACTTCTTAGTGTCCTGCTAATCACTAAGTCCTCCCCTGTCTTGTTACTTATTCCAAAGTATATCACCTCACACTTATCAGGGTGAAATTCATCTGCCATTGATATGCCTATCTGACCAATCCATTTACATCCTCCTGTGACTTCAGACCTGTCAACCACACGGCCAATCTTTGTGCTCATACAAACACCTGACTGGCTTTGTTTCCCAAAATTAGGTCCAGCACTGCACCATCCCTTGTAAGATATTCTACATATTGCTGTTGAAGCTCTCCTGAGTAATTTGCCCCCCTACACCCTTTATTTTTACACACCTCAGTGAATTGTCTACATGTCTTCTCTTCAACTGCCTGCTGACTGTTTGGCAGCCTATTATACATGACTAACAGTGTGATCGCCTTCTTTTTATTCCTAAACTGTTCCCACAAAGCATCAATTGACAACGCTTACAAGGTATAATTTCCTCTTAACTACAATAACAGACTTCTTAAGTAATAATGTGACACCCCCTCCTCATTTACACACTTGCCTGAAGCTCTTATACCCCAGAATGTTGAGTTGCCAGTCCTGTACCTCCCTCAACCATGTCTGTGATGGCAACATCGCAAATCCACAGATAATCTACACCCTTAACTCATCTGTAACTCATCAATACTCATCTTTCAATTCTTTTAAAACAAATGAAACACACGTAACAAAAACATTTTGAATGTGTGCTCTTTTTGAAAAATATAATGTCTTAAGAAACAGAAATCCATTGTCTAAATTGAATGCTCCATGTCAGGTGTAGTAGTTGTTAAATGTACAATAAATCTCTTAAATCTGCTTTAATGCATTAAACATTGAAAATTATCTGAACACCTTTCCCCATTGCCAAACTAAGGAATTTCAGTGTAAAATTGTTGCCAGACATTCAGTGCAGTCCTGAGGAAATATCGTGCTGTTGTAAATGCTGCCTTTGACGGAGATGTTAACAAAAACCTTGCCTGCACTCCAATGGATGTAAAAGATCCCGTACCACTGGAAGAAAGGCTGTAGAATTTACCCCTTAGTATACTGACCAATCATTAACACTTAATCAGAAAAGCAGGATTATCTGGTCATTATCACACTGTAGTTTGAGGGATACCTGCTGCGCAGAAATTAACTGCCAAATTTCCAACACTATTACAATGACTAGACCACAAAAAAAGTATTACATTGGCTGTAAGGGTTTTGAGACATTCAGTGGTCATGGCAAGTATTTTTCTTGTTTTCGTAACTGTTATCCTTGTTACAGGTAGTGTCACTTAAGACATTTGACTAATATATATTTGATGTGGATGTACCACACAAATTATTAAGACATTGATCGAGATTCAGTAAACTCATTGTATCAGTATCCAAATTTCTAGCTAGATTCCTACTACAGCTCCAAGAATGGCGACTAATTTGTATTTGTAAAGTTTTAGCACTGGGTTTGTCCCTCTCAACATCACTTGTCTTCAGTCTGTCTTCAAGTGTTTAGGTTTTTGTTCAGTTGTCTCTAAGTTATGCACCAGAACAGTTCTGTATCAGTCATGTGTACTTACTCTTGAGTATGATCTCTTACCAAAGACACTTGTATTTCTCAGATATAACATAACCAGTAATTAGTAATATGTAATGAACTGTTCTGTTTATCAAGTTTGAGTTTATCTTCTGCCAAAGACTTGGTGTGAGCAACCTTCACCATTTGGGGTATCAATAATTTAAATTAATACCAAGAAAAAGGATTGGCCGCGATATATCTACCGAAGAATCTCAGGAGGTTCCAGTAGACAATCACACAACAAATACCATACCTGCAAAGCTGTATCTGAAAATAAGCGTGCTGACAGTAGTGAAGATTTTGACACATATGCCAATAAACAAATGGTTACTGTTTTGTTTACTTCTCAAAAATACTCCAGATGTGTACATAAATAAATAGGATACAAACTCTAAACACAGCAACAGCATCACTCACCAAATCCCACTGGTCTGTGTGTACAAACATCCTTGATAATTGTGGCAACATTAGCAACAATGTTTTCCCTTGGCATATCCAGCTGAAAAATAACAGACAGGATGACAAGATGCTGTACAGTTTAGGAGATGACACTATTGCTATGCAAAACATCTTCAATTTACTGAATTCATTGCCCTGCATCCCGACAGCTGGATCTGCTGATTATTCCGTATTATATAAATTGCTCACTTCATTTCTGTCTGTTTCCCCTTTTCTAGTCTGTTCAAGTCAAGTATTCATTTTCTTCTTTGCTTTTTGCTCTTATTCTGTCTGTTCCATCCTAACTTTCAAATCACTAGTATATCCAAGTTGTGTTCAATGTCTGCAACTTGCTCCAGGCTTAAATTCCTTGCAACATACTATAGATTTGATTTGCAACTTTTGCACACAATTATCATTAGTGGCAAAGCTTCCAAACACTTGAGCCCTACGATCTCTTCCTCAACCCTTAGCATTCATGCTCCTTTTTTAAAAACGTTCTTAAAATCAATAGTCTCCACTGAGCTTTTGGTCACCTCTCCCATTGTGCCTTAGCATATACTCTGTAAAGAGCCGTGGAATGATTTCAACATTAAAAGAGACTAAGTATATGCAAATTGTTGCCGTAGCTCCTCAGTAAGTTATCTTGCCTTCATTTATGCTCTACACTATTTTCAAAACATGCAGCATGCTACAGATATTATATTACATTGAAGTCCCAGCATGTAACAAAATTCTTCAAAAAAATTTGAGATATTTAATAAGGCAGTCACTTCACTATGCAAAATATTTTTCCACCAATCAAATAACTATTTGAGGTTAATCTGTTCATATCTTGTCTAACCATATATAATGAACTCCTGCAACTTAACACAGGTTTGAATTCCTTGTTCATCAAAACAAAATACACCAACATAAATACTGGTTCAATGAAGGAGATAGAACGATTGGCATTAGCTATCTACAATAATGCAATTTAAAACTATCATATGCACTTGAATAATTTTAGTGAGTCTATGATTAGTTCATTCATGTGTCTACCATGGTTTATTTCTATTTCACTTTAATTGTGGCACTAACAGCATAATTTAGCTAAATAGGCAACTGTTGGTGTAAATATATTAAACAAAATGCAATATAAATGAAGTACAATTTCACATGTTTGAACAGCAATGAGCTAATTCTTTATTATCTTTACGTCACTGCAAAGTGTTATCAAATTCTTTTTAAAATGTAATGATTACAAAGATCATGATTAACTACAGATTATTAAAAAAACGGGGAAAGGTAATTTGCTTGAGTTATCAGATCAAAAAGTGCAAAGGAGCCATTTTAACATGCCTACGGAATAAGAGTACTGAATCAGTCTTGATGAAAGAGTAATCGTACAATGTTAAGGTGGGGATTTGTTTATATACCAAAGCAATATGCATCTTTTCTTTCCAACAAAAGCAATAAGTTTTCATGTTTTATTCTCCAGTTTTAGTTCTGATTGCACGCAAATAATTATTCTCTGACTCCGGCACCACTGAATTCAGTTGAAGATGAGTATCCTTTGCACCCCAGATATCAAGTCTAAGCTGTAATAAGAATTGTTTAAATCTGATCCTGAGGAGGTAAATAATGCAGCTCTTTGTCAACTCTCAATCTCCACAAAACTGTGGTAAAGACATTATCGTAAAAGTTATAAAATATCTTAATTACATAAATACAAACTTGCAGCAAGACTCTTGAAAATAGAGATATTTTTCTGAATGAGTTTATACAGAAACTGCAATCCATTTCTAGTTTAAAGCCCAATCCTGCTCAATACTCGTTTAATTCCTCATGCTGTAATTAAACAGTGAATTTTACAATATTGTTTAAACATTTGGTTCAGGTTGAGTTGACTGGTTTATACAATATAAATACCTTTAAACCTTACATTTGTTGATTCTAATATCCCATCCACACAAGAAATGTACTACCACAGTTTATGTGCACAAATTTTGTAGGTTTCTCAAAGGTTTGAAGCAATTAAAATACATTTTAGTTGGGTCCAGTGAGAAACTGCAACTGTTGATGTGGTTTGACCTATTCAAATCAGCAAAATCTCATGTTTGATCCTTCACTTAAACTGAATTAACCAAGTCAATGAGTAACACAGTTAGTGCCAATATACCTTGCACAGGGAAGGGCAATTTTAAAAATATCTGGGGGAAGCTATTATGGATTGCAATCCAGCAACATCTGCTCAATATGTGTCAGTATACATGAAAACAACAAGCAATTCCATGGTGATGCCTCCAAGTCACTGCTAACACTGACTGTGGGGACTTACATTGAATGATGGAAACTGGGGCCCATTTGGAATTATATCCCAATAGAAGTTACTGTCTTCACTTTAGGAGAGATTAGTTATGGTGAGAAAAATACTTGGATAGAAATGATGATAAAATCATGGTTCATCATGATTGTATTTCCTAAAAAGGTGCAGCAATAGTACAGAATAGTTGTTGTCTGCCTACTAAAACAACATTTAAAACTGCAATACAGATTTGAACATTGAGATTTTCAGAGGTATTTATTCTGTGGTTCTGCGAAATCTGCTTTCTATAATATATGCCAAAATTCTGTGATTCTGAATAGTTATTCATACCTACATAGTGCAGTTACTGCCATATTTTTGCATTTTTATATTTTACTGGCCAAATTAGAATACCATGAGAAGCCTATTAACTGCCAATGCTGAAACACGAACAGGCATAATTCCAAAAATATGTCAAAAAGGAACTGAGTATACAAGTAAGGCAGTGTTGTTCCAATTGTACAAGGCCACATCTGGAGTACTGCAGTTTTGGTCAGTTTACGTGAGGAAGATGCAACTGCATTGGAAGCAGCTCAAAGAAGGTTTACTAAACTAATTCCAGAGATGAAAGGTTTCTCTCAAGAAGGAAGTTTGAGCAGTTTAGGCCTATACTTGCTAGAGTTTAGAAGAATGAGGCGCAATCTAATTGAGGTATACAAGATGCTAAAGAGAATTAATGAAGTCAATATTGGGCAGATGTTTCCCCTTGTCGATGAATGTCGAATGAGAGGTCAAAGCTTTTGACTAAGGGGTGGCAGATTTAAAACAGATGAAGGGAAATTACTTCTTTCAAAGGGTCATGAACCTGTGGAATTCAACAGAGTATGAAGAAGCCAGGACACTGGATAAGTTCGAGGAGGAAATAGATTTTTAATTTGCAATGTGCCAAAGGAATTTTGGGAGCAGGCAGGGAAGTGGAGCAGGCTTGAGAGGCTGAATTACCCACTCTGTCTCTTAGTTCTTATGTTCGTATTTGTTATACACATTGCTAAAATTGATTGTTGTTTAGTGCTGATACTACAAGACTTCTGTATATTTTTCCATTTTCTCAAATTACACCCAATTTTAACATGATCAATCATTGCAGCACTTTTGTATTGTGTATACCAGTAATGATTGGAAGCAAGAAAAATAAATAGCACATTTTTATTCAATCATTTGTAAAAATGTTTTCAAACTTAATTCATAATCTCATTCAATTCTATTACAATTACAGTAGCACGTAAAGAGATGAAACTATTGAAAAGACAAACCATGCTCAACATTTTTCGACATTTTTTCCCTAAAAATATTCTAACTAATACTCTAAAGTATTAGAAGAGAAAACAAAATTGATGAAAACACAGCAAGTCAATAACTTTTGTAAAGAGGAAAGATGGATTCACATTTATCCCTTTATTGTTATGAAAAAAGTGGATATCCACACATTAATGTCTTCTCTCTTAATCTTCTGCATAATTCCAACATTTGCTTTTTTACTTCAATATTTTTCTTTACATTACCAAGTAACCTAATTAACTGAACTTGTGTGAATTGCCAGGCTTCATACTTTAAATGTATTGTTGAGATTTACTATAATGAACGCAGCCTTCACTGAGCAAAAGCTAAACACCATAAATATCATTAGCAAAGTAACTCATGCACTAAGAAATTCAATGGTGTTTAGACTTTGGAAACAAACTCAGTTTTACCAGGTGGATAAACATGCACTGAAGTTTGCAATCACTATTTTAGGTTGGCTTTTAGAAACATGTAAAAAATTCAGCAGAGAGTAAGGCCATTTGGCTCATCAAGTAATGCTGATTCTGATTCTACATCCAACTTATCCAAGTATTTTTCAAATGCAATGGTGTTTCTGCCTCCACCATAAGACCCTAAGATGTAGGGGCAGAACTCGATTAGACTGCATTTGTGAGGAATTTTGAGCCGTATCTAAGTAAATATTTACTGGCATTGGAGGGAGTCCAGAGGAGGTTTACAAGAATAATCCCGTCTGTCATATGAGGATGGTTGAGGAATCTGGATCTGCACATGACTATCTTTAGAAACAGGAAGTGTGATCTGATTGAAGCTTACAGAATACTGAGAGGACCAAATAGAGTAGTCGAGGAGGTAGATAGAGCTAGGTCAGTTCTTGATTGGCAAGTAGATCAAGGGTTACTGGGAGAAGGCAGGAAAATAGGGTTGAGAAATATACGAGCCATGGTCAAATGGCAGAGCAGACTCGATGGGCCGAACGGCCTTATTCTGTTCCTCTGTCTTAGACTGAATAAGACTATCAAGTCTGCTCCAACATTCAATCAGAGCATGGCTGATTTGAAAATTCTTAACTCCATTTTCCTGTCTTCTCCCCATAATCCTTGATTTCCTTACTGATTAGAAATCCATCTAACTCAGTTTTAATATACTTAATGAACCAGCCTCTACCACCCTCTATATGGTAAAGAATTTCACGGATTAACTAACCTCCAAGAGAAGAAAATCCTCCTCTTCTCTGTCTTAAATATGCAACTCCTTAGTCTGAGATTATGCCATCTGGTTCTAGACTCTCCCACAAGGCAAAACAACCTTTCTGCATCAAACCTGTCAAGTTGCTGAAGAATCTTGTTTCTTTCAGTAAGGTTGCCCATCATTGTTTTATATTACACCAGTCCAGGCCCAATCTACTCAACCTCTCCTCATAACACAGTCCCTCCATACCCAGCATCAGCCGAATGAACCTTCTCTTAACTGTTCCCTATACCAGTACATCTTTCCTTAGATAAGGGGCCAAAAACTGTTCACAGTATTCCAGATGTGGCCTGACCAGTGCCTTGTATAGTTTTAGCAAAGCGTCTCTACTTTTACACACCACTCCCTTTGGAATAAAGGCCAGCATTTCATTTGACTTCCACCTTTAAGGCAGGAAATTCCAGATCTCCAGCAACCTCTGTATTCCTGCTTAGCAAGAATGTAATGCACCTAGTCAATATAGAATAAAAGTATTTTACTACAATATTTGTCTTGCACCTAAATCATTCCATTGACAGCAGTATGGTTCTGTGACCAAACTTCACAAATGCTTGGGTATCCTTTAACCACATATCTGGATACCAAAAAGACCCACAAACCAAAGATCTCTTCGAAAGCGGACCTGAACGGATCCAAAAGCGAAGTTTTTTTTTCCCAAAAGTTCCAAATTCAGATCCATTTGACTAAGCAAAGCTTTTTCCAAAGGGCCTGAACGAAGCTGAATGTACCTATTTCCAAAAACTGTAAATATTCTTTATCCAAAAAAAAGTTGGTCCCAAGGTTTTGAATGAAAGAATTCTGACCTGTATTCCTGGATTCCTTTTTTTCTTCATTATTCATTGATGGGATGAGGGCATCACTGGTCAGGCAGCATTTATTGCCCATCCCTAATTGCCCAGAGGGCAGTTAAGTGTCAACCACAATGCTGTGGGTCTGGAGTTATATGTAGGCCAGACCAGGTAAGGAGAGCAGTTTCCTTTCCTACAGGACATCAGTGATCCAGATGGGTTTTTCCTAACAATTGGCAATGGATTCATTATTAAATTCTTAATTCCAGATATTTATTGAATTCAAATTCCACCATCTGCCGTGGTGGGATTCGAACACGGGTCCCTAAAATGTTATCTGGGTCTCTGGATTAACAGTCCAGTGATACTGCCACTAGGCTATCGCGTCCCTGCTTGGTGTGTCCAAGCATTAATCAAATTACACCAGCACCTAGATTTATAAAGTCACATCTGTAGAGAATATAAATAAAATATTTGAATTCGCAGTTATATTTTACTAAGATGCAAAAATATATTTAAAAGCTTTCAAATGCATGGCCATATCTGGTATATCTCTGCATTTGATTTAAAAATAACAGGTATGTATTTTAAGACCATAAGACATAGGAGCAGAAATTAGGCCATTTGGCCCATCAAGTCTGCTCTGCCATTCAACCACAGCTGATAAATTCATCAACTCCATTCTCCCGCTTTCTCCCATTAACCCTTGATCCCCTTGATAATCAAGGACCTATCTATCTCAGTCTTAAATGTACTCAATGACCTGGCCTTCACAGCCTTCTGTGGCAGTGAATTCCATCGATTCACCACTGTCTGGCTGAAGGAGTTTCTATTTATCTCCATTCTAAAAGGTCTTCCCTTTACTCTAAAGCTGTGGCCTTGGGTCCTAGTCTCTCCTACCAATGGAAGCATCTTCCCAACATTCACTCTGTCCAGGCCATTCAGTATTCTGTAAGTTTCAATTAGATCCCCCCTCATCCTTCTAAATTCCAATGAGTATAGTCCCAGAGTCCTCAAACGTTCCTCATATTGTTAAACTTTTCATTCCTGGGACCATTCTCGTGAACGTCCTCTGAACCCGCTCTAGGGCCAGTATATCTTTCCCGAGATATGGGGCCCAAAACTGCACACAATACTCCAAATGTGGCCTGACCAGAGCCTTATAAAGTCTCAGTAGTACATCCCTGCTTTTATAATCAAGTCCTCTCAAAATAAATGCCAACATTGCATTTGCCTCCCTGATTACTGGCTCAACCTGCAAGTTTACCTTGAGAGAATTCTGGACTAGAACTCCCAAGTCTCTTTGCACTTCAGACTTCTGAATTTTCTCCCCATTTAGAAAATAGTCCATGCTTTTATTCTTCTTACCAAAGTGCACGACCTCTCACTTTCCCACGTTGTACTCCATCTGCCACTTCTTTTGCCCACTCTCCTAACCTGTCCAAATCCTTCTGCAGCCTCCCCACCTCCTCAATACTATCTGTCCCTCCACCTAACTTTGTATCGTCTGCAAACTTAGCCAGAATGCCCATAGTTCCTTCATCGATATCATTTATGTATAAAGTGAAAAGATGTGGTCCTAACACTGACCCTTGCGGAACACCACTTGTCATCGGCTGCCATCCTGAGAAAGACCCTTTTATCCCCACCCTCTGCTTTCTGCCAGACAGCCAATCTTCTATCCATGCGAGCATCTTGCCTCTAACACCATGGTCCCTTATCTTACTCAGCAGCCTCCTGTGGAGCACCTTGTCAAAGGCCTTCTTGAAGTCCAGGTAGATAACATCCATTGGCTCTCCTTGGTCTACCCTGCTCGTTACTTCCTCAAAGAATTCTAGCAGATTTTTCAGGTATGACCTCCTCTTGATGAAACCATGCTGACTTTGCCCTATTTTACCATACACTTCCAAATATTCAGAAATCTCATCCTTTACAATGGACTCCAAAATCTTACCCACGACCGAGGTTAGGCTAATCGGCCTGTAACTTTCTGTCTTTTGCCTTACTCCTTTTTTAAACGGGGTGTCACGATAGTGATTTTTCAGTCCTCTGGGACCCTCCCTGACTCTAGTGATTCCTGAAAGATCACCACTAATGCTTCCACTACCTCTTCGCTATCTCCTTAAGAACTCTGGGATGTAGTCCATTTTATTCAGCTTCAACTTATTTACTCAGAAGTCCTGCAGCATAATGGATACTTAACTATGAAGTATAAAAGTTAAGATTATGCTAAATAACTGCCAATTTTAATCTTGGACAGTTTTGCAATCTCTTCAGTGTTGTTCAGAAATGTCAAATTGGCTAGGTACTTATGTTGAGCATAAACCCAAGTCTCAGTAGAAACAAAGGTTTTTCTTTTCAGGATAAAGAAAACTTTAGCTTTATGTAAATTATTGCACATTTCCCAGGCATGCTTGCACTTGTCATCCCTCAACATATAAAAACACACGTTGAATTTGAATCCACAGTAAAAGACATGTCAAAATCAATATGCCACAATATAATCAGAAAATGTACAAGATAAACCTACATGAAATTAACATAATTCTTTCCAGGCAAAGACTTCCAAGCAGCACTGAACAATTAACACTGAACGTATTCCAAATCACTGTAAAGGTGTCACAGACTCATGAAATACATCTTGTTATAGAATGCCACCGTCCAACAATCACACCTTGATTAAGCATTCTTAATCCCATAAACCAATGTTTCCAAACCAGATTATGAAATAGATTGTACTATGTTCAAACTATTTTGTTTAGCAAGCCAAGCTGTTGAAGGAGTGCAGTATCTCAGTTTTGGTACCTCACTGTGTCTTTTTTCTGGCAAACGTTCCAAAACACGCACTTCATATAATCTGTCCACAGTCCATGTCACACACTTTCTGAAAATTCTTCAGTTGGCAGAGATTGGTTTTCCATTTGGTGATTGTTGTTTTGTGGTTTACAACAAATTGAATACAGAAGTAAAACGCACACAACGACGTACAGCCCCACGATCAGCCAAACTACAGAACCAAAGATAGCAAAACAAATCAGTCCCTTTTCCATTTTGTCAAGCTACTACTGAGGCTTTAATTTAGACAAGCTGAGACAAGAAAGGATGACAAACTGACTGGATATAGTTGCATCAATAAAATCACATTCTCCAGTAGCTGTAATCAAACAGGATTTCTGCCCTCTGAATGCTGCAGTTGCTAGAGTTACTGTAAAAGCAAGCAGCTGTGCAATCTCCTTTAGTGGCTCAAAGTTCAGTTGAATTTTAAATACATATTCATATTGTGATACATCCAAAAGAAATTATAAATCCTGAAACCTTAGGTCAAAAGCTTGTGAGTAGATTTTACCGCCACATTATTAATAATTGGCATGAAACCTATTGGAGTAATGGATCTACATTCAAATGAATTGCAGCTCTTTTACAAAATAAAATGCAAAAAGTAACTACTGCCTTAATGGCACAATAATGTTAAACTTTACCATTAATTTTTCTAAAAGTATTTCCGTTTCAACAAAGTGAGAAAATATTCTCCATCAAATACTAAATGTGGCAACTGGTGGCAATATTCTAATGCCACTACCACGTTTGTGGCACTGTGGTGTGTCACCTACAGTTACAAGAGCATAGATTATCCTCTGCTTCCAAGGGGGCTTGTGGTGTCATGATAGTATCCCTACATTTGAACAAGGAGACCCAGGTTCAAGTCCGACCTGTTCCAGAGATGTGTAATAACAGCTGCTTATGTTTTTACTGCAGTACTCTACATTTACCACAAAGTGGCACTGTAGCAGCACATTTGCCAGAGAATGACAAGTATTTTGGGAAAGGCATGTATTAAATCCAAACTTGGGCTACATTCTCTCCTATTTTAACCACATATGTTCTGCTCCTGTGACTGGCTCCCCAGGCAAGACCCTTTAGTTTAATGGAAGTTTTGTCACCAGAGCTGAGCAACGCTTCCCAAATATTTGTTTTTGACCAACTCTGTTAATCTTACAGTCTCTTATTGCTGCCACTTTCAACAACCTTGTGGTAGGTACCAGAAGGGGGAAAGGTCAGTTGTCCATGCTGACTCCACCCCGCCACGGATCACCCCCCTCTGAGGAGTTTCAATACCATCTGATTGCCACTCCAATACTTTTTTCTTAACTTGTCCTGGTTCTCCACATTTCTGCCAGAAATTCCAAATCAGGGCTCTTGAGAAATGTGGCACACCTGATCTGACAGCTTTCTAGCTTAGCATGATATCAGCACTGGAAGCCAAGCAAAGCCTCATTCTTACAGCTTGAACTGCAATTTCCAAGGTTTACAGGTTCTACAGGCACTCTGACGAGCTGTGGAGAGAAGATACATCTGGCAGGGCAGGGTTGAGGATTAAGGGTGGCAGGTGGGTAGATATAAAGTGGCAGGGAACAGGAAGGTGCTCAGAATAGGTGGCAGCAATGACCTCCAAAATTCCAAATTGCCCAGAAAATTCACTCATTGAGCGACCAATCAGAGAAGATACCCCTGCAAATAGAATTAGAGGAAATGGTGAGAAGCTACTCCACCATCACAGGTTGTTATTCTCCTATGATTGCTCCTAATGGGCTCTGAACAATTATTAGCAGCTAGGGCAGCAGCAGGGGAGTCGCTGGTGAAGCGGAGCTCTTTTCAGGACAGGGTGTTGAGGTTTGGGAGCAAGTAGCTGTTTTGCTGAGGCAAGGAGGGAAAGCCAGAGCAGCCTTTTTGCTGAGATGGGATGGGAAGCCTTCTTTTGCCTAGGCTGCTGTTTGGATGCCAGGTCTTTGGGTGGGAGTGATGGGCCGGTGAAGGAGGCTGCAAAGGTGGGAGGGGTGCAACAAAATGGAGAGGCTGCAAGGGTGCTGGGGAAGAAACTTGTGCTGAGTGAGGATGGAAAGACAAGATGTAAGGGGCCAGTGGGAGATGGGAAGTATGTAACAGGGTAGGAAGAGCCCAGGAGACCACAAGGAGGGTTGGGAGGGAGAGGGAAGGCTAAAGTCAGGAAATAAAAAAGGCTACAAAGAAGACAGACCTATTTTAAACTTGTTAATAAAGCAGATAACGAGGGAGTTTGGAAAACTAGAAATCACTGAGCAAATTAATTATGTGCAAATGAATACAGGATCTCTTAACTTAAGATGACAAATATTCAGCAGTTACTCTATGAATACTATTGTAATTAGCACTGTTAAATTATTAATATTGAGATTGTTTTTACTGTAGCTCAGATCTCAATGTACAAATTGCCTAATTAAAATATTCCACCTTTGAGAATGTGTGATGGAAACAGATTAGCTGTGACACTGCCAATCTGAAATGGTGTGTTTAGGGTGATGGCAATGTGTGTGTACAAAAATGTCAGTTATTTTGAAAAAAAAACTTTGCTAACTTATGCCTGCTGCGCCAAATGCTGTTGTATCTAGGTTATTAATGCTTTCCTTACATCTTGTCAATTTAAGGTTCATGGGATTAACAATTATTGGGAATATTCAAAAATTATTTTGATTCTGCTTCCGTGCGAATCCAAGTACCCTACACAACACACAAATACACATGTTCCATGTTACTACATGAATGCATTGCCTAATGAAGGAGATTGAGAGAGTGAAAAGTAGCCTCTGAAAGCCAAACAATAGCCCTTAATTCTAGTCTATAGGGGTGAGGGGTCGCATACTGTGGCTTGTACAGTAGATTGGCAGAGAGGAGGCTGCTGTCATTCAGTCATAAGTCAGGGTGGTTGAATGTGGTCTAACACAAGAGCTGGAGATGTTTTTAGAGGATTCCAGACCAATATTCCTTCTAAGTTGCAGCTCGGAAGGTTTCATTCAATGTTTCTAAATGTGAAAGGGTCCTTTGAATGTATTGACTCAATTTTATTCAGTTATGGGCACAGACTTTCCATAAAATATCAAAGGAAATATTTCCAATAAATCATTATTCATTGGTAGATAATAGGTTTCTCATGGTTTTCCAATTTGGCCAGTAAAATATAGCAATGTAAAAATGTGGCAAAACAACACTGTGTAGGTATGAATAATGATTCAGAATCACAGAATCCTGACATACATTATAGAAAGCAGATTACACCATACCACAGAGTAAATACCTCAAACTCCCTAAAATGTTCAAAGTTGTAATGTAGTTTTAAATGTTGTTTTAATTAGATCAGGCAATGAATAACACAGTTAATGCTAATATGCATTGCACAGGGAAGAGCGTTTTGAAAACATTAGACAACGGCTATTCTGCATTATTGTTGCACCTTTTAAGAAATACTATAGTGATGGGTCATGATTTTATCATCAGTTCTATCCAAATATTTTTCTCATCATAACTAATCTCTCCTATTGCGATATCATTCCAAATGGGCCCCAGATTCAATTATTCAATACCGGTCTCCAGAGTCAGTGTTAACAGGGTATCATCACTTGGAGGCATCACCACAGATTTGGTTATTGTTTTCGTATATCCTTACACTAATAGAGCAGATGTCGCTGAATTGCAATCTCTAACAGCTGCACCAAATATTTTTAAAACACTCCTGCAAGGAATATTGGCAGTAACTGTGTTACTCATTGATCATTAATTTAAACATGAGATTTGGCCAATTTGAATATCACTACATCAAGCACTGCAGTTTCTCACTGGGACCCAACTGAATGTATTTTAATTGTTCAAATCTTAGAGAAACCTGCAAAATTCGTGAACATGAACTTAACCCAGTACCAGTGAAAGAACAGCGTTACAGTTCCAAATCAGGACAGTGAGTGATTTAGAGGGGAATCTGCAAGTGGTAGTGTTCCCAAGCATCTGCTGAAAGATGGTAGAAGATTATGGGCCTGAAAGTTATGTCAAAGGAGCCTGTGTAAACTCACACAGTACATCTTGTTGATGATGTATATTGCTGCCACTGTATATTGGTGGCAAAGGCAGTGAATGCATGAGGATGTGGTGCCAAACAAATGGGCTTCTTTATCCTGGTTGAGGTTAAGCTTCTTGAGTGATGATGGAGTTGCACACGTTCAGGCAAGTGGACAGTATTCCATCACACTCATGACTGGTGCCTTGTACATGGTGGACAAGCTTTGGGGTGTCAGGAGGTGAGTTACATGCTGAAGAATTCCTCATCTTTATCTGCTTTAGTCACATTTCCATTTCTCACTTTATGAAAGTGGTAAGATCAACAATGCAGCAGCTGAAAATAGTTCTGCCTTGGGTACTACTTTCAGGAAATCTTGCAGAGATGTTCTAGGACTGAGATGTTTGACCTCCAATGACAAGGGCGACTTGACTGCATTGTCAATAACCCCTTCCATTACTCTGCCAATGATTGAAAATGGACTGATTGGTTAGTAATTCAACAGATTGAATTTGTCCTGCATTTTGTAGACTGAACAGACCTGGGAAATATTCCACATTGTTGGCTGGATGCCAAAGTTGTAGCTGCACCGGAACAGCTTGTTAAGGAGCACCAGTCTTCAGTACTATTTTGGAATATTGCCAGGACCCATAGCCTTTGCAATATCCAGTGCAATTCAGCTCTTTCTTGATATCACATGGAGTGGATCAAAATGACTGACTGGAATCTGTGCTCTCAGGAGAAAGGTAGAGATGGATCATACACATGGCACTTCTGGCTGGAAGAAATTAAATGTTTCAACCTCATTTTCAGCACTGAGGTGCTGGACTCTGCCATCATTAAGAACGGGTGTATTTGTGAATCCTCCTCCTGTTAGTTTTATTCTCCACCATTCATGACTGGATGTGGCAGAACTGCTGTACTTAGATCTGATCTGTTGGTTGTGGGATTGCTTAAATCTGTACAAAATGCTGCTTCTGCTGTTTGGCGTGCAAGTAGTCCCGTGTTGTAGCTTCACTAAGAATGGCCTAATTTTTACTTGTGCCTAGTGCTGTTCCTGACATTCCTTCTTGCTCTTTTCATTAAACCAGCACTGGTTCTATCAGCTTGATGAGGTTAATGGTGGGGTGGTGAAATATGCTGCTGTTGTTACCTACACCGTAAATATTACATGCAGAGTTAGGTCATTCAGCCCATCGAGTTGCTCTTCCATTTGATCATGTTAAGAAAAAAAATAAGTTATCCAATTTGGTAGGAAAAACAGAGTATATTTTTAAACCAATGACAGGTTGAAAAGTGTTGAGCTTTAAATTGAACAGGGTATCCATGTGTCACAAAGTTAACATGCAGGAACAGCAGGGCAATTTAGAAAAATGGAATGTTGGTCTTTACTCCAGGAGGATTTCAGTATAGAAATAAACATTCTAGAGAACCTTGGTGAGACCACATCTGGAATACCGTGTGCAGTTTTGATCACCTTGTGAAAGAACAATAAACTTGCCATGAAGAAAATGCAAAAAAAGTTCATTAAACTAATCCCTGGGGTGGAAGGAACATTCTATGAAAAAAGATTAAATAGACTGGGTCTATATTCTCTGGAGTTTGGAAGAATGACAGGTGCTCACATTAAAACATACAAAATTCTTACTGGATTTTACAGGGTAGATTCTGAAAGGATGTTTCCCTGGGTGGGAGGACATCTAGAATCAAGGGATAAAGCCCCAGAATAAGGGGCAAGTAATTCAAGACTGAATGAAGAAGAATTTCTTCATTCAGGGGATGGTAAAGCTTTGGAATTCTCTGTCCAAGAGGGCTGTGAAGGCCCAGTCACGGAGTATGTGCAAGACCGAGATTGACAGAATTCTACACATTAAAAGCATAAAGAGATATAGGGATAGTATAGGAAAATGTTGTCGAAATGGATAAGCCACAAAATCACTGAATTGTGGAGTTGAGTCAAAGGCTTATTCCTGCTCCTGTTTCTTACTTTTTTTCTACCAGGGACGTGGTCTAACAGCAGTCAAGTTAAGAGGTAAAACTGAATATTGGGGAAGGGTGGGGCAGAACCCTGGAGGCATTAAAAAAGCATTATTTCTGAACGACAAAGGAGGAAGAACTTAGGGAAAAAAAGCAAATGATATTTACACAAAAGCGTTGTTATCTACATATTTGATTACATTTTATTCTGCACATTTACCATGCCATAAGTTACAAAGCTAATTGTACCTAGACAGCAGCTCCTCAAATTTATAAATCTGAGAGTTTTCATTTACCATACTTTTCTCTGAATAATTACTGATCTCAAGGTCTGCTTTTATCTACGGATACACATGACTAATCTCCTGCACATGATATTTTTAGGAACATCAAACAACAAATGGTCCCAATTTATTTCCTTTTAAACAAAAAAAAATGTCTAATAATACAGCTAAGAGAGTGGCTAAGTCCATAACATGTCTAGTGAGATACAACCTGTGGCTAATGCAACTTCACGTTACATATGTGCGTTCAAACCAACATTAATTTTAGAGCCGAAATTTAAAAATGCAACCTTTTCTTGCATGTAACTGTAAAATTTGGCATATTCAATTCATTAGTATTGTTCTACATTACTACAGGTACGAAGTGAAGTAGAGATTGCAGTAAACTGAAACATAGAAGATACAGTAATTATTCAAAAATAGATACTCAAGGCAAGGCGTTGAATTAGATTCGCTGAATTATCACAATTTATTTGAATTTTATCTTCAAAATTGTAGTTATTTTGTTTTCATAACCAAGCTAAATACTGCAAAATATCCAAGAATCTATTTAACAGGACGAGATTAGACTAAAATGACTGTTCAGCAGATGCTGCAAGTTATCTAAAGTGGAGTATGTTAGACTAAATTAAAAAAAAACTAAAGGACCGTTTTTACAAGTTGATTATGTTGCAAATGGATGAAAAGGCTTGACAGACAGGCTTTACAGTTCTCAGTAACATGTTTTCACAAACTGAAATGATTCGTTTACAAATTTTAAATGCTACACGCTAAGTGTAACAAGTATTTGCTGTTTTAATTGAACTTACCGTCCCGACTTTGGTTAGAATGTAACAGTCACGCTCCACCAGGTATTCATGGCCAGTTTTAAATATTTCTATCATTTCAGGAATATTATGTCCAACAGACCCTGGAAAACAAAATGATCAAATACATAAGAGGATTTCAGAGAATCAGTGATACTATAGGCTGGATTTTATGAATGACAATTTTACTTCACCACTCTGCCCCTTTTATAATAAAAGGGAAGAGCTCTTCATTTCTGACAGGAGGTTACAATCATGGCACCTTCATAAATGAGGAGCCATACTTCCATTTTGACAGATTTCTCGCAGTGTGAAATGATTAAGGAAAGGCAAAACACAACCCCCTTTTCACATGTTATTTGCTGTATTCTGAAATTTAAAAGTTCAGAATTATAGTCACTTTGACAGCTGTTCTCAAACGGCAAGCACAGAAAGTAAGTGTGAAATTAAGGTTCCAAGATGGTAGGTGCCAGATGGGTGAGGGTCAGGGTGCCAGGTGTTCAGATTCCAAGTGAGTAGTGGGTAGGGTCCCTGATGGAATAGGGTGTCAAGCGTGTAGACTGTCAGGGAGCAAGGTTCTGAAGAAGAGTCACAGGACTCAAAATGTTAAGTTTTCTCTCCACAGATTTGATTTATTTTTGTCACGTGTACTGAGATACAGTGAAAAGTATTGTATTGCGTGCTATCCAGGCAGATCATACCTTACATAAGTACATCAGGGTAACAGAAAAGAATGAAGAATATAGTGTTACAGCTACAGAGGAGGTACAGGGAAATATCAACTTCACCATATGAGAGGTCTGTTTATAATTCTGAAAACACCAAGGAAGAAGCTGGCCTTGAAATGGTTTGTATGTGTTTTCAAACTTTTGTACCTTCTGCCTGAAGGAAGAGGGTGGAAGAGATTATAACCGAGGTTGGGGGGTCTTAAATTATGTTGGCTGCTTTCCTGAGGCAGCTGGAAATATAGATGGAGTTAATGGATGGAATGCTGGATTGCATGATGTGTTCACAAGTCTCAATTCTTGCAGTCTTGAGTAGAGCATTGCTATACCAAGTTGTGATACATCCAGACAGTATGTTTTCTATGGTGCATCTATAAAAATTGGTAAAAGTCTTTGTACACATGCCAAATTTCCTTAGTCTTCTGAGGAAATAGAACTATTGGTGTACTTTCTTGACAATAGCATCAATGTGGATGGACCAGGACACATTGCTGGTGATACTTGCTCCAAGGAACGTGAAGCTCTCGACCATCTCCATCTCAATACCACTGATACAAAGAGGAGCATGTCCTCCACTCCATTTCCAGAACTTGATGATCAGCCCCTTTGTTTTGACATTGAGGGAGAGATTCTTGTCTTTACACAAGATGCTTTACACCAGATACATCTGATGCTGCCACACCTGCTGAGTATTTTCCAGCAATTTCTGTTTCTGTTTGTTTCAGATCTCCAGCATCTGCAGTTCTTGGTTTTATTATACAAAGGCATGTGACGCGGTGTTTTGGTAAATCAGGATGAGTGGGAGATATTAGGTTCCTTTGGGGGCGGGGGTGTGCTTTAAATCAAGATTGCATTTGACCAACAAATGTGGATTTGAAAAAAACAGAATTGCAAACAGGTGATCTTGCAACAATATTTTTAAAATGGGAAAAACATGAAAGTTGTGCTGGAGATTACAAGATAGTTATGTTTTAAAATGTACCAATTTAAGGTAAAAATGAGATTTTGAAAATCATCTCAACTCAGGATGTTTGTAGTCTGCTTGCCATGGGAGTGAAACTTGAACAAGAAACCTGTTGAAATCAAGTGTTAGTTTTGACACATCTTCCAGAATGATTCATAGTAAGCTTTTGTAAAACACAGCAATAGAGACAAAGAAGGCAGATACTGATATGGAGAAGGAGTTTGTTTTCTGTTTGAAAGAGAACAGAACAAACAGGACATTTGGAGATTTAAGAAACAAGGAGTACAGAGGTGGGGCTTGCTGGTGGAAGTTGGATCTAAAATATTCAGGCTGAGTGCAATGACTTTCAAAGTTTAATGGAAGTTGCAATATAGCACAGCAGGGAGAGTGAGCGTTCTGGACAGCTGGGATTAATAATCGCATTAGTCATAGAGTTATACAGCACGGAAGCAGACCCTTTGATCCAACTCATCCACGCCGACCAGATATCCTAAATTGATCTATTCCCATTTGCCAGTCTTTGGTCTATATCTTGCTAAACCCTTCTTATGCATGTACCCATCCAGATGCCTTTTGAATGTTGTTATTGTGCCTACCTCCATTTCCTGTGGCAGTTTGTCCCATACACTCACCATCTTCTGTGAGGAAAAAGTTGGTTCTTGGGTCCTTTTTAAAATCTTACCACTCTCACCTTAAACTTATGCCCTCTCGTTTTGAGCTCCCTACCCTGGGAAAAATACCTTAGCTATTCACCTTATCCATGTCCCTCATGATTTTATAAACCTTTGTAAGGTCATCCATTAGCCTCCAGTGCTCCAGGGAAAATAGCCCAGCCTATTCAACCTCTCCCTATAGCTCAAACCCTCCAATCTCAGCAACATCCCTGTAAATCTTTTCGGAATCCTTTCAAATTTCACAACATCCTTATTATAGCAGGCAGACCAGAATTGAATGCAGTATTCTAAAATTGGCTTCACCAATGGCCTGTACAGCCGTAACATAACATTCCAAATCATAAACGCAATGTACTGACCAATGTAGGTAAGTGTACCAAACATCATCTTCACCACTCTACCTACCAGTGACTCCTTCTAGAAACTACACACCTGCACTTCTAGGTCTCTTTTTTCAGCAACACTCCCCAGGACTGTAAGATTAACTGGATAAGTCCTGCCCTGATTTGCTTTTCTAAAATGCAACACCTCACATTCATCTAAATTAAACTCCATCTGCCACTCCTCAGCCCATTGACCCATCTGCTCAAGGTCTCATTGTACATCAAGATAACCTCCTTCACTGATCACTACACCACCAATTTTGGTGTCATATGCCAATTTATTAACCAGATCTTTTATATTCGCATCCAAATTATTTATATAAATGATGAAAGGCAGTGGATCCATCACCAAATGCTTGCTACACATCCCTGGTCACAGGCCTCCAGATTGAAAAATCAACTCTCCACCAACCTTTGTCTCCTACCTTCAAGCCAATTTTGTATCAATTTAGCTAGTTCCCCATCAATTCCACTTGCTGCTGTACTATTACACTTTTGCCAAAAGTGTGGGGCACAGCAAAAGGGATTGTAATACTTACTGTGGGTATGTTAGTTCATGTGAAAGTCCTCTTTGTTTAACTGACTTTTAAATAATGCTTATTTTATATGGATTTTAACTGATTCAAATCAGTTGGTGATACTGTGCTGAAACATAGAATACCAAACTAGACTAAAATGAGAATTGCATTTGAGAAATAAAATGCACTTGAGAATTTGGAAGTCAACCTGAATACTATCAACAACGTAGAATCCCTACAGTGCACACAGACGCCATTCGGCCTACCGATTCTATACTGACCCTCCAAAGGGGATCCCACCCAGACCCAGCCCCCTTGCCTATCCTCGTAACTTCACATTTATCATGGCTAATCTATTTAACCTGCGCACCCCCTGGACACTACTGGGCAATTTAGCATGGCTAATCCACCTAACCTGTACATCTTCAGAACATCCGGAGGAAACCCAGACCTTTAGAATAGGAAAATATATCACTACACTGTAACTATGAATTATTGCTTGTATTTTACCATTTGAAGTTATAATCTAACTCATATAAAATAGATCAATGTTTCCTGTTCACTAATACTGCTATCTTTGATTTATTATAATGACGTCACATGCCTACTTTGTTCATGCAGAGCAGAAAACGGGAATTTAGTAGCTGTTCTGGAAATAATAATATATGCAAGTCCTGCAATTCCTTTCCTCAATGCATTTGCCTCTCTCTCCACCTTATTCAATAATAAACATTTTTTGATACTTCTCCTGTAAGTATCTTAGGGTTTTTAATGACAGTTGCTTTGTCTACCTGTAAATGATTGCTGGTTTTACAGGCATATATAACTGAATCTCAACATTTTTTAAAACATTTTCCAATTTACTAAGGTTTTTATAAATTCCAGAATAGTGAATAAATTTCTATTTGCAGCTACACATCAGCAAAGTAGGCATTTGACATCATCATAACATATCACAATTGTATCACGATCAG
Source organism: Rhincodon typus (assembly GCF_021869965.1). Classification (NCBI taxonomy): domain Eukaryota; kingdom Metazoa; phylum Chordata; class Chondrichthyes; order Orectolobiformes; family Rhincodontidae; genus Rhincodon; species Rhincodon typus. The sequence continues at coordinate 111,394,402 of NC_063332.1, forward strand.
TTAACAGGTAATGGTGACCTTCTTTACATAAGTATCATAGCCTTCATTTCAATCTACAGATTCGCTATAGTTTCAAGTGGTAAAGATCGGGAACAAATGTACAATACATATTCCGGATTTCCACCATTTGGCAGGGCAAAATTGCTGCCAGTTCCCATCTTTACCATTGGACAAAAAGGATCAAGAACTGTTTAATAAGGTGTCACAAAGGATTCTGTTTTATTAAGTCATGACACATGGTATTGAAGGGAATGGAAGAGCACAGTAAGGAAGTTGATTAATGGGTGGAAAACCATACAATTCGAGGCAAAACTGCCAAATGCTTGGGTTAATGACAACTAATTTTTGCTAACAAAATATTAAATACAGGTACCGAATAAGATAATAAAGCAACAAGACTCCACAGTTTTTTTAAACAAATAAAATAAACTTTAAGACAAAGTCAGTAAAGTAAAATTATCTCAAATAACAAAATTATCCTTCAACACCTAGAATGAACACCAACTTTTACATCAATTGGCAGATGTAGTTAGGGCAGAGCCTAGTTTTCTGAGCAACTGTGCCAGAGAGAAGCTCTGTCTCCTTCACAAAAGATTTGAAATCTTCACTTTTGAAAATCTAGCCTTTGCATTTCCTGAAAAACGACTTTTATTCTGAATATCCTCCAGCATTGGTTTACTGGAAAACTCTAGCAATTGTAGCCACTCTGAGCAGAATACTAAAAGGTTACCTTTTCCGCAGTGGATAGCAGTGCACTTCACCTCACTCCATCATGAACTACCTCAACAATTGTTCACATCATGCTAGTTCGATCTTTTCTCCTGAGAATGTGTTCCCCAGGATGCCTGCCACTGTCCTCAAGCAACTAATTACTGGCACAATTTTAGCTATTTATCAAGCAGTTAAGGCACTACACCTGAACTTCTCCTATCTTTATAAAATATGTTTAGCCTAAAATATGCAAAGCCCAGAACTGCTCGTGGGCTTCCTTGCCCTCATTCGCAGCAGCACTGAACTATCATCGGGGCTCCCAAGCCTTTTTTTTAGCCCTAGTGTTTTCTAAAGCATAGATCCAGCACTTGGGTCATATGGCTGAACAGCCCTCTAACAGTGCTGTCACTGCTTAGATCCTCTTCTTTGATTGGCTAAAGTAATTGATTCATGAACTGCTGTTCAGCGATCCTTGAACTGTTTGAGTAATTTATAAAAACACTTTCAGAGGGTCCCATCTTTATTACTGGGCCGAACCAAATATAACTAAAAATTATGGAACATCCTGTGCTTAAATGCTACAATCGCCACAGGGTACCAGTTTTGAGGCATATATGAATACAGAATTTTTTAAAATTTTATTGTTTAATGTACATTCTCTCTATTCCATTTTTCACAATTTTAGCATGCTATTTTAATTAACAACAATCTGCTTTATCTTATAACTTATCTGTGTTTTCCTGCGGTTGACTGCAATTCTTTCCACAGTTGATCACATTCTGCACTTGAGATTCATGTGCAATTTTTGATAGTCAAATTATGAGTCAAAATGGATTTACCACAAAACAACGTAGCAGTTAATGGATATTTATGGACTAGTAGAAATGTAAACAGTCATATAATTCATAAACAGTTGGCAGTGCCTCTTCTCAGATGAAAACTTGGTTAATGAACATAAAATAAAATTGGAAATGATGGGTCATTTTTTAGTTGACACCGTATGATTAGTAGAATACATGAGGATCAGTGCTTCTGAGTCATAATCCATACAATGATTTGCTTGTGATTATTAAAATGCAATATTTCTAACTCTGCAGATGACACAAAACTAGAGGGAAATGAGAGTTGTGAGAGGAGGACGCAAAAACGCTTCAAGGACTTTTGGAAATGCTAAGTGGGTGGGAAAATATTTGGCAGATGGAACTCATTTTGAGAAAAGTAAGATTATGCACTTTATTACGAAGAACAGAAATATACTCTCTCCTAAATGCTGAGAGCTGGGAAGTGTTGAAATTCAAAAAGGAACTTTAATGTCCTCCTTCATAAGTTACTGGAAATTAACATGCAGGCACAGCTAGCAAATAGAAACCAGAGGACAGAATTCCATAATAAACTGTGGACTATCGGACCATTTAGGATTGAAATGAGGAGGAATTTCTTCATACAGAAAGAGCTGAATCTTTGAAACTTTCTGCTCCAGAAGGCTGTGGAAGCTCAGTTATCGAGTATGATCATGATTACGATTGATTGGTTTCCACTGATTAAAAACATCAAGAGATACAGCTACAGCAGGAAAATTGTGTTAAGATAGAAGATCAGTTGTGATATCAATAAATGGTGGAAGGGCTGGTTGTCCTACACATGCTCCTATTTCTTATATTAATATATTGTTTGAGTAACCAATAAGGGAATTAATCCATTTTCTGTGATGTGAACCAACATTATTTCTTCAATAATTTATTCTCCTAGCCAGCAAACCATATTCTGCTTTTTGGAAATTTTATCTTACCCAAAACTTGCTATCAGTATACAATCCTGCCCTGAGATTGTCTCATGCATCACTCTTTTGCTTTCTGACTTACATTGGTTTCCAGACTCTTAACACCTTCAATTTTAAATACCCACCCAGCATCTCTCCATGTCATTGCCTTTCCATAATTCTGCAACATTTTTCAACACTACAAATGCTCTTTCAAAACTTATTCTGGACTTTGTGGACCCTTTCCCCAATACGTCCCTCACACTTACCGATAACGGTGCCTTCAGAAATCTCAGTGTCCCTTGTAAAATTACCTACCTCTGTTTCTTTAAGGCTTTCTTTAGAACCTCTCTTTTTTGATTAAGCTTTTTGATCAACTCCCTTTATATCTGTTTTTTCAGCATTTATGTATTTCTCCACTGTGAAATGCCTTAAAACATTTGTCAATGTTGGAAAGGTAGAGAGGTTCTTGGCATTGATTATGAAATAATCCACCAGTCCTTGCTAGAAAATACACACATTTGGGCAGATTTGCCTTGACCGTGTAACCCCTGCCCAGGCTTGCGGTCTATGACCAACATACCAGGGGAATGAAGTTGGAAGGCTTTTGACTTAAATTCAATTTGTAGGAACCTCTAGAGAGGGGGAAAAAAATTGGAAAACATGTATATTCTTTTATTGTACCAATACAAACCTGTGATCTAATACACTAAAACGTGCAGTGACGGTCTGAGAATGTTATTGTCTAAACACAGTACAACTGCGGCACCTTATGGTCTGAATTGGGGTGGAGTGGAGGAAAGAGAGGGACGGAAGAAGAAGGAAACCTGCAGCATAGGTTCCTTCTTGCTTGCTTTCACCTGCTGGGTTTTCCAGGCCTATTTGGTTGACAATAGAATCATTGTTAAAATGAAGTCATGCAACCTCTTTCAAATACTTAAATATAACCAGCTGTTTCACGGAGATGGTTTAAGTAACTAATCCACTTCCTGAGAAAGGATAGGTTCATCAATTTTTTAGGTTAAAATTATGTCTCATTTGTAAAAACTTCTACATTTATTTCATCAAGCAAGCAACATTTATTATTTACTTTTTCATTGATTTCTGCAGGAAATGATTATTATGGAAAACTTTATGATTGATCGATAGAGTTCATATTTTCTGATGTTTTACTCCTCACAAATTTATTATAAATTATGAATTATGTTTAATTATTTGCTTACCCCGTTTGCTTTTAGGAAACTTTTTTCTTAGTTTGTTCTTGAGAGGCACGAGTTTTGATACCATGTCAGGAACAGACACATAGAAATCTGCTTGAATTTCATCATCCAAGATCTGAAAATAAAATTGTTTGTAAATCATTCAAGATGAAGAATAAAATGCTTACTCAAGTCAGTTGAAATACACTTCCTAATTTTTTTTCCTCAATGCATCATTCAAAGTGATATGTTTGTACTCCAACAATCCGTCAGAGAAGTAGATGACATGATGAGTCAGAAAGCTTTCCTTTTACTTATGAAAACTGTGTCTTAATTCAGCCCACTTAATTGACAGAAGTCTAATCTCTCATTTTGGTGTAAGGGTCTTATGTTAAATAAGATGCCTTGTTTCAAATCTTAAGCGAAACTGCACATAATTTTGCTATACTTCTGATGAACGGCAATGGTTAGGGCATGGATACTGGTAAAATGCACACTAATGAGGCATCGAGTGCTCTTCTGAGGTTGCAGTAAATACCACAAGACTTTTACTTGCAAGTGCATGTGGTGTGGCATGCTCAAATTTGGTGAGTCGTGTGTAAATAAATACATTTATTTTGAGGCTTGAAATTGCAAACTCCAAAATTAATTTAGAAAAAGGAAAATTAAAAACACATCTTAAAAGCAATACAAAAAATATGCATGTAATAAAAGTTAATTTAATATTACTAATAATACTTGGAACCAAAGAAAGACACAGCACAGAATGAAGCCATTCAGCCCATTATGTCTGCACCCGAAGGATTAACTAGCTGCCCGTTTTAATTCCACTATCCAGCACCTGGTCTGTGATCTTGCAGGTTACAGCACTTCAAGTACAGATCCAGGTTCCTGTTAAATGAGTTGTGGGTTTCCACCTCAACCATCAAAATGAACAGCGAATTCCACACACCCACCATGTTCTGGGTGAACATGGCTTTTTTCCCCTCATTTCCCTTATAATCTTATTACCAATCACCTTAAATTTGTAATTCCTGGTAAATGACCTCTCCGCTGAAGGAAATAGGTCTTTCCCATCCACTGTTTTCAACTACCTCATTATTTTGTATATGCCAATTAAGTCACACCTCAGCATCCTCTGTTTGATGAGAAACAACCCTAAATTATCGAAACTTTCTTCATATCTGAAATTTTCAAACCCTGGTAATGTTCTTGTTATCTCTTCTCTACACACCTTTGATAATTATGTCATTCCCATAATGTGGTGGCCAGAACTACACACAAAACTCCAGCTGTAGCCGAACCAGTATTTTAAATTGTTCCTAAAACAATGATGCGAAGCATTACATATGCCTCCTTAACCACTTTATTTACCTGTCCTGCTTCCTTCAAGGGCCAGTGAACATGTACTCCGAGATCTCACACTTCCTATACACCCTTCTTAATACCCTCCTGTAGCCTGACAAGAGTCATATTCACAAACTCTTGGCCCACGAACAATGACCCAGAAAATGCCATCACCATCACTGTGAATGTCCTTTCCTACTGGCAGGACAGACCCAGCAAAGGTGGTGGTACAGTGATATACACGAAGGAGGGAATTGCCCTATGAGTTCTCAACACTAACTTCAGAATTCACGGCATTAGGTCAAACATGGGCAAGAAAAACTCCTGCTAATTACCACGTATCATAACCCTCAGTTGACGAATCAGTAATCCTCCATGTTGAACGCCACTTGGAGGAAGCATTGAAGATGACAAGGGCACAGAATAGACTCCAGATGGGGGACTTCAATGACAAACACCAAAAGTGGCTCAGCTTGTCAAATCCTAAAGGACATACCTGTTCGATTAGGTCTGAGAAAGATGGTGCAAGAATCAAGAGGGAAAAACATACTTGACCTCATTGTCAAGAATACACCTGTTGCAGATCCCCTGTCCATAACAGCATGGTTTGGAGTGACCAACATGCAGTTCTTGTAGAAACAAAGTCCAATCTTCAGATTGAGAATATCCTCCAAAGTGTTGTGTGACATTATCACCATGAACAATGGGAAAGGCTTCGAACAAACCGGCACTCAAGATTTACATCCTTTTGATTTCATTTGATTTATTATTGTCACATGTATTGAGATACAGTGAAAAGTATTGTATTGCGCAGTAACCAGACACATCATACCATACGCAAGTATATCAGGGTAACTGAACAGAATGCAGAATATAGTGTTGCAGCTACAGAGAAGGTGCTGAGAAAGATCAACTCTAATATATGATTTAATAAGGTTCCACATGGTAGGCTCGTTCAGAAAGTAAGGAGGCATGGGATTCAGGGAAATTTGGCTGTCTGGATACAAAACTGGCTGTCCAATAGAAGACAGAGGGTGGTAGTGGCTGGAAAGTATTCAGCCTGGAGCTCGGTGACCAGTAGTCTTCCGCAGGGATCTGTTCTGGGATCTCTGCTCTTTGTGATCTTTATAAATGACTTGGATGAGGAAGTGGAAGGGTGGGTTAATAAGTTTGCTGATGACATGAAGGTTGGTGGAGTTGTGGACAGCATGGAGGGCTGTTGTAGGTCAATGTCCCATTGCAACAGGATGCAGAGCTGGGCAAAGAAGTGGCAGATGGAATTCAATCCAGAAAAGTGTGAAGTGATTCATTTTGGAAGGTTGAATGCAGAATACAGGGTTAATGGCAGGATTCTCGGCAGTGCGGAGGAACAGAGGGATCTTGGGGTCCACGTCCATAGATCCCTTGAAGTTGCTACCCCAGTTGATAGGGTTGTAAAGAAGGCGTATGGTGTGTTGGCTTTCATTGGCAGGGGAATTGAGTTTAAGAGCTGTGAGGTTATGCTGCAGCTCTATAAAACTCTTGTTAGACCACACTTGGAATATTGTATTCAGTTCTGGTCACTTCATTATAGGAAAGATGTGGAAGTTTTCGAGAGAGTGCAGAGGAGATTTACCAGGATGCTGCCTGGACTGGAAGGCAGGACTTATGAGGAAAGGTTGAGGGAGCTAGGGCTTTTTTCATTGGAGTGAAGAAGGATGAGAGGTGACTTGATAGAGGTGTACAAGATGATGAGAGGCATAGATAGAATGGATAGTCAGAGGCTTTTTCCCAGGGCGAAAATAACTATTAGGAGGGGGCACATTTTTAAGGTGACTGGAGGAAGGTATAGGGGAGATGTCAGAAATAGGTTCTTCACACAGAGAGTAGTGGACGTGTGGAATGCGCTGCCAGCAGTGGGCAGTGGAGTCAGATACTTTAGAGACTTTTAAGCGACTCTTGGATAGGCCACATGGAGGATAGTAAAGCGTAGGGTACGCAGGGTAGATTGATCTTAGTAGGATAATAGGTCAGCACAACATCATGGGCCGAAGGGCCTGTACTGTTCTATACTGTTCTATGTTCTATGACAGGTCTGTTCATAAATCTGAAAACAGCTGGGAAGAAGCTGCTTCTAAATCTTTGGGGCATGTTTTCAAATTTTTGTATCTTCTGCCCGATGGAAGAGGGTGGAAGAGAAAGTATAACCAGGACGGAAGGGGTCTTTGATGTTGGCTGCTTTTCTGAGGCAGCGGGAAGTATGGACGGAGTCAATGGATGGAAGGCTGTTTTCATAACAGACTGAGCTGCATTCACAAATCTCTGTAATTTCATGCAGTCTGGGGCAGAGCGGTTGTCGTACCAATCTGCAATGCATCCGCATAGGATGTTTTCTATGGTGCATCTATAAAAATTGGTAAGAGTCAGAGTCATTGTGGGCATGCCAAATTTCCTTAACCTTCTGAGGAAGTAAAGGTGATGGTGTACTTTCTTGACTGTAGCATCCACATGAATGGACCAGGATAAATAATTGATGATATTTACTCCTAAGAACTTGATGCTCCTGACCAACTCCACCTCAGCACCATTGATGCAGACAGGGGCGTGTCCTCCACTCCACTTCTGAAAGTCGATGACCAACTCCTTCGTTTTTCTGACATTGATGGAGGGATTGTTGTCTTTATACCATGCTACTAAGATGTCTCCTTCCTGTACTCTGTCTTGTTGTTTGAGATCCGAACCACTACGGTGGTGTTGTCAGCAAATTTGTAAATGGAGTTAAAGCTGAATTTGGCCACATAGTCGTTAGTGTAGAAGGAGCAATAGCAATGGGTTGAGCAGGCAGCCTGGCAGGGCACCAGTGTTGAGGATTATTGTGGAGGAGGTGTTGTCACTTATGCTTACTGATAACAGTCTGTGGGTCAAGAAGTCGAGGATCCAGTTGCAGACAGGGGAGTAGAGTCCTCGATCTCAGAGTTTGGAGATGAGTTTTGTTTTAATTGTGCTGTTGAAGGCAGAGCTAAAGTCAATAAATAGGAGTCTGGTATAGGTGTCTTTATTATCCAAATATTCCAGGGATGTGTGTAGGGCCAGGGGCATGGTGTCTGCTGTGGACTTATTGTGACAGTAGGCAAATTGCAGCAGATCAAGGCCATCTCGGAGGCTGGAGTTGATGTGTGCCATTGGTAACCTCTCAACACTTCATAACAATGGATATCAGAGCCACTGGGTGGTAGTCATTAAGGCATGTTGCCTGATTTTTCTTTGGCACCAGGATGATAGTGGTCTTCTTAAAGCAGGTGGGAACCTCATGTCATACTAAAGAGGAGTTACGGATGTCTACAAATACTCCTGCCAGCTGATCCGCGTCGGATCTGCGTACATGGCCGGTGACTCCATCGGGACCTGTCACTTTCTGTGGGTTCTCCTCAAGAAGGCCGATCTGACATCTGCAGCGGTAACTGGAGGTACAGGTGCGCCTGAGGCTGTCAGGGCAAGTGACATCATTTTGACTGACCTTATGTTCAAAACGAGCATAGAATGAATTAAGCTCATCAGGGAAGGATGTATGGTTGTCAGTGATTCTACTCAAATTTGCTTTGTAGCCTGTTATCTCGTGTAAGCCCTGCCACAGTTGACGTGTATTTGCATGGTTAGTCCAGGACTTTAGTTTAGTCTGGAAATGTCTGTCGGTGTCGCTGATGGCTTTGTGAAGATCATACCTAGATTTCCTGTGTAGGTTAGGGTCACCTGACTTGAATGCCTCAGAACACCTGGGCTTCAGTAGGGAGCGGGATCTTCGGGTTCACCCATGGTTTCCAGTTGGGGAACACTTGGATTAACATCTTTGGTATGCTGATGAAGTCTATGATGGTTGTGGCATACTCATTTAAGTTGAGCGCTGAATTCTTGAATATGGACCAGTCCACTGAATCCAAACAATCACGCAGATTACTTCAGACCAGCACTGTACGACTTTCCATGCTGGATCCTCATGCTTCAGGTTTCTGCTTGTAAACCAGGCAAATGTGGGCAGGGAATGGAATGATAGGTGTCTTTGATGGTTGTGTGGCAATGGTCCAGGGTGTTTGGGCCTCTGGTGGGACAGGAGACATGTTGGTGGTATCTTAGTAGCACACTCTTGAGGTTGGCCTAGTTGAATCTACAAGGCACTGTAGACAATTAGCAGCAGAAGACCTGTACTCCAACACATTTGCAACCTCATGGCCTGGCATATCCCTCACTCTACTATTACCAACAAGTCAGCCGAACAACCCTGGTTCAGCAAAGAATGCAGGAGGGCATGCCAGGAGCAGCAGCAGACACCTAGGAACAAGGTGTCAACTTGATGCAGCTACATAACAAAATTGCTTGCATGTCAAACAGTGTATACCTCAAGTGACAAACACAGCAAAACAATTTCACAACCAATGGATCAGATTTAAACTCTACAGTCCTATCATAACCAGTCATTAATGGAGGAGGACAATTAAACCACTCATTGGAGGAGGAAGGTCTACAAATATTGCTATCCTCAAGGATGAGGGAATTCAGCACATAAATTTAAAAGATAAGGCTGAAGCATTCAGAACAATCTTCAGTCAGAAGTACCAAGTGGATGATTCATCTTGGCCTCCTCTAGAGGTCCTTGGCATCACAGATGCCAATTTTCAGCCAATTCAACTCACTCCATATGAAAGCAAGAAACAGCTGGAGGCACTACAAACTGTAAAAGCTGTGTGTCTTGACAATGTTCAAGTAATAATGCTAAAGACACGTACTCGAGCTTTCTACGTCTCTAGCCAAGCTATTCCAGTATGGCTACAACACTGGCATCTACCCAGTAGAGAGGAAAATGGCACAGGTATGGCCTTTTCCCCAAAAGGAGGACAAATTTAGCGTGGCCAATTATCACCCCAGTCTACTCTTGATCTTTTACAAATGTAAGGGACGTTGTCATCAACAGTGCTATCAAGCAGTACTTGCTTAGCAATAACTTGCTCACTGATATTCAGTTTGGGTCCTGCCAAGGCCACTCAGGTCCTCACCTCATTACAGCCTTTGCTGAAAAATGGACAAAAGAGCTGAACTCCAAAGGTGATGTGAAGTTGACTGCCCTTGCCATGAAGATCACATTTGACCAAGTGTAGCATCAAGGAGCCTGAGCAAAGCTGGAATCAATGAAAATCAGCAGAAAGACTCGCTGCTCATTACAGTCCTACCTGGCACAAAGAAAGATGTTAATGATTATTGGTGGTCAGTCACCCAGTCTCCAGGATATCTGTTCAGAATTTCCTCAGGGGTGTATGCTAGGCCCAACCATTTTCATTCGCTTTGTCAATGACCATCCCATCATCATAAGGTCAGAAGTGAACTGAATTGAATCGAATCGAATCATTTATTGTCACGTGTATTCAATGTAAAAATACAACAAAAAGTGTGTACCTTTGCCGTACTTACGTGGCGCCATTCACACTAACTTAGAATAGCATTTACAAGATGCCCTGCAGAAATTCACCACAATTCTTACATAGTGCCTTCCAAACCCCTTTACCGGTTCAAAATCCTGAAACTTCCTCTGTAATAGCATTTTGGTCTACATGCAATGGACTGTAGCAGTTCAAGAAAGCAGATCACCACACCTTCTCAAGGACAAATAAGATTTGGCAATAAATGCTGGTCCAGCCAGCAATTAACACATTCCATCAATTAATAAAAGATAATCCATTTTTTTTTAAAACTATGCATAACTTACTAATTGAATAGTCTCTGTATCTTTTCACATCCAATCTCTTCTTGTATATTTGCTCATGTGCCTGCATTGCAAAGCATTCCCCACATCTGGATGTAAGAAATGAACCCTTCTTCTAATTTTAGTTGACCAGAATGTTGTTATGGTCCTTGCACAGTTGCATTTGTGTATGTGTTTGTGCGCTTGCATCTGTCTGTCTGTCTGTGTGTGCGCGTGCATGTTGGATGGTCTAATTGGATGGTTGGGGGAAAGGGGGTAAGAGAGGAGATATCGGGGTTTCAGATATAAATCCTCTAACTTTTCCTGTGAAACTATCATGTGAGTCCTCCAACTTTCAGGATCAGCATCTAAATCAGCTACAACAATGCCAAGAGTCACCATCTGTACCATCGCATTTAGTTCAGTTGATTTAACATTTTCCATCTAAATTCCCATCTCATTTCAAACTACTCTCATTTGGAACAAATTAATTTAGGTTTCCCACCAATATAAGGGGACTAACAATGAAAGTATGCAAGGAAATGTAACAGCTGGTAGTACTAGTATACTCAAAATCCTAAAGTTTGAGGATCGATCGAGAGAGGAAACAAATCATGTCATACACAAGGAACAGGATTAATCATTTAGGACTGAGATGACGAGAAATTTCTTCAAACAGAGAAATGGTGAGCATGTGAAATTCACTACCACAGAAAGCAGTCAAGGCCATAACATTATCATAATCATGGCTGAGCTGATTCAAACAGCTGAATGGCCTAGCCCTGTTTTCTACGTATGGGTAGCAGTGCAACAATAAGTTTCTGACTGAGCAGAGAATCTCCAGGAAAACTGTTAAATTGTTGGGCATTCTACAGAACAACAGCGACACCCAGGATAGCCATCTATCTTAACTCCAAAGAAGCAGACCCACCATTGCTGTAGACTAAGAAAAATAAAATCAAGCGGGGACAAAGGAAGAGATGCAATCAGCAATTGCTGAAAAAAGTGTATGGTGGTGGTGATGTTGAGTAGCAAACAACTGTGGATTCTTGCTCTTTTTGGGACTTTCCTTGATTTGGGGGACTGTTGAGATCAGTACGTGAGAGTCAGTGGAAGGAGGCAGCATCTTACAAAAGGAACAGTTTTGTCAGGCATCCACAATGACAGAGACACTTTTCTGTCTGTGGACTAGGGTCCTACAAGTATTCTATCACAGAGGTATCTCTGCCACCATAGATATTGGATAAAGAGCTCTTCATCATACAAAAACATTTTTCTCACAAAACCTGCTGTGACCTCACACTAACCTGTCTACACTGAGTATACAAAAGTAATTGGTCCAAAAGAACTTGGAGGCAGAAGATCCCGACGCAGTTAAAGTTCCAGATACAGCATGTGTCCTGTAGTTTGAAGACTGTGGACTGTTGTTCTCATTTGTCAAACTGTATTTTGAAAACAACTTGAAGCATTGAAAAATTATATTAATATTTTAGCATGGTACTATCAAAAGAAACCCTTTTACCGATGCATATATTTCCTATCATACTGTTAGAACATCATTGTGCTCATAAGTACATACTTTCTGAATGAGCTCTGTTCCACCCACAATATCTGCTCCATGTTTCTGAGCCACAGCAGCTTCTTCTGGAGTCTGCAAGAACAACAATACTTTAGAGACCAAATGCAACACTCCTAAAGGTTTGTTACTGGAGCGGGTGCGGGGGGTTAGTGTACCTTAATTGGTCAATGCTAGCTTTGAAGTCATTCTCTAAGTGAAATAAAATTTACATTTCACAAGTGACAAAATCAATATCGAAATAAACACAATTATTAGACAGCTATCTATTTCACAGGGTACTTGATCAAATTGCAGATCTTTTGGGTATTTGAAAAAGACTCTCAAGTTATGCATAGACGTAACAAAATAAATCGGAGCTGAAGTGTTCAATTTTTCACTTTGGTAGCCTTCTATACCTCATCCCTTACAAAATGTTATTCCAGACTCTGCAGCTCATGCTCCTGTCATATAAAAAGGTCCACAACACTTACCATTCCTGTCCTTTGAAATTTTCGGCAGCCTATCAGTTTACTGGTAGTTACAAATTATCTATTAAAAACAGAAGGATAATTTGCTTCCTCCTCAATTATAAGGCTATATGGAAACCAACAGGAAAAATAAACGAATATATAACTCTTACTCACCTCTGTGAATACCAGCACTTTACTGACTGTAGTTGTAAAAGCGTAAGGCAAATGTACAATACTGACAAATGGATCCACTTTTTTCTGGGGTACAACAGAAAATACAAGTTACAAACTAAACGCAATTTTCAATTGTATCCAAGCTGCTTTACAAAGAGTGGTGAGGGCTTTTATTGTGGCTTCATGAAATTCCTTAAAGTTTCTGATATCTCAATGATGTTGAAAATAGAAGCTGAAGAATGTAGCTCAACTAAGAATAACTTACAAAGAAAGCAACTCCACAGTCCTTCCTCTTGCAACTACCTCACAAGTCATGAATAACTGACAGATCAGTCAATGAGAGCAGTTAACCTTCCTGCTCGCTTGACTTAGGAGTGGGGTTTGAGATGGTCCATAAGGGGGAGAGAAAGAAATGTGAAGACAGGATTTTAACTTATTTTTAAAATACATTTCTTACACACTGATACTCCTATCCTACTCCTAACCACTTGCAGTTTGCCAGCATAATAAATTGATAACTTCCTATATTTGTAAACCAAGAGGAGTCATGCACACAGAATGCCAATTGAGCCCAGTGGGAAATCTTTTGTACCCCATTCTTTTCCTTGTTTTAAATTCTGCATCTTTTGTCATGCAGTCCAGGATCATCTGAGAACCAGCAGAGTTAATAAAAGGAGAAAAATACCCAAACTAACAGATTTGATTTTCACAGTCCAATTAGGCTGCAAACTTGAACTGACGTAAGTACTGGTCTCAGTACATCAATCCCAAGAAAATGCATATTATATACACAAACTGCAGGAGTTTTTCAGAATATTTGTATCTGATACAAGGTCTGTGAAATGAAAGCAACTGATACCTCAACAGGTACTTGTTTTCAGTGCAAGCATTCCAGCAAGACATACCTAGTTGCAGTTGGCTTATTCTACACTTGGCACAACTAAAAACACAAACATTTGGAGAAACTTAATCAATTAATTATAGAAAAGCTAATTTAAGAACAAGTAATTTGAATGATTTGACTTCCTAAAGTTTTCTATAAATCAAGCTTTTGCCCAATAATGTAAAGTACAGGCGTGCAAACTTCACCTTCTTTTCCAGCTTCATGTCAAGCCACAGATCAATATAAACAGGTTGCCTCGGGTAAGTAAAGTCTAACTGCTGAAACTTCTTCAGCATGTCAATTGCAGTTTCAATGTCATGCACTTTCTTTGGATAATACTGGATCCGGTAGACATCATCGACTGGCTCCCAAGCTGTCAGACCAAATGGCTTATGTCTGTTTGAGTCTGTTTTGCTTTCACTTTTAGGTTTCAGGTTTTCTTTCTTTGGTTCTTTCTTTTCTGTTTTGACAGCTCTAGCATTGAAAAACATGGAAAATTATCAGATAATTTTTCATGGCAAATACAGGACAGCATGTAGATCAAAACTGTTTTTTTAAATTTAACTTCTACAGGTGAGGCTGTCTCTATAATGCACAAGTGAACATGTCAGTAAAGGAAAAAGTAAGTTTCAATAACATTTCTTATGCAGTATGCGGTTCATCCAAAGGAACAACTTGTCCAATTACCTGATAACAAAGGATCTTGGAATTTTATTTAATTTCTGTTCATTTTAAAGATTTGAGTGGAAAAATTGATTGATTGATTGATTTTATTGTTGTTGTTACATGTACTGAGATATAGTGAAAAGTGTTGTTTTGATGGTACACAAAGTGCATCAGGGTAGCAGAACAGAGTGAAGAATAGTGTTACAGCCGCAGAGAGAGAGAGACAGAGATCAGCATCAGAGATCAAAACCATGAAGCTGTAAAATATATCATAGAATATTAAAAATGGAATACATGAGCTAGGTGAAAGATGGGAGAAAAACTCACCTGGCAGTGGGACAGCAGAGGATTTTACACATCTTAAGTAATAGCTTGTCAATTTCTGCATCATTGCAACATGATAAACAGAATCACTGCAGCTGAATCTGTGCCAATTTAGCATTTTGGGTTTAGTACAAGATAACCTGGAAGAAGCCATTCATCCTGCTTTCACTTTATGTTGTTTGATGTTATTTTGGATGCCACTTTATTTAACTTAAATTTTTACATTTAAGAAGAGCCCAGATAATCTGGGCTTTTTTAGGTTTTGGATGGTACCAAAGACATTCCAACCCACCGTCTTTTATTAATATTACAAAAATAATTGGTTTCACTTCGTGAAAGCAGAAGTGGTATTGTGGAGTGATACTGCTTCTGAAATTATATCGGTATCAAATTATCTAATGAGGGGCATCTCATGGCTTTTTCATATGGTACAACAATGCAGTGACAGATTTGCTAAATGCTTGGCATCCCCTAAATTTCAAGCTACACCTTGAGGCAAGCTGTTTTTGGAATGATGGTTATTATTCAGATTATACTTCACTGATCAGTTGTAGGCGTTTTAATAAAATAAACGTTCTAAACTGTGAACTTAGATGCTTTTCACAATTTTCTGAACTCATCAAGGACAATAATCTGTGTGCTGGAAAATGGATGCTAAAAGTGGGAGAATATACCAACTGTCAACAAAATGCAATAAGCAATTGAGTAATGTGCCCCAACCACCTCAAAAATCAATCCTGTGCCTAAAACTATCCAATGATTTCTGAGGCGACAAAATTGCAGATCAAATTGTGTTTTGAATTAATGTTTAGAAGGAAATGCCAAAGACCGTTCAGACTCACTGCACAATATGATTGTTAGCTAAAGGATAGATACAGGAGACTTTCACCAAATATATTTAATGAACATGACAGGTAATAGAAGTCAGCATGTTAACCTAGCTCCATTCATTAATGATGAGAATCACAAGATGTTTACAGCACAAAAGAAAGCTACATAGCCTATCATAAGGAGGTTCATAAGGAGGAGGTGTTAGCAATTCTGGAAGGCGTGAAAATAGATAAGTCCCCTGGGCCGGATGGGATTTATCCTAGGATTCTCTGGGAAGCTAGAGAGGAGATTGCAGAGCCTTTGGCTTTGATCTTTATGTCGTCATTGTCTTCAGGAATAGTGCCAGAAGATTGGAGACTAGCAAATGTTGTCCCCTTGTTCAAGAAGGGGAGTAGAGACAACCCTGGTAATTATAGACCAGTGAGTCTTACTTCGGTTGTGGGTAAAGTGTTGGAAAGGATTATAAGAGATAGGATTTATAATTATCTAGAAAGGAATAATTTGATTAGGGATAGTCAACACGGTTTTGTGAAGGGTAGGTCATGCCTCACAAACCTTATTGAGTTCTTTGAGAAGGTGACCAAACAGGTGGATGAGGGTAAAGCGGTTGATGTGGTGTATATGGATTTCAGTAAAGCATTTGATAAGGTTCCCCATGGTAGGCTATTGCAGAAAATACGGAGGCATGGGATTGGGGTGATTTAGCGGTTTGGATCAGAAATTGGCTAGCAATAAGAAGACAGAGGGTGGTGGTTGATGGGAAATGTTCATCCTGGAGTTCAGTTACTAGTGGTGTACCTCAAGGATCTGTTTTGGGGCCACTGCTGTTTGTCATTTTTATAAATGACCTGGATGAGGGCGTAGAACGATGGGTTAGTAAATTTGCGGATGACACCAAAGTCGGTGGAGTTGTGGATAGTGCGGAAGGATGTTGCAGGTTACAGAGGGACATAGATAAGCTGCAGAGCTGGGCTGAGAGGTGGCAAATGGAGTTTAATGCGGAAAAGTGTGAGGTGATTCACTTTGGAAGGAGTAACAGGAATACAGAGTACTGGGCTAATGGCAAGATTCTTGGTAGTGTGGATGAGCAGAGAGATCTCGGTGTCCATGTGCATAGATCACTGAAAGTTGCCACCCAGGTTGATAGCGTTGTTAAGAAGGCATACAGTATGTTAGGTTTTATTGGTAGAGGGATTGAGTTTCGGAGCCATGAGGTCATGTTGCAGCTGTACAAAACTCTGGTGCGGCCGCACTTGGAGTATTGCGTACAGTTCTGGTCACCGCATTATAGGAAGGATGTGGAAGCATTGGAAAGGGTGCAGAGGAGATTTACCAGGATGTTGCCTGGTATGGAGGGAAGGTCTTATGAGGAAAGGCTGAGGGTCTTGAGGCTGTTTTCGTTAGAGAGAAGAAGGTTAAGAGGTGACTTGATAGAGACATACAAGATGATCAGAGGATTAGATAGGTGGACAGTAGGAGCCTTTTTCCTCTGATGGTGATGGCTAGCACGAGGGGACGTAGCTTTAAATTGAGGGGTGATAGATATAGGACAGATGTCAGAGGTAGGTTCTTTACTCCGAGAGTAGTAAGGGCGTGGAATGCCCTGCCTGCAAAAGTAGTAGACTCGCCAACTTTAAGGGCATTTAAATGGTCATCGGATAAACATATGGATGATAATGGAATAGTTTAGGTTAGATGGGCTTCAGATTGGTTTCACAGGTCGGCGCAACATCGAGGGCCGAAGGGCCTGTACTGCGCTGTAATGTTCTATGTTCTATGTCCATAAAGGCTTTCCGCAAGAACAACAGATTTGGGCTCACTCCCCCAAGCTTTTCCTGTAACCCTGCAAATTATTTTCTTCAGGAATTTATTCAATTCTCTTGTGAAAGCATCAATTAAGTCTGCGTCCACAAACATGTAGGTAGCATATTCTACATTCTAACCACTCGCTGCATGCGAAAGGATTTTTCTCATAATGTCATTGTTTCTTTAAATCAGTGTCCTCTGATTTCTGTCAATAGAAAAAACTCCTCAAGATCTGCTCTGTTGACGCCCTAATGACCACTATCAAATTGGCTCTCAATCTTTTCGACTGAGAACACCCCAAATTCTCTAATCACAGAGGTACAGTCATGGTACACAGGAGACCATTTGGCACATTTAGTCCATACGGGCGCTCAGCAGAGCAAACAATTCCTGGACATCATGGTAGAATGCAGGGCCAATGGGGAATTCCTGACAACGGTACACAGAAAACCCACACACACTGACCAAGTACTGAATTTCAACAGTAACCACTAACACCCACAAATGAAGTTGCATGAAAACACTATTTAAATGAGCGACAACACACTGTAGCAACCCGGAACTACGTCAAAAAGAAGACGAGTACCTCCACCAAGTATTTAAAGACAATGAATACCCGAACAACTGGATCCGACGATGCCTATCACACGAACAACAACAGGAAGATACTGCATGTCCTAACACACACAGCACACTACCATACATCAAGAACATTTCCTAACTGACCACAAGATTGCTACGATCATTGGGCATCAGAGTAGCACACAAACCCACGTCAACTCTACGCCAACTGCTAATTCGAACCAAAGACCCTTTACCCACTATGGACAGAACCAACGTAATATACAAAATTCCTTGCAAGGACTGCGACAAACATGACATTGGACAGACAGGGAGAATATTGGCCACAAAAGTACATGAACACCAACTAGCAACAAAAAGACACGAACAATACTCACTCACCTCCATTCACACGGATAAGGAGAACCACCAGTTCGATTGGGACAACACCAGGATCTGAGGACAGGCCAAACAGAGACAAGCATGGGAATTCCTAGAGGCCTGGTTCTCCACCAAGAAGGCCATCAACAAACACACAGAACCAGGCCCTATGTATACACCACTGGTGAAGGGAAACCGGAAATGAGGTAATCAAATCCAAGGGACCCCAGAGTTTAAATTTCAGGCAGGAAAACACAACAATTCATCGAAGGCCGCACTGATGACATTACCCAGCAGGGTAATGAAACATGTGCAAACTATCGAACCAACCATTGCATCCACAACCCGAGCTACAAATCTCCTCAAAAACCTTAGCAAACCTGTAAGTTCGATTCCCCATTCTCTTCCTGAAAGCCTGCAGGTTAATTTGCTCAAGTGCGTAATAATTTCTTTTTGAAATTTTTGATTATCTCCGCTCTGACCAGATCATCACCATCTTCATTTCATCTTGTATCTCTTGTCCAAAGCTTTAAATTTGTATCCATTACTCTTTGCACCATCACCATCTTTAGCAGATGTCTCCTCAATCTCTGTTACTCCAAAGAAAATAAATCTGTTTATCCCATCCAGACCTTACAGCTAAATTGCCTCATTCCTGGGACAAATGTGGTAAACCTCCTTTGCACTCTCTCAAGAACCTTCACATCCTTCCAAAAGTGTGGGGACCATAACAGGGTACAATACCCTGTGCAATCTCTTAACCATTGATACTATGTCTGGACTGCACTCCTTCAAGGCTGTCATAACTCTCAGCAATCCCCAGTGTGGTATACTTATTTGACAATGTCACACACCTCGAAAGCTCCTGTACTACTTGTCCCCTCCCGATCGAAATCTAGCCACTATCCTGAACACTTACTGCCTATTGGGTGCTTAACTCCTAGAATGTCTGATCAAAGAATTATTAGCTTTCTTCATACTCCACTGTGAGTTCAGTTCACCTCAAACTCAGAAATCCTGAGTTTGGGCGCAAGCAGCTGGAGCCACTACTTCCACACGTTGACCCCCACAAGGTAACCTGAGGTTCCAACAAGATGCAAGAATTGCAAGCAACACGTCTCAGCTGCCCGGCATGATCTACAAAAGATATCAACTCCATTAAAATCTAGTTAGTATCTTGCCTAAATTACTATGTTTGAATCTCTCCATATATTTGAAGTTCTTATCCCTGGAATCAATATTGTAAATAGCCAAGTTTGCATTCACACAGAAATAGTGGAAAGGCAAGTGGTGAGGATGACACAAAGAATCTTTAGAGGGATATAAATGGTTAAGCAAGTGAGCAAAAATTTGGTAGATGAAAAAATAACGTGGGAAAATAAAAAGTTATGCACTTTGGCAAGAGGAATAGAGAAGCTGATTATTATTTAAATAGAGAAAGACTGCAGAAAGCTACAGCACAGGGGAATTTGGGAGACCCTGTGCATAAATCACAAGAAGTCAGCATACAAATTCAGCAAATGATAAGGAAGGGAAACAGCAAAGGGAAAGGAGTATAAAAATAGTACAAAAATCTTGCTAAATGATTCTATGGAATACTATGAACAGTTTTGGACCCTTTATGTAAGGAAAGATACATTGCCATCAGAGGAGGTCCAGAGCAGGTTCTCTAGGCTAATACCAGATGATATGGAGGGACTGTCTTATTGGGAGAGTTTGAATAGATTGGGCCTATACATGTTGGAATATAGAAGATTGAGAGACAAACTTATTGAAACATACAGATTCTTAAATAAATTAACAGTAAATGCACAACAGTTGTTCCTCCTCTGGCAGTTTTGAAACAGAGGGCATAATCTCAGGATAAGGAGGTGCTCATTTTTGACAGCAACGAGAAGGACTTTTGTCTCTCAGAGGGCAGTGAATCAATGGAATTCTTTACCATTGAGGACTGCTAATGTTGGGTCATTAAGTATCTTCAAAGCTGAGATAGAGTTTCAGTCAGTAAGGGAATGAAGGGATATGACGAAAAGGCAGGAAAGTGGAATTGCGGATTATCAGATGAGCCATGATCTAACTGGTGCAGACCTGATGGACCAAATGTCCAAATTCTGCTCCAACATCTTTTAGTCTCAAATCTTTTCTGCACCCTCTCCAAAGCTTTTACATTTCATCTGAAGAGTAGAACCCTAAAATTGGGCAGAATATATCAACTGAGACTGACTCTGTGCTTTTGTACTACTTGTTCCATTTTAAACACTTTCTCAACCTGCCCTGCCATCTTCATATATATGATACATATATGTCCATGTCTCTGTCCCTTTTATGCATGATTAATAAAGCTCTCATGCAGAATGGTAACTCGAGTGTATACATTAAAAAATATAATTGATATTCATCCAATATAAAATAAAACATTTCAATAA
The DNA here is from genome assembly GCF_021869965.1 of Rhincodon typus. Lineage (NCBI taxonomy): Eukaryota > Metazoa > Chordata > Chondrichthyes > Orectolobiformes > Rhincodontidae > Rhincodon > Rhincodon typus. The sequence goes on from NC_063332.1 coordinate 111,415,208, forward strand.
ATCTGAGAAATCCTACTTTACAGCAGCAAATTGCCTGACTGGAAGATGTTTCTTCAATATCGAGGATACACCAGTAATGCTGCGACCTCCTGTTAGTATGTGCTTATGACTTCCAGTAAACACTGAAATACAAAAGAAAAACCAATCAGCCATTATCATACCATATTTAAATATTGATACATTAAAAGTTCTTTGGATTGCAAAGCAAGTGAAGATAGAATATATTCTATTTCTTTATTCGTATACTTAAATGTTAAAAGTAAAATGCCATTTATTTGCAGTACCGAAATTAATTTTTGTAAGATACATCAGCCATTGTCCAGACTTGTCAAATATCACTGCGAAAAGATGCAGCTTGAGAAATGTAATGTATTTTGAAGTCAATGGCAAAAGGAAGCTTCATCTATCATTGCCAACCTGTCAATTGGCAAAGTGAAAAATGCACAGTAAAATAAATGTGGCTGCAGTGAAATTGTTTCCACGTGAGGAGATGTAGAACAGACAGGAGTAAATGTACGACAGGCATTAATAAAGTATTTAAAAAGACTTTCCTCCAAGAAGTGGAATCTGCTGCCATAACGAGTAGCTGAAGCAAACAACAATGCTGTATTTAAAAGACAGCTTATTGTATAAAGCAGAATAGCACCATTCCCTGATAATGCATGTGGTCTCAAACTACACTGGTTCCCAGGCAAACAATTTTTGCTTTTCAAATTCTCAACCTTGTTTTCAAATCCCTCTGTGACTATGTTGGTTAACTTGTCTTAAAATAGTTCTAATAACTGCCATGGGTGTTTAGTGATGTTACAGCCACTATATTACAAGTTGTGTTGCAGTGGGATGTGAACATAGGGCTTCGAACAGGTAATTAAAGTGTGAATAGGCTCATATAGTGTAAACACTAGCTAGCCTGCTTCTTTGTTGTAGATTCTATGAAAAGCAGCAACAGCAATCAAAATAAAATATTACATCTCAAATAACAATGTCTGTTCGGAAGGCTATAAGATGCAAAGTATTTAAAGTCACTCAAATTTCTGAGCAATCAATAAAGAATCAATTCAATAATTAAGTAAAATCAGAAAATAAATCTCTAAAAGTCTTTTCAGTTGTTAGTTTTCTTGCTGGAAACATAAAATAGGAGTAGTAAGCCACTTGGCCTTTTAAACCTGCTGCGCCATTTAGCATGGTCATGGCAGATCATCTGACTCAGTAACTTGTTCCTGCTGTTTCCCATATCCTTTGATTCCTTTAGACCAAAGAACTACACCTACAGGGTATCTCCTTCTTGAAGGCATTCAATGCTTGGGCTTCAACTGCTTTTGGTGGCAGAGGATTCTAACAGGCTCGCCACTATCTTGGTGAAGAAATTTCTCCTCATCTCACTCCTACATCATATCGTTAGAACGTGACCCCTGGTTTTGGACTCCTCAGTCATCAGGAACATCTCTCCTGTATTTACCATGTCTAGTCCTGTTAGAGAGTTTTAAAGGTATCAATGAGATACCCCTCATTCTTCAAAACTCCAGTGAATATAGTCCTAACCAATCCAGTTTCTCTTTATACCTCAGTCCTGCCATCCCAAGAATCAGTCTGGTAGAGCTCTGTTACACTACCTCTGTAGCCAGAACATCCTTTCTCAGAAAAGCAGAACAAAACTGCACACGAGACTCCAGTTGTTGTCTCACCAAGGCCCTGTAAAACTGCAAGACATCCCTGGTCCTGTACTCAAATCCTCACGCTACGAAGGCCAACATACCATATGTCTTCATCACCTCCTGCTGTGCCTGCATGCTTACTTTCAGCAACTGGTATAACTAGGTCACCCAGGTCTTTTTGTTGTACATCCTTTTCCAAATCTATCGCCATTCAGATCATAATCTGCCTTCCTGTTTTGCTACCAAAAATTGGATAACCTCACATTTAACCACATTCTACTTCACTGGCTGTGCATTTGCCCACTTACTCAACTTGTCTAAAGCATGTCTGCATTCTCCTCACAGTTGACCCTATCACATAGCTTTGCATTGTCTGCCAACATGGAAATATTACATTTAGTTCGCTCATCTAAATTATAGACAGACATTGTGAATAGCTGGGGGTCTAAGCACTAATCCCTGCAGTACCCCACTACTCACTGGCTGCCAGTTGTAAATTACCCATTTATTCCTACACTTGGTTTCCTGTCTGCTTCCCTGTTCTCTATCCATTTCAGTACATTGCCCCAAATCCTGTTTATTTTAATTTTACATGCTAATGCCTATTCTTTTGATTCATTCCATTGTCTTCTACTCAGCCAACTGCCATGCTTGCAAAGAAATCAGTCCACAAACCAAGTCCAGTTGAGTTTCTGGTCAATGGCAACCCCACGATGTTGTTAGTGGGGGGATTCAGTGCTGGTAACACTTTTGAATATCTGTTAGATTGTCTGTTATTGGTGATGGTCATAGCCTGGCATTTGTGTGGCGCGAATATTACATGCCACTTGCCAGCCCAAGCCTGCATATTGTCCAGATGTTGTTATATTTGGACATGTTTTGCTTCAGTATCTGAATTGCAAGTGGTGCTGAACATCATGCAATCATCGGCAAACAAACCCACTTCTGGCCTTATGATGGAGGAAATGTCATTGATGATGCAGCTAAAGATGATTGGGCCTAGGACACTACCCTGAGGAACTCATGCAGAGATGTCCTGGAGCTGACATGTCTGACCTCCACCAAACATGACCATCTATCTGTCAAGTATGACGAACTAGCAGAGAGTTTGTCTTCTGATACCAACTGATTCCAGTTTTGCCAGGACTCCTTGATGCCACACTCGGTTGAATGCAGTCTTGATGTGAAGGGCTATCACTCTCACCTTACTTTACCTCTGGAATTCAGCTCTTCTGTCCAGGAGCTAAGTGGTACTGGTGGAACCTAAACTGAGCAGATGCTGCTTGACAGAATTATTGACAACACCTTCCATCACTTTACCAATAATGAAGAGCAAGCTGATGGGGCGGTAATTGGCTGGATTAGATTTGTCCGGCTTTTTTTATGTACAAGACATACTTGGGCAATTTTCCACATTGTTAGGTAGATGGCAGTGCTGTAAATATACTTGAAGAGCTTGGCTAGGGGAGCAGCAACTTCTGGAGCACAAATCTTCATTACTGTTGCAGGAATGGTATCAGGGCCCATAGCCTTTGCAGTATCCACTGTCTCCAATCATTTCTTGATATCACAGAGTGAATTAAATTGGCTGAAGACTGGTATCCGTCATGCTAGGGACCACTGGGAGGAGGCCGAGATGGATCATCTACTCGAAGATTGCTGCGAATGTTTCAGCCTTATCTTGTGCTGGGCTCTTCCATCATTGAGAATGGGGATATTCATGGAGCCTCTTCCTCCAGTGAGTTGATTAATGTCCACCACCGTTCATGACTGGATGTGGCAGGACTGCACAGCTTAGATCTGATCCGCTGGTTGTAGGAATACTTAGCTCTGCCTATCACTTGCTACTTGCAATGATGCTTGGCATGCAAGCAGTCCTGTTTGGTAGCTTCACCAGATTGACATCTCATTTTCAGGTACGTCCTCCTTCACTCTCCATTGAACCAAGGTTGATCCGTTGGCTTGATGCTAACAGTTGAGTAGTGGATATACCAGACCAGGAGGTTACAGACTGTGCTGGAGTACCATTCCGCTGCTGTTAATGGTCCACAGTGCCCCATGGATGCCCAACCTTGAGTTGCTAGATCTGTTCAAAGTCTGTCCCATTTAGCACAGTGATAGTGCCAACCAACGATGGAGGGCATTCCCAATATGAAGACGGACTTTTTCTCTACAAGGACTGTGTGGTGGTCACCCTTACCAATTCTGTCATGGACAGATGCATCTGTGGCCAGCAGACTGGTAAGGATGAGGTCAAGTATGTTTTTTCCTCGTGTGTGACCTCACCACCAACTGCAGACCCAGTCTAGCAGCTACTTCCTTTAGGACCCAACCAGCTCGAGTGCTGACCCACTCTTGATGGTGGACACTGAAATCCCCACCCAGGGTACATTTTGTGCCCTTGCCACCCTCAACACTCCCACTAAGTATTATTCAACATGGAGGAGTACTGATTCATCAGCCAAGGGAAGGCAGTATGTGATAATCTGCAGGAGGTTTCCTTGTCCATTTTTCACTAGAGGCTATGAGACTTTGTGGGGTCTGGAGTCAATGTTGATGACTCCCAGGGCAACTCCTTCCCAACAGTATACCACTGTGCCACCACCTCTGCTGGGTCTGTCCTGCCGGTGGGACAGAAGACATCCAGTGATAGTGATGTTGGTGTCCAGGACACAGTTAGAGTCATGGAATCATATTTACAAACAATGTCAGGCTGGCACTTAACTAGTCTGTGAGACAGCTCTCTCAATTTTGGCACTAACCCCCAGACAGTAGTGAGGGTCTTTGCAGGGTCAACAGGTCTGTTTCTGCCATTGTCTTTTATGATGCCTAGGTCGCGGCCAGATGATTCATCCAGTTTCACTTCTTTGAGACTTTGCAGTGATTGATACAACTGAATGGCTTACCAGGCCATTTCAGAGGGCAATTGAGAGTCAACCATATTGCTGTAGATCTGGAATAAGGTGAGGATGGCAGATTTCCTTCCCAAAAGGACATTTGTGAATCAAATGGATTTTTCCAATAATCGATGGTCATCAGTAGATTCTTAATTCCAGTTGCTTTTATCGAATTCAAATTACACCATCTGCCATGGCAAGATTCGAAGCTGGGTCCCCAGAACATTGCTGAGTTTCTGGATTAATAGCCTAGCAATAATACCACAAGCCTATTGCCTCCCCATGTAAATGCGGTGGTTACAAGAGCAGGTCAGGGGCTAGGAATACTATGGCAAGTAACTCACTTCCTGACCCCCCAAAGCCTGGCCACGGTCCACAAAGGCACAAATCAGGAGTGTGATGGAATACTGTCCCCTTGCTTGGATGGGTGCAACTCCAACAACAATCAAGAAGCTTAATACTATCTAGGACAAAGTAGCACGCTTGATTAGCACTACATCACAAGCACACTCCCTCCACCACCAATGCTCAGTAGCAGCATTGTGCGCTATTTACAAAATGCACTGCAGAAATTTGCCAAAGATCCTCAGACAGCACCTTCCAAACCCACAACCACTTCCATCTATAATGACAAGGGCAACAGATACATGGGAACACAACCATCTTCAAATTCCCCTCTAAGCCACACATAATCCTGACTTGAAAATATACCACTGCTCCTTCACTGTTGCAGGGTCAAGTCCTGGAATTCCCTCCCTATTGGTATAGTGGCTGAACCCACAGCAGGTAGACTGCAGCAGTTCAAGAAGGTAGCTAACCACCACCATCTCAAGGGCAACTAGGGACAGATAACAAATGCTGGCTAGCCAGTGACACCCACATCCCAGCTTTTATCTGAGGTTTCGTTGTTTATTCTTGACACATGGCTGATACTAACTAAGCCACCTTTATTGTTCAATTAAGTCACTCTGAGAAAGCATTCTAATAAAAAACTTATTGGCTTTTGTCTTTAGTGGACATGAAGAGTCAACCATATATTACTGCATGAACCCAGGTCACATAGAGCCTGAAAGCAGGAAGGAGTTGAATGATTCATTCCATCCAGTCTCAAGCTAATCCGTTGGGTTTTCACTTCTAGCTGATTGGTTTCAGTGTTATTTTCTGGTCACTATTTACTAATGACCACCTTTATTAAAGTTCATTTCATACATAGTGGTGGAAATCATTGATCCCACCACAACAATCATTATTCTTTACCACAAGAAGTTTGGAGTCTTTAGGTTTTAGATCCTCAAATGGGCCAGACTTTCCACAGAGTGGAAATTTTACACACTGTAGTTTTGCTTCTTTTCTTACACAATGAAGGAGCTGCACGTTTTTGACAGGAGAGTCTGATCAGGCCTCCTTTAGAAATGGAGAGCTGTATTTCCATTATGGCAGGTCTTTCTCAGTGTAGACACATACTGGAAAGACAAACCACATCTCCTCCTTCACAGTAGTCAGCTGTTATATTCTTAAATTTAAAGATCCAACACAGACTTTGATAACTCCAACTGTAAGAATGTAAGGCAAGTGTGAGGTTAGGGTGCCAGATGGGCAGTGGCTGTAATGTCAATCAGTCAGGGGTTGGATGCCAGGCAGAGTGTTTTGGGTAGATAGGATTAATTAGGAGATATCAAGCCCAGTGAGGGGATAAGGAAAGACTAGCGATCTAGGTCAGTGTCTCAGTGGAGGGGAGGAGGAGATGATGGAGGTCTGGGGGAGGAGAAGTTGGGGTGTATGCGTCAAGTTGAGAGTCAGTTTAATCGTTACTCAGGAATTTGACTAGATAGTCAATTGTCTAACTAAAATGAGCAACGATTTACTCAGCAGAACCCTCTGGATTCTCCGTTTTAAATGCAGGCTTTCGTTGGGTTGAGTTCCAGGCATCGCGCAATTTCCCAGGCAGTTCCTTCCGAATCTGCTACAATGGGAATTCCGCAGGATCCCTCGAGGCGTAACTCCCGCCGACGCCGGAATAACGACCACACGGCCATCGGAAACATCCGGTGGCAATGTCCACGGATTCCCAAGAGTTAAGGAACACACGGAGGCCGTCTAGCCCATCGTTTCTCTGACCGGACTTTGTCAGAAATACCCGAACAGTTGCAATCCTATGTGTCCGCCTTTTCACACAAATCCATCTGCCAGCCAACCCCCGCCCCTCCTTTATGAGTTATTATCCAATTACAAAATTGCAATGGATCAATAAACATAACCCATCCCAGATTTAATTTTCCGAACAACCCGTTCAGAGATGTTGTTACACACCTCTGGAGCAGGTGGGACTTGAAGCCAGCTCTCCTGGCTCACAGCGAGGAACGCTACCTCTGCGCCCACAAGGGAAGCTCACCTCTCCCTCTCCTACCCCCTCCCCCCAATCCTCGCGGGATTTCGAGCGGTTTCTGGAACGTTCCACACCATCGAACTTTCAAAGCGAACCACAGCGAGTTTAAATCACGTCACTAACTGACCTCGGAGCAATCGTCCAGCTGCACCTGCCGCCATGCCGCTGAATTCCCCGACGTTCCGTCCGTTTTTGCGGTCCCTGCTGCCCTGCGGACCGTCAAACATCCGTTCCTACCCCGCGCTGCTCATACCGGTGCATTTCAACAAGCGCAGACTTCAATGGGGCGTTCAATATTATGTACTGTTTGTCGTCCCCCCACCCCCATCACCAATACTTTATCAGAGAATGGACGTGGAGGACTCATTCCCAGTGTGCCTGCTGAAAATATGACTTGCAAGTATGATTTTGCTCAAATGACGAAGGGAAAACCTGTTCATAGCTTCCAAACCAATTACAGATCACTGATGTTCTCACCAGCCTGTCACCCACCCAGGTCCACCAGGATCTACACTTTCCTCTTTTCCAGCGACATTAACGTGGAAAGTGCCAAATCAGAAATGGGAAACATTGGGCGGTGCAGCGAGAAACATAGAAGATGGGAGCAGGAAGAGGCCGTTCGGCCCTTCGAGATGCGCCGCCATGCATCACCATCATGGCTGATCGTCCAACTCTATAGCCTAATCCTGCTTTCACCTCATAACCTTTGATAGATGAGGGGACCATGCTCGGAAGAATATATTTTAAGGAGTCTTTTAAAGACAAGGACTAAAGTGTAGGGTGAAGTGACGAGTTTGAAAGAGTGAAGCTAATGAACTTTGCTACCAATGGTGAAACCAAAGGTAAAGAGGATTCCAAAACACCATAGTCAAGTAGTAGATACAGGGCACAGGCCTTTTTTGACCTGTGGCAGAGATACAAACTTGCCCCAGTATTACCAAATGGAAACATAAAGCTTTATATGATACGCGTTCTTCTTGGGGACCATTGAAAAATAAGCAAGTAATTCAAATTGAAGCAAATGCTTCATGTGCAAGGGAAAATGACCACCATAACTAAATTAATTATATACATTCCATTGATGTAGCCTTACTAACTATACATACTGTCTTTTCAAGGACAAATGGATCATATAGTGCTGGACGAAAGTTATGAGATACTGTTGATTGAGATTATAACACCATATGTAAATAATAACAATGTTTTTGAACTTGGCACTTCGAACAACCCTCCCACATTGCTTGGCAGTCTCTGCAATGGACAACTTTTTTATTTTAAAAATGGACTTCATGCATAAATTATAAGTAAAAAGCAACAAATACAATACACGTCCATACACATTGTGCAGAAAATACTGTGGAATTTTGACATTCCTCATTAGAACTTCAACTGATCTTCCAGCCACTACTGTTGGCAAGTCAAGTGAAATGATCCTTGTTCACACATTGCAATTACATAAACTATTGGAGTATGCTGCTAATCCAGTTTGTCTGAGTTTGGTTTAGTATCTTACACATAATCTGTTCAATTTCAAGTGACAACATGCTGGTACTGGAGCAACTACAAATGTAAAATGTGCAAGGGAATAGTTGCAATTTACAGTCAATTTATTATGTTAAAATTTGGTGTTAATTTTATCAATTGAGTATTGCACAAAAGACAAAGCAGGAAAACAATGTCTGATCAGCCATCCTTTCTTAATAGAAATCATGGAAAGTAATATTTTGAGTTTGTCACCTTTATGAGAACTGATTAGATCTGAAATATTAACTTTGTTTTTCTTGACAGATGCTGCCAGATCTGCTGTGCATTTCCAGCAATTTTTGTTTTTCTTCCAGGTTTTCAGCAACCTCAGTTTTTAGTTCTGTAAGAGAAACTAACTCTTGTGAGAAATTCTTGAAAATTAAATAAGAAGGAAACTCTCTGTTGCAAGTAATTCTGCTTTAGATTTAAGTTCCAAAGATAAAGTATGAGCTTATGGGACAAGTTTTCCTGGTATGAGGGAGAGTTGTGGGGTAGGGATGAGGGGGTGCTGTCGGTGGGGGGGAGGGGGGTGAGTTTTTATTTACTCAAAATTTTGTTCATATTTAGAATTTCTGCCTGAAAGGGTGCTGGAAAATAATTTCATTATCATTCAAAACGGAACAAATATCCTAAAAAGGGGAAACTTTTTCGGCTTTAGAGAAAGAGAAAGGAATTGTGGTTAAATTGTTTCACTCTTTCAAAGATCTGGCACAGGAATGATGGGCGAACAGCCTCCTTTTGTGCTGTAAAAGTCAATGATATAAACACAAAATCATGATAGTGCTGCATGACAGAACACAATGTAACCAATATAAATAAAAGATTTGGTTGTTTTGACAATCATTTTATCACGTCTATCATTGGTAACATTTTCTCTGTAAAGACCTCTCATGATTTTGAACAATTCTATCAAACCTTCTTTCAACCTTATCTCTCTAAGATGAACATGCCCGGTTTCTTTAATTTATATAAGCAACTAAAGTCCCTCATTCCTGTTTTATTTAAGTAAATCTTTTCTGTATTCTCTCTAAGGCCTTTTTCATCTGCACAGCGTAGTGCCCAGAATTGTGGCTGAACTGATGTTTTAGAAAGGCTTTTGTATTTTATGTGTCTGACAATTTTGTCTGGATTATCATTTCTAAAGGCTTCTCCAGAACCGAGGTTGGCCTACAGTTGCTGATTTTATTTTGATACCCTTTTGTGAGCTGGAGTAAAACATTTCAGTTCTCCAGTCCTTTGGTATTATTTCTGTATCAAAAAAGAATTGTAAGACAATGGTCAGTGCTTCTGCAATTTCCAGCTGACTTGCCAAGCATCCTTGGACACTTGCCTTGAATCTTGACGTTTATCTATTTAAAGTAGAGCCAGCCTTGTAAAACACACTTTTCATCAATTATTAGCCATTCTGAAATATTTCCATCCTTACTGTGACTTTGGTATTATCCTTTTTCCTGGTAAAGACAGATGCAACATACTCATTTTAGTACTCGGGAAATGACTTCTGCTTCCAAGTTATGCCTTTAGTTTAGTTTCTATGCCTACCTCTTATTAACCATCTATTTTTGCTTACATATCTATAGTAAACATTTATATTCTTTTAGTCTTTTTTGACTTGGCTGCAGTTGCAGTAAAAAGCATTGCGCTCACTATGAAATATCATTTAGAGAGAGAGAGAAATATTCTTAGTGGGATCATGTATTCCCTGCCTGGTTCTCCTTGTCTATCCAGGGTTCATCTATTCCTTTTCTATCTCCCCATAATAAGATGTGGGATGACACCCACTGGAAACATGCTATCCAGATAGCCCTCAGATATGTGGATGCATCAAAGTGCCCCGAGCTACTGCTCAAGCATCAAAATCTGGAGCTGAGCTTCCAAGCTGACAACGTTTCCTGCTCATATTGTTGACATAGACATAAAAAGCCCCCTGGAATTTCCACATGCTACAGGATATGTATTTGACAGAGCTGAGGTACCCTGCAATGTCTCTGTTTATTAATAACTTGCTAAGTTTATAAGAAATAAAATTTTAGTCTTGAAATAATTTAAGGCTTAGAATTTATAACCTCACACTTTTAACCTGGTTGAATTATTCTTGTTTCTCATTTCAGATCCTTATCTTCATACTTACCCAAAATCACAAATTAGGATTCTGATGCAAGTTTCTCTCTGCAGTGTGTCTGATGTCAGTTTACACTCATAGATCACAGAATAACATACCAGCCTTGTCAACCTTATAAGTTACTCCTACACCACTATCAGACCTGCTTTAGAGGCAGTAAAGGTAGAAAAGCAAGGAACAAAAGCATTCTGAGGGTATGAAGTAGAGGTAGTAATGAACAATGCCGCAACAGTGGAAATAAGTAAAATTTTGACTGTGGGTTGAAACTTAACAACAACAACATTACATTTATATAGCCATTTTATTATAACGAAAAATTCCAAGAAAATTCACAATAACATTATAAAACAATCTATGATAACAAATATGGAGTTGTCAGGTTGTATGACAAAATGTTTGGCCAAAAAGGTAGGGAGGGACACATGGGGGTACATTGGAACCCAATGACCAGGCCTTGAGGTTCTGGGGGAGCTCCCGCTGGGCTGATGTTGGGTTAGTGGAATCATTATACTTGTGTCAGGGTAGGGCTGGGTTGGATGTGGGGTGTAACCTTGAGGCAGGGGCAAGGCTGGTCATTGCAGGGCTACTGTGTTTAGGTTGGGGAAGTAGGGCCACTAATCGGGAGCTGGGCTGTTTGGATTGGGGTTGGGGCCTCTTGTGCTCAGATCAGGATGAGGTTTCTGTACTTGTGCCTGGGATGGAGATGCTGTACTTTGGTGGGGTTCAGTTTCCAGCTTGACAGTGGGGCCCAGGCCAGAAATAGCACCACAGCTCATGTTTTCTGGCTTGGCACTTACAAAATGATAGGCTTTAAAATGTTCTTAAAGATGATATTGGATTAGATTGTGGAAATATTTAGGGAACAGAGGTGATAGGTGAATAGGACATTGTTGTGAATTAAGACACAGGCTGCTGAGTTTCTAATGATCTCAAGTTTAGAGAAGGTAGGATATATGTAACCAGCCAGCAGTGCTTTGAAATAGTCTAGAGTTGGTAAAGGCATAAATGAGGGTGTCCGCACCAGATTAGCTGAGGTGGGATGAACTCAGGTGATGTTATAGAGGGCGAAGTAGTTAGTCTTAATGATTGTATAAATATGAGTTTGGCAGCTTGTTTTAGGAACAAATATGACTAAGTTTGTGAACAGACTGGTTAATCTGGGTGGAATCAGTATTTGGGGTTTGGAGTTTGCATTTAAAAATAATGGATTCAGTGTTTTCAGTATTTAGAAAATGGGAGATATTTCTTTTCAACTAGCTTTAGCTGTTGAATAAACAATCTGATCATTTAGCGATAGTGGAAGAGTTGAGAGAAAATGTGGTGGGGTAGAGGTAGCTGTTAACGTAAAAGTGAAATTAATACTTTGAATGATGTTGCTGAGGGGTAGCATGTGGGTGAGGTAAATGATGGGGCCGAGGATAAATTCCTGGGGATCACCGGAAGTGTCTATGTAGGAGGACAAAGTAAAGCCATTGCAAATGTTGGTCTAATTATGATTAGGTAAGTAAGAATTAAGCCATGTGGGAGCATTTCAGTCCTTGCTGGACAACAGTGAAGAGATTTTGACAGAGAATAGTCTGTTCAACTGTGGTAAAAATTGGAGAAATGCCAAGAATGTTGAGAAGAAATTGTGACTTTGATATTAGGGCCATTTAGAATTGTGGCAGGGACAGAAATCTAATTGGCTGAGGCTTGACTCGACTCTGAAGTTACATATAGACCAATCCTGGATGTATCATTTCAAATTAAACATTGGGAAGACATTATCAACAGCCTCCTCCAGGAACTGGGTTGCTCATTCCATTCCCCACCTTGGCTATGCTGAAACAGTAACCAAACTGCTTACATCCACAGCATCTCATATCACTTTGAGATTAGCATTCACCCCATATCCTCCCCATCACAAAGACTATTTCCATCTACTAATCTTAATTTTCCCTTGATCTGCTCAACTACTGGGAAAAGCCTCCCTATGCTTTGATTACATTTAGGCCTGTCCACTGCAACATAAAAAGTTGTATTTCTATCATGCATTAACATTTTAAAACCTATCAAGTAGCTTCACAGGAGCATTATAAACAAAACCAGACTCTAACTGACATAGCTAATATTAGGGCTGGTGACCAAAAGTAGATGAGTAGAGAGCGATGCAGAATTGGTCAGTACTATGGAAGTGGACAAAAGTAGTCTTGATTATGATATGGTTATCTGGTTGAAAATTCATCTTGGGATCAAATATGATACCATAGTTGTGTACAGACAATTGGCAGGGAAAGGAATTTGGTCAATGGTGAAGGAACATGTTCTTTGACTTCCTGTCTTCCAATCTCATGATTTTGACCTAATTCAAAAGAATGATTTCTGGTTGCTAATCTACATAAAATCCTGAATACCTATCACATCTGTGCTCATTGGTTTCTAGTCATCAATGCCTGAATTTTAAAACTTTTATCCTTTATTTAAACCTTTTGGTCTCACCCTTACCTATCACCGTCTGCTCCAGACCTCAACCTTTCAAGAGCTCTGCCTCCTCCAACTCCTTTGCGCCATGATTGGCACTTGTGCCTTCAGCTGTCCATGCCTCACAATTTGAAATTTCCTTCCTAAATGTCATGCTTTCCCACCAAAACCCTTGCTTTAAGATTTCATGAAACTACCTTCTGGACTGAATTTTTGGTCACTCCAAATAACTTTTTTTTTGCTTGTCATCTATTGTCTATGATTACATGTTTTGAAGTGGATTGAAATATTTCTTTTCTATAGTACAAGCATGTATTGTGCTCTCTGTACATATTGTAAATGCCATATGCTGTGCACATTTGTTATGTACAATAAATATATTATGAACAGAGTAAATGTGAACAATAGAAAGTTTGTGCACATGACATTATGAACACAGTATATGTGGTAAATATTGTATACATAATGCAGTACTATTTATTCTATGTGATAAATATCATCATACTTATTGTGGACTTTATATCTTGCAAGGTGTATCTTGTTCTCCATCTATATAAATTGGTGTTATACACGATGCATATTTCACAAGGTTAAATAGAATGTATATTCTTTTATGTTCTATATCGCTTCCCCACTTTTACCCATGGGGATAGAGCTGGGTTAGGTTTGATGGGCAGATTGGCCATTGTACTGTAATTATTTTATGATTATATCTGGATGCTGTATGTTGAATAGAGTATTTTTGTATTTAGTGACCACTGCATTTTTGTACAGAGTATATAAATTGTTTACATGGTTTATATGACGTCATATAGATGGTATCAATAGTGCAAATTATATATTTTACATGTGTATATGTATATTGCACACACGGTATAGATCACACATTTATATATATATAGTGCACACCCTTTGCTGTACACCAGCTGCTAGGAGGGAGGCGGTCGGTGGAAGGCAGGGCCATGTCAGAGATTCAGTGAGTCCGCTTGGCTCCGGGTGTGAGGTGTGTGTGTGTGTGTGTGTGGGGGGGCGATCAGCAATCGGATCGCTCGCTGGCGGGGGCGGCGTTGGTGTCTCTCGGTCTTTCCAGCGCCGCGTCTCCGGAGAGATGTGAGCGCCGCTCGGGCTGGAGGTGAGTCTGAGAGCTGGGCCTGAACCTCTCGGTTCCTGGGAGCTGCTGCCTGGGCCCTGTCTCCGGCCTGTTGGCGGTTGAGGGGATGCCCGGGCCTGTGAGCGAGGCCCCGGGGCGGTGGAGGGACGGACAGCACGGCGGCCTTAGCCCATCGTGGATCCGGGGGTTTGAATCCGTATTTTTTCGTTTTGCTGGCCGCAAGAAACGGGAACCTTGGGGTCTGTATTGATTCTTGACTGGACCCTGAAAGGTAGCGACTGGGGCTTTGTTGCGGGAGGTTCGGAAATGTCGCTGGAAATGACTTCTTTTGGTGGTGAAGTTCAGGCACTTCCCCTTTACCTTAATGTTTGTATCGCGATCATAAACCTTTGCTCTGTAGATTTACAGAGTTCCACTTTTAAAAGCTGGAAATTCAATTGATGGCGTATTTGTGAGGGGGGAACTTTGTTTTTAGGCAGCAAGTTTTTAGAGTTTGGTTTGGTTGTGTTGTGGGCCCTTTGGTGGAGAGCTTTAAGGTTTTAAGTGAGATCTTGTTTCCTGTCTGTTTTGAGAAGATATCCATGCAGAAGAGAAAGTAGAGAATAAAAGAGAGACGGATATTCTGCCAACTTTTTGATGCTGAGAATTTTCTGCACAATAATAACTAATTTTAGTTGCATTATATATAGCAGACATATCAGCCTGACTTAAAAAGACCAGTGATATTCATTCCACATGTAATGTAATTGTGTTTGAAAATTTAAAAGTGATATTTGCCATTAGATTGTGTTCTGAAAATTGAATTCAAAATGCTTTTCAACATTGCACCTGGGGTCATTGTAGCACAGAGGAGAACATTTGGCTTGTTGAATCTGTGCTGGCTCTCGAGCAGTTCAATTAGTCCTCTCACTGTAATCCTGGAGCTTTTCAAATTTGTTTCCTCAAATACACCTTCTTTTGAATCAACTCCTTGTTTTTGTTTTTGCTGTTCTCATGCATATAAAGTTGCAGGTCATTTCCACTTGCTGGGGACTTTTGAGATCTTTCTCCCAACCCACTGCATGTCTTGCTGAAAGCTTTAAATATGTGTCCCTTAGACTCTGTATGATCAATTCATGAGAACTGCATATTTTTGACTTTTATAAGCCTTGTATAACTGTAAATCACCTATTTCCTCAATGTTTAATTTTGTAGTTGCTGACCATGGTGATCATTCATTTTGGGGGCCGATTTAACTCATTTGGTTTGTGCAGAGTAATGCCAATAGCATGGGTTCAATTCTGCACTAGCTGTGGTTACCATGAAGGCCTGTCCTTGTCAACCTCTCCCCTCACCGGAGGCATGTTGATCCTCAGGTTAAACCTCCACCAGTCGCCTAACTCTAAGAGGGCAGCACTATGGTCCGCTAGGACTATAGTGACTTTACCTTTTACCTTTACTCAAGTTCACGTGAGGCAGCATCATTGTTCTTCTGTGTTATTAATAGAACATTTTTTTCTTTCTTTCATGTAATAAACTTAAGATGTATCTAAGACAAATTTTGCCATTGTAGGATATAACTAAGTCTCAATGCATTCACCAACACTATCCTCCTACAGATCCTCAATTTCACAGAAATGTCACTCCAAGCTAAAGTCTTATGTTTTCACCTAACTGAACCCTCCCAGATTCTTTTCCTTGGACCACAGAGACAGTTTTACAATTCCTTTCTGAGATGAATAGTATGAGCCTTTGACAGTTCTGGTTACCTTCCAGTTTGAACAATTCGAAGATTTCTATCAACACTGTCCAGCTTTAGAAGCTCCACAAGGGAATTTTTTTTTTAAAATGTTCATTAACAGGATGAGGGCATCACTGGCCAGGCAGTATTTATTGTGCATCCCTAATTGCCCAGAGAGCAGTTGAGTCATGCATAATTGCGGTGGGTTTGGAGTAACATGTAGGCCAGACTGGGTAAGGATGGTAGATTTCCTTCCACAGAGGACATTAGTGAATCAGGAGGGTTTTTCCTACAATTGACTGGATTCACCGTCATCATTAGACTCTTAGTTCCAGATATTTATTGAAATCAAAGTCCGCTGTCTGCCGTGATGGGATTTGAACCTGAGTCTGCAGAACATTACCCACGTCTCTGGATTAACAGTCCAGCAATAATACCATTAAGCGATCACCTCCCCTGTGGTGGTGATGTAGTGGTGATATCACTGGACTAGTCACTGCAGTATCCCAGGCTAATGTTCTGGGGACAGGAGTTTGAATTCCACTATGGTAGATGGTGAAGTTTGAAATCAATAAAAAAAAATCTGGAATTAAAAGCTAGTTTAATGATGACCATATAATCTATGTCAATTTTCATAAAAACCCATGTGGTTCGTTCATATCCTTTAGGGAAGGAAATCATCTGACCTATACATGGTTGCAGATCCATAGCAATGTGATTAACATATAAGTTCCTTCTCTTTTCTGTCGGGGATCTGGGATGGAGAGTTCTGCACGCAACAGTCCCATGCAAGTACACTGGGTCCCTGGCTACACGAAGTTTTTGTGGCCTGAATGAAACTGTTTTTCACATTTATGTTGAATGTTTTCATTTGAAGCCCCTTTTTAGTTTTTGAAGAGGCCGCTCTTCATTATTGCTGTTCAACCCCATGTTCCTGTTTTACAGGCTCCCAGTGTTGGGAGATGCAGATGGATCAGAGGGCATCCTTCTGGGTTAGGCCAAAGAGGCCGTTAACAGATCCTGACAACAGGCCTTGGAGGGGGTCTTTGTGCCTGACTGCCCCTCATTTGCAGTCATGTCCGCACTTGGATGTCCATTGAGAGGGAGTGTGCAATGCTCACTCGCGTGATAGATGCCTTTAGAGACCTCTGGATGGTACAGGGGCTGGGGTGCATCATCACCCTGGACAATATTATTTTGATTTAATGACTTTCTGTCAATCGTTTATTTGCAATTTTTGTTTATATTTCTCCACAAAGAGCTTTTTAACTTGATTGAGTAGAAGCTCCACAAGCTAAAACACTTCGGCTAGGGTGACTGATTTGAATAAAAAAACTTGACTCTTCCACCAGGAGAATTGTTCTCCCTTTTGAATGCACTGTTAATTTTTCTTTTCTGAGCTGAGACCTTGAACTTTTTGTAGTCAAAGCTCTGCTTAAGATTTCTGCTCCATTGGGCGGTGTGATGGCACAGTGGTTAGCACTGCTGCCTTACAGCATCAAGGACCCGGATTTGATTCTAGCCTTGGGTTACTGTGTGGGGTTTGCACATTTCCTCCATGTCTGTGTAGGTTTCTGCCCTGGTTTCCTGCCATAGTATAAAGATGTGGAGGTAGGTGGATTGGCCTTGGGAAATGCAGGGTTATAGAGATGGGGTGTGGTAGGTTTGGGGGGGATGCTGTTCGGACAGTTGATGAGAACTTGGTTGGTTTCTTTCTGCACTGTAGGGATTCTGAGTCTGTAAAAGTTCAGCGATGTAAACATTCCATCCGTTAACACTCCAGATCATAGGATATAGGTACACCCATTGAGTCTGCTCCACCATTCAGTGAGGTCAAGGATGATCTGATAATCCTCAATGCCACTCGCCATTTGCCAGTCTTCTGTGGTAAAGAAAGATTCCCACAGATTCAGTACCTGTTGAGAGCAAAAAAATCCTCATCTTTGTCTTAAATGGGTGACCCTTTATTCTGAGATTATGTGCTCTGGTCGTAGAGGTCTATCCAGAGCACAAGGAAAGGCCATTTGGCTCATTGAGTCTGCCCTGATGAAAAATCAACCACCTGACTATTATAATCCCAATTTTCAACATTTGACCCATAGCCTTGTATGCCTTGGCATTGCAAGTGCACACCTAAATACCTCTTAAATGTTATGAGGGTTTCTTTTCTGCCAACCTTGCATGCAGTGAATTCCGGATTCCCACTATCGTCTGGATGAAAAAAAAAGTCCTCACATCCCCTCTAAATCTCCTGCCCCTTAGCTTAAATCTAAGCCTTCTGGTCACTGCTCCCTCCAATAAGGGGAAAGGTTCCTTCCAGTTTACCCTGTCTATGCCTCTTATTTTATACATCTCAATCATGTACCCCCCCCCCCCTCAGCCAAATCTCTATTCAAAGACAAACAACACAGTCAATGTAATCTCTCCTCGTAGTTAAACCTCTCCAGCTCAGTCAACATGCTGGTAAATCTCCTCTGCACCCTGTCCGGTGCAAACACATATCTCCTATAATGTGGATTCCAGAACTGCACACAGTACTCTAGCTGTGACCTAACCAACATTTTATGAAGTTTTAGCATAACCTCCCTGATCTTGAACTCTATGCTTTCACTAATAAAGACAGGTATGCCATATGCCTTATCGGCATATCACATTATCCACCTGTTCTGATGTCTTAAGCGAACGGTGGATCTGCTGACCAAAGGTCCCTCTGAATCTTGGTACTTCCCAGGGTCCTCACATTTGTGTTTTCCTTTGCCTTTTTTTCTTGTGCATCATCACACATTTAGTGGGATTGAATTCCATTTGCCACTGATGGCTCATCTCAACTCCCCTACAGAAAGGGAAACAACTTCTCTGCATCTTCCCTTTCAAACCTCTTAAGAATCATGTGTGTTTCACTAAGGTTGCCTCATTCTTCTGAACTCAAATGGGAACAAGTCTAACCAACTCAGTGCTTCTCTTCATGAGAAAATTCCTCCATGCTTGGGATCAATTTGGTGAACCTTTTCTGGACTAACTACAAAACAGTATATCTTTCCTCAGATAAGGGGATCAACATTGTCCACAACATTCTGGGTGTGGTCTGACTTGTTTATTGCGTAGTTCTAACAAGACTTGCCATTTTTATAATCCCATTCCCTTTGATATAAAGGCCAACAGTCTATTTGTCTTTACTTTTACCTGCGAAACTTGGATGCTAACATGATTTTTGTGCATGAAGACCCCCAGTTCTGTCTGTGCTGAAGCTTTCTGAAGTCTTTCTCCAGTCAGGAAATGTTCAGCTCCACAATTCTTCTTACTAAAGCACATATCTTGACGTTTTCCCACATTATCTTTCATCTGCCAAGTTTTTGCACACCCACTTAATCTGTCTATGTCCCTCCGTAGACTGTGTCTCACTATTTGCTTTCCCACCTATTTTTGTAACATATCTGTAAAATTGACTAAGTTACTTTCACTTCTCTTGTGAAAGTCATTTTAAGACTACAGTCACATGCTTTTTTTGAGTAGATGCATTTGGCTCACTGTTTCAGCTGACTTTCTGACCTGTTGAAAAATATGTTCACGTAACTGACCTATATCCACCTTTCTCTATTTTTGGGTTTTGAATTTTTAAGATGTAATATATTATACACCCTTAATCACACATTTCAAGAACGTGAGAAATAGAAACAGGAACAGGCCATTTGGCCTGTTAAACATGATCAACAGATAATGGCTGATCTGATCAAAACCTCAAATCTACTTCTGTGCTTGTCTCCCATACCCCTTGACACCTTACAGGTAAAAAGTCTGTAAATATCCTGTACATACTGAGTAACCCAGCCTTAATTGTTTTCTGCGATAGAAAATTCGAGAGATTAACGCCCCCTTGAGAGAAGAAATTCCTCTTCACTGCCATCTTAAATGGGAAATGCCTTGCCCTGAAACTCTGCACCCAAGTCCTGGATTCCCCCATGAGGCCACCAAAGCTGTTAAGCTCACATAGGATCTTACTTATTCCTTGTTGAAACAAATAGTAGTAGTTGCCATTGTCCCAGAAGACTATAGGGCTGCTCTCTCTAAAGAGAGAGTGATTACTGGTGATGAATGTAACCAGAGAGTCACCATGCCTCGGGCGAAGGACAAAGTTGAGAATACAGAGCCTTCATGGTGAGCTTGCCAGTGTGGGAATTGAATCCACGTCGCTGTTGTTGTCACTTATGCCTTGCCAACCAGCCTTCCATCCAATTGAGTCCCATTGAATCAAATATTAGCTCAACCAACTCCATGTTTCCTCGTTAGGCAATGCATTGTTTTCAGAAATCAACCTTGTGAAATTTGTCTGAACTGACTCCACTCTGAGTATATAAAACACTGAGATAGCAAGAACTGTAGATGCTGGAGTCAGAGATAACAAAGTGTGGAGCTGGAGGAACACAGCAGGCCAGGCAACATCAGAGGAGCAGGAATGCTGATGTTTTGGTCCTGACCTGAAACGTCAACTTTCCTGTTCTCTGCTGCTTGGCCTGCTGTGTTCCTCCACCTCCACATTTTGTCCACTCTGAGTATATCCTTTTTGTTTAAAAAATAAGACCATAACCCTGCTTTTGGTCTCACTAATGGCATATACAATGTAACAAGACTTCATTAAATTTATGCTTTATTTCCCTGTCAAAAGACGAACAACCCGTTTGCCTCTCCCCTCACTGTTCCTACATTTAACTTTTATGATTCATGTTCAAGGACGTCCAGGTCCTTATTGAACCAGTTTTATGCAGTCTTTTTCCATTTAACTAATAAGCTTTATAGTTCTTTCCCGCAAATGCATAGCCTCACATTTTCCCACATCATACTATGTTTTTTTGACTACTCACTTAATGTAATTATATCTCTTGATAGTCTATTTGTCCTTCTTGCAACATACGATCCATCTTTTTTTAAATATGATCAACAAAAGTCGATTCCTTCCTTCAAGTTAGTAAAATGCATTGTAAATTATTGAAGCCTACCAGTGATCCTGTGGCATTTCACTAGTTGGAGTTTGCCAGCCTGAAAGTAACTGATTTGTCGTGGCTGTGTTATCGTTGCATGAGCCAATCCCAGTCTACGTTAATATTGCCCTAACATCATGAACTCCCCTCTTGTGTTGTAAACTTTTTATTGGGAACTTTAGTAAATATCTTCTGGAAATCATAATATCAACATCTTCTGTAACTACTCAGCAGCTCTTATTCATTTCATCGTCTGGTAAGCCTTCCTGCCCTCTGTACTTTGCACTTGCTCACTGGGGACACCTCACTGTGTCTCTCTTACTTGTGCATCACCATGAACTGCTTTTCCACCCCTTTCCATCATGCTCAATTCCAGCCTTTTATCTCATTGCAGGAAAAATTGGCCTGACCCCTGGACTTGTCTCTCCATAATCTTGACAGATGTAGCTATAGTTCGTGGACTGCATGCACTTGATCTCTGGGACTGACTAACTCCATTCTCTGGACTGCAAAGACACGGATCCCCTGACCCTGCTGGGACCAAGTGACTTGGCAACTGTTAACAACCCATGGACTGCAATAAGATACAACCTTTAAGATCAGTGCATCTGTAAGATTTGTCCCTGTATACAGTGCACCCTGCCTTAGTATACAAATCATAGTTATATATGAGTTTTAAAGTAGCATTGAAAAGCTGTAGTGTGGTCATCATAACTGATTTCAGATCAGTTCTGATTTGGTGAGGCTGGTGGTTCATCAGTGTTGATTTGCATAGATGAAGGGTCGAGGAGGATGGTGGCTATGATGTGTTCAATCTTTATTGAAATGAAGGTAGTTGAATGATGGCGGGGACAAACATTCAGCAAGTTTCAGCCACCAAGTATCCATTCCGGTTTACATGCTGGAGATTTGTGTCACCTAGTTTCTTTGGGAAGGAGAAGAGAATTTGAAGTGACATACAAGTCAGGTGTGTTGGAGCTTCAATGAGACAAAAGTGCATGGAAATAAGGTAGTTGCTGCTCAATGGTGAGATTCTGAAGACACCACATAAAGCTTGAGTGCAAAATTGTAATAATAAATCTTAACATCGACGTTGTATTTTCTTGGTTTTCTTTCTTTATTTTCTCATATTTTACTCCATTGCTCATGGCACACCAGGGAGGAGAAATGCCACCTTTTTGTTTTGGCTGATTTCGTTTCTGATTTGATTTTGTTTAGATGGTGTTACTTCCATTTGACAATAGATCTTTTATAGTTAGATCTTTTGACTCCTGTTTCTCATGTCGTGACTGAAATGGAACTACTGCTGGCAACGTTTCTCTCCCTGGCTTTTTTTCTCTTCCTTATTTTCGAGTAAATCATAACTTTGGAGCTTTGCGTGTAACCTCTGCAGTCTTGCTGGAGCTCGCTACTGAGGTTTTTTTTTCGTAGATCCATTCCAATGAGGTGTCTCTCCCCTGAAACCTTGTCATAGGGATATGAATGGAACTCCTCACATTCGTACACGAATGCCAAAATTATTCTTTTTGTGTTGGCATAATTTGGTCTCAGCTGCTGTTCGAGCTTTGGATGTGAATGCTACTAGTTTTTCCACTTCTACCAACGTTGCTCCCAGTCTCTTTGTTTGTAGAAGCATTGCTTATAGAATCACTGGTTTCTGACTAGTATGATAAATTTGTCTCTTATGTATGTTACTTTGGAGTTGGCTGAAATTTTTCTCATAACTCTGAACATTGGTGATACTTAAGATCTTCTGTCAACAACTTTCATAGATTTGCTGCACGTTCTGATTACAAACTGTGTTTCATCATAGATTATACAGTTAACTTCTTTTTCTTTTGCATATTTTTCTGATGTTGTCTAGTTAGTCAGTGAGTATGTACCAGATAGAGGGAGACTGCTGGAACCTGAGTTTATCAAACACCTGTGGGTAGTTCTTGAGTTAATGTAATAATTACCATAGTTTGGTTGAATCTCTCCAAGAACAGCTACCAGCTGAAGGAAGAAGTATCTAGTGAATGTGCAGGGATTTGCTGGAAGGAAACTGACTGCAGCTGTGTTAGCCTAATCAAAAAATCTCGGTGTGGAGATAGTGGGAAAGCTTCACGGCTGTATGGTTTTCGTAAGCAAATTGACGGTTATAAAGTACTCCCGAATTTAAATCATTTTCTTTTGGCAATTACATGTTTCCAACCTTTTTTTCCCAACTGTAATATTGTTCCTGTTTCTCTTAATAAATGTTTCATTTGTTGTGTTAAAGTACAATGACATACAGTTGTGACTGTAATGTGTATTTGACTGCCACAATTTGGCTTCTAAAAAAAAATTAAGTTAGGGTCTATCATGTTTCACGTTGAGGTTTAAGTGTCCGGTTATAATCATCAGCTGGGATCATAACAGTAGCTTCCTATACTTCATTCGAAGAACTTCAGTATGCCCACCAGCATCTGTGGAGAGAGAAACTTGGTTTATGTTTCAAGTCCTGTATAACTGCTTGTTGGAACTGAAGAGTAGTGGAAATATGATGTGTTTTAAGATGTTGTAAAAATGGAGAAGAGCAAGTGGAACAAGATAGAAAGGTTGGAGGCAAAGTGAGTTCACACGTTGTGGAATAAAATAAGTAGAAAACCTCTGTGTTTACAGAGATTAAAAAAAAAACAAGCTTTGATGTATAATAAAATAGAATAGCCTTGATTTGAGTATTTGACAGTGAGTACAGTGAAAAGTTTATATGTCACCAATTATAGCACCGACTTAGGCACAAAACTATCTCGGCACAGCTTCTTTAGTTACAAGATCTTAGACAATAGAAAAATAAAACTTCAGCATTATGGAAATAAAAGTTCTGTTCAACAGACCACACTGGCACCTAGCTTCCAGTCCGCACTGGGCCTTGGCTCCACACTGCGCTGGCGACACACCATGCCGGGAGGCCCCTACAGGAGGAGGCTGGGAGTTGCAGAGGGAGAAAAAACAAGGGGAGTAAAAAGGGGAAGAAGAATGGGCAGAACAGATGAGCTTCAGCTGGAGTGTCCTGCTCCATTGCCGTCTTGCCCTATTTGCCCTATTAGTAGCAAAATTTTAAAGGACAGTTCTGATTGAAAGCCAAGACACCGAAACAAGATGTGTACACGGAGTATGGGGGACAAATATGACAAAGATATCATGGTCTGAAGTTATTGAACTTAATGTTGAGATCAGAGGCTATAACGTGCTCAGTCAGGTGTCGTTCCTTCAGCTTATAATGGTCTTCATTGGAACACTGTGGTAGGCTTAGACTTTACTGTTATATGATATGAATCACTTCTTAATATTTTAACTGCACAGCTTTTAATTAGCTGCCACTCACTTGTCCATTCCATCAGTTTAGAAGAATGATAAATAATAAAACTGTTCGAGCTTGGATAACCAGTGAAAGAAGGATGAAACAATGGCTTTGTTAACATTTGCACTTCCACCAAACACCAGTTCCCTGCCCCTGCATGAACACATCTGAGCAGGTTGATTTGAAAACGTTCTATGCAATTAACAAGTGACTTTTGTGGTGCAGTGATAGTGTCCCTACCTCTGAGCCAGGAGGCCTGAGTTCAAATCCCACTTGCTTCCGAGGTGTGTAACGACACTTCTGAACAAGTTGATTAGAAAATATCGATAAAATTAAGCGTGTGGGAACATGATCTTACAGAGACAGCGTGGCTGAACTGCTAACTATGTACTTTATCTCTCTTTGTTTGAGAAGAGGATGTTTAATGTTCCAAAAAATACAGAGGCAGTGGCTGTATTGAATACACCTAAGCATTATTATCCTTGGGTCTAGGTGTGGCAATGGCCTAGTGGTGTTATGGCTAGACTGTTAATCCAGAAACTCTGGTAATGTCCTGGGAGCCCAGGTTCGGATTACACCATTGGCAGATGATAGAATTTGAATTCAATAAAAAAAGTCTTAAATTAAGTGTCGAATGAGACAATGAAACCATTGTTGATTGTCAAGAAAACCCCCATCTAGTTCACTAATGCCCTTTAGGGAAGGAAGCTGCCATCCTTACCTCATCTGGCCTACATGTGACTCCAGACCCGCAGTAATGTGGTTGAATCTTAACTACCTTCTGTGTAATTAGGAATGGACCATAAATGCTGGCTAAGCCAGCGATGCCCTCATCCTATGAATGAATTTTTAAAAATGGCTTGCATTCTTGATTTTTACTTGGGAAATCCACTGGTGGACATTTTTGGAGCCATGCAGTGCTCTTTGTTTGAGAGTGGTGCCAGAAGACAGGAGAATTGCAGATGATCCAGTGCTATTTTAGAAGTCTTGGGAGAGATCCTTGTCATTGGCTGACTGTTGATTTGAGGATGAGATTTACTTAGGTTTTCGAGTTTCTGCCGTGGGTCTTCGTGTGATTAACTTGCTGATTCTCAACCCACAGAGCTCTGGCTCTTGGTGGGTTGTCTTGTGAGCTAGTAAGATCTAGGTGACAGATGTTGCTTTCTTTTCTTTCCTCTTTTTTGTCATTGTACCTCATCATTAAGATGTTGAGTCACTGTGACATTAGCTTGATGGCAAGCTGTTGCCAGTGAATGACAGCAAGCTCCTCCAAATCATTGATATCAATAATAACATTTTTCAAGGAGAACTTGAGTGTCCTCAGCATGTTTTCTTCATCCTTAGCTGTAGTATTGGCCATTTGATAGTTGAGAAAACTGGACCTCCTGCTCATCTGATGCTGCTTGGCCTGCTGTGTTCATCTAGCTCTACACCTTGCTATCACAGATTCTCCAGCATCTGCAGTTCCTACTATCTCATAGAGAAGAATGTTTGTTTTCTAGCTGTTCGACACTGACTCATTCATCGAATTTGATTTTGGAGGAAATATTTATTTAAATGGTACCAAGTACAGGACTGCAGTTATGTGGGGAGATCTGATACATGATTTTAATAGTTCATCCTTGTCTTAACTACTTCCAGTAGCAGAAGGTTAGTAACCAGAAGACACAAATTTTAAGTTGATTGCCAAAAGAACCAATTGTGGCACACAAACTTTTTTTTTTAAAAGATTGAGTTTTGATCTGCAATGTACTGCCTGAAAGATTGGAAGCAAATTCAACAGTAACAGTAGTATTCAACAATAAAATTATGAATCTGAAGGCATAAAAGAGGCAAAGAGCAGTTGAAATGTTGTAAAACAACAGTAGAATCTGCCTTCTCCATCGTATTCAGTCGTACAATCTGTAACTTTGCTGCATGTAAGGAGAAAGAGAAGTTTTCTCATGCTGCTGTTAATACTTTTACCAATCATCTTTATCTATGTCCTCTAGTGCTTGAACCTCTCCAACAAAAAAAAGTTTTTCTTCAGCTACTTTGTCTAGACCCACTGATGATTTTGAACGCCATTTATCAAATTTGCTCTTAATCTTCTTCTCCAAGATGAACGACTGCAGTTCTCCGCACTCCTGGTAACTAAAATCTCTCATCCCCGAAACTGTTTTCGTAAAGCTTCTGTGTAACCACTGTAATGCTACCTCCACCTTTCTGAGGGTGGTTCCCAGGATTAAACATAATACTGTAGTTGAAGCTAAACCAGTGTTTTAGGACAGTTCTAAGGTACAAGATGATTCTTGTTATCTTTGTCTCTCAATGGACCCATCTTTTCACTGTTATTTCAAGTACAGGGCCTTCACGTAGACTTATTTCTAAAGGCTTAAATTTTAGTACCTTTTTAATCAGTTTCCTTGTGTGTTATCCTGTCATAATATTGATTTTGCTCAAGGTTATTTGTTCTGACCCTAATAAAATATGCCCACCTTTCAATCATCTTTACAAATAAATATGTAAAAGGCAATAAATGCCTTTCCACACCTTGATAAGATGTGACACAAAAGATTAATAGGTTAGGTGAGGTCTCTTGGAGATGGGATATATATTTGTGTGAGTAGAGGATTTATTAACAAGCAGAAAGTAGACATAAGTGGGGTATTTTTAATTTGACAGGCAGTGAATATAAAGGAGTGCTACAAGGGTAACTGTTGGACCTCAGCTATTTACAATCTACATTAATGATTAGTAAGAAGTTACAAAGAGTAATGTATCTAAATTTGCAATGGTACAAACCTAGGTGGAGAGGTAAGCTGTGGGGAGGACAAAAGTTGTAAAGAGATAGATAGAACATTGATGGCAAATGGCTTACAATGTAGGAAAGTGTGATGTTATTCACTTTAGTCAATAACAAAATAATATTTTAAAAGGTGTGAAATTTTCAAGTGTTCACACTCAAAGAGATGTGGGTGTCCCGTGCAAGTTGCGTGCACTGTTGTTACGCAGGTACAGCAAACAATTGTGATAATGTCAAACATGCTATTTGCCTTCGCAAAATATTAGCGTATAGGTGTTAGAAAGCTCTGTTAGAATGTTACAGGACTTTTTGATGAGATCACATCTAGAGTTCAGTGAAGTCAAGCTTGGGTTGAAGGACTTGTTACTTGAAAAACTAAGCAATTTGAGTCAATTTTTTTGGATTTTAGAAGAATGATTGATTGGTAATCTCATTGAAATGTATGAGATTCTGAAAGGCCTTGATAGGGTAGATACTGACTGTGTGTTTCTGACAGTTAGGGAATCCAAAACTTGGGTACAATCTCAGGATAAAGGGCCAGTTATTTAGGATTAAGATGAGAGATTTCATCACTCAATTAGTTGTGAGTCTTTTAACTTGTATGTCCCACAGGATTGTAAATTCTTCATCATTGAATATCCTTTAATTGACAGATTTTTGATCTCCCTCAATGATTTGAGGGATCTGGGGAGTGAGCAGAAAAGTCAAGTTGAAGCATAAAATTAACCATGATTGTATTGAATGGCAAGGGCCATGTCGTCTACTTCTGCTATTTCTTGTGTTCTTGAACAGTGTAACTCATCAGAATTGTTAGTGATACAGGGCCAAATGGGCATGGAGGACTGCTTTTCGGACTTGTTTAACTTTAACAAAGTTTAAGTATTTATAGCCTGTAGCTCATGTTTTTATGCCATTCATATCCCTCTTTTCTTACTGTGTACAATCACAGACAGGGTCATCAGACTATGTTCACTGCTTTTGCTGACTTTGTAGCAAGTTTATATATTACATTTTTTTGTTTTTCTTTGAGTTTGACCTTTTATTTTTGACGGTGTCAGATTAAGATGGTGTATCCAAACAGAATAATACAGTAAATTAACCAGTCAATGCATAGTTGTCAGTTTTCTCACTCTTATATTTTTCACCTGTGAGACAGAAGTACAACCTGACAGAGACTTGTTTTACATCCAGATAGATTAAGTAAATTTAAACCTCATTATTGAGCCAAAGAGAACTTAATTGGGTAGAGGGTGACAACATAGGGATGCAACATTAAAAAGAAACTCATTTTAAAGAGGTACAGATACATCATGGAATGTATGAATGAGTGGTTCCTTGGAGTTAATCTTGCCAATTTTTGTTTTTGATCCAAAATAGTCTCTTGCACCTTTGTTTTTGTGGAAACACGATAAAGCTTTGGTTATGGAATGAATATGTATATTACATATTGTTAGGACAAACTGACTTGCATATGTTAATGCAAGAAAGCAGTAACAATAAAATGTGTTCAAGCAGAGAAATCCAGTGTGAATCACTAAGTACATGAGGGTTTGTCAATAAACAAGCAATCCCTAAAGGATTGCTTCTTGGCGTGACCTTGGTTCCTTAGAATCTTTTTCTGTAGTTAAGGAAGGTTTGGCTCTTCCATAAATAATTAACTAGTACAGACATTTGTAATACTGATTAAAGTTTCACATGGTAAGTTGGTGAATGTTATCTCTTTCTGCTGTTAATTGTGTGTGGTATTTCCTGTCTGCTTCTCCACTTTCTACTTTGCCCATTCCCAACACACCTGCAATCTTGACTTTGGTTCTGTTTCTACTCCCCCCACCCCCCACTATTTGCTACTCCAGGGATAGGAAAGGAGATTTTAGAAGCCCTTTGAATATCAGCCAAATTCTCCCTGCCTTCTGCCTAGGGGGTATTTGCTTGTAAACTCAAAAAATCTTGCTGTAACAAAATGAGAAATCAAATTAGACTGAGAAAATAACCTCTGCCCATTTGTCTGTATGTTTTCCCCATTTTTTTTTAGAAAAAAGGCATTGTGCTAATAAATCTAAATAAAATTTAAAATTTGTCTTTAGATTATTCTTTGAGTAATGCTGAAATACAAGTGTGGAAGCTGAAGGAAAACACTGCATTATCCTGGCCATTAAGATTGACTTCACAGTTGAAATTCTGAGAAGCATTTGTGATCTAATGACAATGACTTGAGGTTAAAGCTCATGGGAAGTTGAGGCCTACAAGTAAAACTTTGAGATGTTATCTATTTTTAAATGTGATTTGTAGTTTTTTTGACATTTTTAAACACTCCCCACACAAAATATTAATGATTAAGCTATGGCCTGGAGCATCAGGCAGAAGCTTATGGGGAGGTGGGTTGGTGAGGTCATGTAATGTCCTGTCCTTGATGTTTTAGAGTGGTGGAAGCTGATTTGTAGTACCCTTGAGGGGATTTGGATATTTACTGAAAAGGACTACAGGGGAAGAATTTGTAGAACTCTATGAATCATAGAATACCCACAGAGCACAATTTCACCATTCAGCCCATCAAATCGGCACCAACCCTCGGAAGAGCATCTCGCCCTATCCCCATAATCCTGCATTTACCGTGGCTAAGCTGCCTAGCCTGCAGATCCCGGGACATGACTGAGCAACTTACTATGTCCAATCCACCGAACACATCTCTGGACTATTAGAGGAAGCCAGAGGAACCAGAAGAAACCCATGCAGACACG
Source organism: Rhincodon typus (assembly GCF_021869965.1). Lineage (NCBI taxonomy): Eukaryota > Metazoa > Chordata > Chondrichthyes > Orectolobiformes > Rhincodontidae > Rhincodon > Rhincodon typus. The sequence continues at coordinate 111,444,907 of NC_063332.1, forward strand.
GGGAGAATGTATATTTCAAGTTTACACGGTCACCCAAGGCTAAAATCGAACCTGGGTCCCTGGCACTGTGAGGCAGCAATGCTAACCACTGAGCCACGGTAGTGTCCCTATGATCTTGGATGAACATTGTGTCACATCTTAATAGCAAGATGGTTTCGTTGTGGTGTGTCTTGTTTACTAAGGAAGTTTCCATTGTAATAAACATTTATTATGAGAAAAAAAATGTCATCATGAGTGTACCAATAGGAGCTAAGGTTTTGTGGATGGGAGTGCATATGAATACAACATATTTATAATGTTCAGAAGCCTGTTGTTATGCCTCACTGGGGTATGTGCTGGTAGTCAAAGCCTGCTATTTATTGAATTGTCACAAAAGTTAGTTTAAAAATTAAGCAGAATTTCCCAATTTAACAGAAAACATGGATCAGGTTTCTGTGCTTAGCAGAAATTATATTCGTCGCAAGTAATACATGTAAATATTTATGAACTGTCAGCATTTCACTATACCAGTTAAAAATTTTAATTCCTTCATAAACTCCCCTTCGTATAAATACATACATGCACACACATAATGCGTGGGCATTATGGATGGAGAAAAAAACCAGGGAAGTCGTTACGTTTCATGATGTGGTTCTTCTGATACTTGTGTTGATCGGAATTAATGTTCTCAGTCATTCTTCTCTGGGATGTTTCCACTGGTTTTAAAGAGGCACAGGGTGGCTGGTTCACTTAATAAAATGTATCTGATTTATCAATTTACAGCAACTGCTGAAGGAAAGATGATCTGGTTTTCATCATGTTTAAAGTAGCTTTTAATGCAGAAAAGAGAGGGATCTCTCTGCCTGGCATGTGCTCTCTGCTTCGCTCTAACCACCGCTCGAGCATGCACTAGTGTAAATGGTCCTTCTGATGAGTATCCGCTTGCTTGCTTGTAAAACATGTAGCAATCCTTTGGTTTTTCCAAACCATTCTTTCCTTGTTTCAGTCCATAATTTAAAAATGCAGATAAAAAGAAAGTCTTTACAGTATACCATGTTTTCTTTTGTACAGACCTGAAATTTCAGAGTACAGTGTTTTCTGTAGGCTTTTGAAAAATGTGTAGCTGCTTACTTGTGGCATTGCTCATTCCTTGGTAGTCTGAGTTTTAGAGCACAGTTATAATGTTTATCTGCTCATTATACCAAAACAACTGCACTTCCTACACACGTGACAGGGAATCATAGATGTATATAGCATGAAAACAGTCTCTCTCACCCAATTCGTCCATGTCAAACAGGTTTCCGAAACTGAACTAGCTCCATTTTCCTGCATTTGGCCCATATCCCTTGACAACTTTTTTTCCTATCCACGTACCTGTACAAATATCTTTTTAAATGTTGTAATTGTACCCGCCTCTACTGTTTCCTTTGGCAATCATACACACTATCCTCTCTGTGAAAAAGTTGCCCCTCGGGTCCCTTTTAAATCTTGCCCTTCTCACCTTAAACCTATGCCCTCTAGTTTTGGACTCCCCTAACCTGGGAAAAGACCTTAACTATTCACCTTAGTTATGTCTGTCGTGATTTTATAAACCTCTATAAGATCCCTTAAGTCAATTAAGCAGAAAGGGTTTACTTGCCTGACAATTTGGTTCAACTTCCACAACAGCCTTTTCAAGATGCAAAATGATTTTTATATCCTTCAGTCGTGTTTGGTGCTGTATATGGACAGTAAGACTGGTTGCACTGCTCTAGGAGACGACCTGTTTATAGTTGACAATCCATAGCTGTTCATTTTTTTTTTGTCTTTGAAGTACTTCTGTAGTACAGATTATTGAAAAAGGGACCAACAACAAACCTGGAATGGCACAGTGCTAATCTTGGGGTTGAGTTCCCTTTGAGTCCTCAAAATCAACTTCAAATCCATGAAGTTTGATAACTTCAGATTAAATGTGGCCATTGAGGTGTATTCTAGTAATTGGGAAAGCTAATAGAATGTCATTATTTATTGTGAGGGGAATGGACTACAAAAGTAGGGAGGTTATGCTTCAGTTGCACAAGGCACCAGCGAGCCCATCAGTTACTTTTACCAACTAAAGCTCCATCTGTACATAATTCGTCAACTCGACTTCCAGAGAGTACTCTGTGCAGTATTGGGTCACCTTATGTAAAGAAAGATGCAAATACATTGGAAGCAGTTTTGAGGTTTTCTATACTAATAGTATAAGTGGTCCAGTCCAGCTATGAGGAAGCAAAAACAGATGTGCTAGAGTATCATTTAGCAGGAGTGTTCACATCTCTGGAGAGAACACAGAGTTAACTATTGAGGTCCAGTGACCCCTCTTCAGAATAAATGGTAGCTACGAAAAGATGGTATAAATGCTAAAGACAGGAGCTGGAAGGGTAAAGGAGTGAGATGAATGGTGGTAACCAAACCCAGAGAGAGAGAGAGAAGCAGACAAAAGGATAGATAATGGCAAGCCAGGGAGAAAGAAGAGCTACTAATTGGGACTACGAGTAGGCGAAAATGGGTTGGTTGTGCTGAAAGGAACCCATATGATGGGGCCTGAGATGTCGGGGTGGGTGAAGGGTGTAGAGAGTGGTGTTCAGGTTCTAAAATTATTGAACTCCAATGTTGAGTCCTGAAGTAGAAAATGTGATGCTACACTTCCAGCTTGCACTGAGCCTTGGTGGAGTACTGCTTCAAGCCTGAGACAGACAGACAGATATGTCGGTCACTGACTTTTCCCCTACTTACGATCCACGTTGGCAGCTCTTCTTTCTGGCTGCCATTCCTTTGTTTGTCTAACTTTCTTTTTCAACCTCTGGGCTCCATCTTCACCTATCACTCCTTCCTCCATCTTCCACATATCTGCCCCCTTTTCCTAGCTACTACCAGTTCATAGAATTCCCTACACTGCAGATTGAAGCCTTTCAGCCTGTTGAGTCTACACTGACCCTCTGAAGAGCACTCCACGTAACCCTGAATAGGTTTTCTTTCTACCATGGCTTAACCCACCTGACCTGCACATCCATGGACACTACTGGGCAATTTTTAGCATGGCCAATCCACCAGAGCACCTGGTGGAAAACTACGCGCACACAAGGGGAACATGTAAACTCAACATGGCTGGAATTGAACCCAGGTCCCTGGCGCTCTGTGGCAGCAGTACTAACCACTCAGCCACCCTTAGTTATGAAGACGGATCACTGGACACAAAACGTCTAGTCTTGCTTGCTTTCCATGGATGCTTCCAGAACTGCTGATTTTTCTCCAGACGTTTCTTTTATTTTTAGTTTCAGATTTTCAGCATTTACTTTTTAAAAAATTTTAGTACTATGAAGAAAGCTAGGATAGCTGTGTTCACTGGAGTTTTGAAGCTTAAGAGTGATTTAGTTGAAATATACAAGATCCTGAGGAGTCTTAATAGGCTGCATGTGGAAAGTATGTTTCCACTTGTGTGGGAATCTAGAACTTGGGGTCACTGTTTTAAAAGTAAGGGTGCACATTAAAACCGGAGATGGTGATAAAGAATGCATTGGATGATGTATAAATGCAAGAGCAGGAATGTAAAGCTGGGATAATGCAAGACACCAGTAAGACTGGAGCTTAGTCTATAGTTCTGGTCAACACATTACAGGAAGGACGTAGAGAAGGGTCATTTCCTTTTCTGAAGAAGGGTCCAGACCCGAAACGTCAGCTTTCCTGCTCCTCTGATGCTGCTTGGCCTGCTGTGTTCATCCAGCTCTACACCTTGTTATCTCAGATTCTCCAGTATCAGCAGTTCCTACTACTGCAGGAAGGACGTAATTGTTCTAGAATGAGTACGGAGGAGCATACAACAATATTGCCAGAGCTTGAAAATTGCAGGCATATGGAAAGATTGTATAAGCTCAGGTTATAGAACAGAGGAGCTGAGAGGTGTTTTAATTGACGTGTACAAGATAATGAGTGACTTAGAGTAGACAGGGAAGACTTGTTTCCCTTACTGGAGAGGCCATTTACTGGAGGCACAAATTTGAGGTGACTGGTAGAAGGATTTGATGGGATTTAAGGAAACCAGATTGCCTGGAACTCACTATCTTGTTTGCTGTTTGAGGTGGAAACCATCAACCTAATCGAAAGAAATCTGAACCTGCACCTAAAATCGAAGAACCTATGAGGCTATGGACTAGGTGCTGGTACGTGGGATCTGAATGGTAGCTAGTTTATTCAGATGGATTAAGTGGCCTCTTTCTGTACTATTAACTTTTCCATGATTCTATGAAGTTTTTTTTCCCTGAGGGTTGTGAATCTTTGGAACACTCGTCCTCAAAAATGTGGTGGAAACAGAGTCTTTGAATATTTTTAAGGCATAATTGAATATATTCTGTGTTAATCAGGAATGTGGATTTGAGGTTACAATTAGGTTAGCCGTGAAATGGTGAAGCAGGCTGAAAGGGCCTAATGTCACTCTTCTGCCCCTTGTTTGTATGGTCTAACTTCCCTTCCCATCTGCTAATGTGTTAAAAAAATTATAAACTTGTTAAAAATTGATGTGGATTCTAACACCAGTTTGCCTTAGGTTTATTAGGTTTTTGGACCTAAACTTAAAATGCATTCACAAACCGTTCATTTGGTTTGATGTACATCATACAATGTTGGATACCCAAGTGGACTGTTTGCTTGTACCTCACCAGATCATCAATTTCAATATTGTGCTTTTTAAAACCCCATCCAAATCATCTGAATATGCTAAGAACAAATGGGAATCCAGAATTAATATGCCAGGTGCATCACTTCCAAACCTGCGAAATGCATGACCCATGTTTTTCATGCCTATCCCAGGGGATTTTATTTTCGATGATATATGCCTGTAGCTAATTCATTTTTTAATGGGTTTTGAGTAAGGCATCTTGGTCAATGTCTTCTGAAAATCTTTGTATAACTATTATACCATCCTGATCTCTATATAGCAAAATATTTCAGAGTGTTGTACAGAATTATTGGGAGTATTTGTGGAACAGAGTTTCAAGGTATTGAACAATTTCCCTTCACAGCAATATTACAGGATATAGAAAGAAAATAATATCACACAAAGTAAACTATTTTGTTCAAGTTTCCACGGATGTGCTGATATCTTAATTATGCTGCTCTTTTCATTCCTGCATCCCCCAGTTTCTTGTACAGTGTTCTTGTACCTTGGTTAAGTACATTGGTCAATTATTGTCAGTAATTTTGATTAGATTTTTGTCTCATGTTGTGCTCCATCTCTTGCCAAGGTAGCTTCTGTTTACATTAAAGTCTGATTTATTTTTTCAAACTGCTGCATAATGGAGCTTTTACAGAGGGCAAACAGCATTGCATTATGTATTGCAAGCATATCTGAATTTTTAAATAACAAAACATTATAAGACAAATTGGTACATCCAGCCTCGGGGCTCAATTAGTTTTCTTTTGAACATTAAAAGTGAACGTCTGTTTCCAACTTAATCGATTTGTGCTTTTCAGAAGTTTTTTTTTCTGCCGTTTTTCTGATGTTTGCCCTAGTTATGATAGCAGAACCACCTCCAATAAACTGCTGCTACAAATCTAGTGCTGCACAACCTTCCACATAAAAGATAAGAGTGGCATGTTGTTGGAAGCAGAAGACTATAAACAGCAGCATTCAGCCAAGTGGATGAAATGTGCCTACCTGCTTATCTCAGGCACTGAAGCAACTTTGCAACAGCTGGCTTTGTTAGTTGTGGGAAAGACACATATATTTACCTAGTACCTTTTCTATGTATGTCATTGGTTTGCATAGATTGAATCATATGAACATCCAGGGTTATGTAGAAAAGTATCAAAATCAGTCTGAACCTATCTTTTTAAATATGTGTTTACACAAATAAGTTAGAATAGATACTTCTTGGTTTAATCAACTCTCAGCCCCCCAAATAAGATCACTACCTTTGCCACTTTTTTGAGCCACCCTCTCTGCAATTATAGGTATAACCCAAGATTTTCCTGTTCAAAGCAAAAAAGCTGTAAAACTGAAATGAAATACACATGAACAGATTTTTCTTCTCCTCTCCCCTCTCCCCACCCCACATGCACCCCCCACCCCCCGTTGAACTCCCAACTGCATATTTGAAATAATCTGCATTCATGGTATGCCAATAGATAACTTCACACAATATAAGTAGATTGGGGGCAGTTAGACCACAAAATGTAGGAGCAGAAATTAAGCCATTCAGCCCATCGAGTCTGCTCTGATATTCAATCACGGCTGACAAGTTTCTCAACCCCATTCTCCTGCTTTCTCCCTGTAACCTTTGATCCCCGTGATGAAAATCAAGAACCTATCTATCTCTGTTTAAATATACTCAACGACCTGGCCTCCACAGCCTTCTGTGGCAATGAATTCTATAGATTCACCACTCTCTGGCTGAAGAAGTTTCTCCTCATCTTTGTTCTAAAGGGTCTTCCCTTTTACTGTAAAGCTGTGCTCTTGGGTCCTAGTCTCTCCAGCTAATGGAAACCCCTTTCCAATGCCCACTCTGTCCAAGCAGTTCATTTTCAGTTAGGTACCCCTCATCCTTCTAAGTTCCTTAGAATATAGACCAAGTCCTCAAATGTTCTTCATACGTTAAGCCTTTCATTGCTGGGATCATTCTAATGAACCTTCTGTGGAACCACTCCCCGGCCAGTACATCCTTCCTGAGGTATGGGGCCCAAAACTGCTCACAGTACTCTACTCTATATATGATCTGACCAGAGCCATATAAAGCCTCAGAAATACATCCCTGCTTTTATATTCCAGTCTTCTGAAAATAAATGCCAACATTGTATTTGCCTTCCTAACTACTGATTAGCCTGCAAGTTTACCTTCAGAGAATCCTGGACTACAACTCCCAAGGCCTTTTGCACTTCAGATTAATGAAATTTCTCTCCATTAAGAAAATAGTCTATGCCTCTATTCTTACTACCAAAGTGCATGACCTCACACTTACCCACATTGTATTCCATCTGCCACTTTTTTTTTTGCCCACCCTCCTAACCTGTCCAAATCATTCTGCAGCCACCCTGCACCCCACCCCGCCCCAATACCACCTGTCCCTCCACATATCTTTGTATCATCTGCAAACGTAGCCAGAATGCCCTCAGTTCCTTCATCTATATCATTAACATTTAAAATGAAAAGTTGTCCCAACACTGACCCAAGCGGAACACCACTAGTCACCGGCTGCCATCCTGAGAAAGTTTGATGTGTGATACAGAAGTTTTATGTTTGTAATGTTGTATTTTGTTCCTATGCAGTGGAACCTCACTTTCCTTGCATAATTTAATTTATATTCCTATTTAAATTTGTACAATAACATCGCTAGTGTAGAGCAATGGCTGGGCAAAGCAGAGGTGAGGATGAACAGAGAAATAACCAAATGCACAGTTGAAGTAGTTTTTTAATCTTCTAAATAAGTGAGGAACAGCAAGTCAAAGATATAGGGAGAGTCTACTGAAGAGGAAGAAGGCATGAGAAACTTTCCAAATTCTACCAGTGATGAATGTTTTCAATCATGTGGCGAGACTAGAGAAGGGCAAATTGTTCTCCTTTGGAGCGAAGAAGGTCAATTTTTTTTAGTCCTCTTTAAAAATTAATCGGGGTTTAGAGTAAACATGTCAATTTTCCACTGGGAGCTGATTATCAGAGATACCAATAAAAAGATAATTGGCAAAATGTTGGGGTATGTAGATAACTTTTTAAAAGCTTCTTGGCTACAGAAAGAGGATACCCAGCTTTCCAGTCCTTTTACTGACAGTATGCCTATGCATTTCTGGTATCGTCCTTTTCAAATTTTTTTTTTGCACCCTGTCCATTGTCTTGTTATTTTTATTTTGTAAGATGGCAATCAGGGCTGCTCACTGTACTTGAGTAAATGTATCAAATCAAGGCACAACATCATGAGTATCGTATTTTAAATTTGGTTATGGTGACCAGAACAGAATGCAATACCTAGTTGAGGCTAACCAAAGTATTATTAAGTAAAGTTTCAACATAACTCCCATGCTTTTCACTCGTACCTCTACTACTGAGGTCCAGCATTGCATATATTTTGCTAACTACTCTCCCAATATGGCCTCCCATCTTCAAAGGTCAATCCTCATGAACCTTTAGATCTTTCTGTTCCTGAGCATTCTTTAGAATTGTGCCGTTAAGTCTGTATTGCTTTTCCTGCATCTGATTCTAAAATGCCACTTTGCCATTTGTCTGTATTTATTCTGTCTGCCCGTTCTGACTGTCTAATGTGCTGTTGCAGTCAATTGGCATCGTTCCCATTGTCTCCCACACTTCCAAATTTGGCATCATTTGGATAAGGAGTAATATTTTCAAATTTTCCAACATCTAGTCATTTTTTTAATACAAAAGAGGTCCTGCTACTGAACCTTGATTTGATGTACCTATTGTGCAGCCTGTACCATCCTCAAGTAATCTTTATCATCTCTTCCTGTGTCTTCACTTGAGGATATTTTAAGAAAGAAATCAATACTATACAAATACTTCTGAGTAGGCTTGAAGTAATAGTTCAAGTTGTGGTTCTGCAAATGTTCATTTAAAATCACTGAACTGAATCAAAACCTAACAGTGTTGTCACTTGTTGATTACCAGCTGCAAATAAACTGGAAGGTTCTTGCATTTTTAACTACTTCTTCTTTAAGAGGAAAGTAACAAGTGCAGTTTGCTCTGTTATATTGACCAGAGATTTTTTTTTCTCCACAGAATTCCATAGGAATGCCAAAGGAAAAATATGATCCAAAAGATCTACACAGAATATATGCAATCATGTCATTAGAAGAAGCAGCCAATGGGAAAAAAACACACTGGGCGGAATTAGAAATCTCGGGTGAGTAGATGTGATTCTTAAATGCGGCTTTCTTTTCCTCATGCAAGAGCGTTTTTAAGGTTGTGTGTATATACAGCTATTTGCAGGTTCCATTCAAGTTGAAATACAGGTAGTGAAATTTTGTGCCTTTTGTTCCTCTTCTTATTTCAGAATTGTGTGGCATTGTGTTGCTTTGTTGTGTTGGAGTTCTTTCTCTATTCCTTGTTTGTTTTTCAGGATTCTGCAGTTAATTTGATTTGAACTAGTAGATGGATTTTAAACTATAATCTGAGTTTTGGAGAGTGACTTAATTGCATCAGTCTCCAATGTTTAACAGTACATAATGCAGACTCCCAGCCTTCCAGTAAATGCATTACACTTTGGAACCTGTTGCTTTGCATATGTGTAGACTGTCAAATGATTGGCTAGTACACTTAACCAAAATCATGGCATAACTAGTTGGTTTGCTTCTGCCTCCAGAGCATCACTTAGTGTTCGTTTTGTGGATAAAGTTGAGCTTTTTTTGTTTCATGTGTTACCAATAGCTGTGCAAACCTGGTGAATGGAAGATGCCACAACAAATGCAGGCATTAAACTCTAAAATATGGTTTGGGTTTAGCCATGAAAAATGACCACTTGAGCAAAGTACTGAAATGTTGTCAACATTCTTTGAACTGTGCCAGATGGAGTTTTGGGAGGAAAAAGGAGAGGTTTGGAGGAAACACAACCTGAGCATTTTTAAGTACCATCCAGTGGATCAAATCTTGATGAAGTATTGACACATCACTCTAATCAATCAAATCTGATTACAAGTAGGCAGTGATAGTCTACCTGCCTCTGAATCAGGAGGTCTGTGTTCGGGTCCCCCCTGCTCCAGGGGTAAGTAAGAGCATTTCTGAATAGGTTGATGTAGAAGATATCTACTAGTAAGCAATAAAGGCCTCCTCTGGTGCAGAGATTAAGTCAGGAGGTCTGGGGTTAAATTCCACCTGCTCCAGAAGAGTGTCGTAACATCTCTGATTTAGAAAATACATACAACTGAAGTGCATCAAGGGCTGTGTGGCACAGTGGTAAATGTCCCTAGAAGGCTTGGGTTGAAGTCCCACATGTTTGGAAGACATGACATATCTGAACAGTTTGTTCTAAAAATGCTTGGAGAGTCCCTACTCCTGAGTCAGAAAGCCAGGGTTCAAGTCCAACCTGCTGCAATTATGTGATCTAACATGTTTGAACAAATTGATTAAAATAACAATATCTTTGCTCAGTTTAAAAGTAGAGAAGGAACAAATAAGGGAAGAAAAATCTTGTCGTGCAGTGTAACAGGCCTGGGCTCAAGTCCCACCAGCTTTAGAGGCGTGTCATAACATCTCTAAACACAGGTTGGTTAGAAAGAATTCTATCTAATGGTTTCTAAATCAACAGAGATTTGGCAAACTGTGGTTAAGCTGTCTTAAATGTTCTAGCAATTTCCTAAGAGGACTTCAGTGATGTAGTGGTAGTGCCCCTGCCTCTGGGTCAGAAGGCCTGGGTTCCCCTGCTCCATAGGTGTGTCATAACATGTTAGAACAGAACAGGTTGATTTAGAAAATACCTGCAAGTAACCAATACGTGACTTAAAAGGCCTAGGCCCAAAACGTCAGCCTTCCTGCTCCTCTGATGCTGCTTGGCCTGCTGTGTTCATCCAGCTCTATACCTTGTTATCTGAGTAACTATTGTGCTTCAAGCCCAAGGCTACCATTCTTTGCATCAAACAGATTAGGACACCAGTCTTGTGTTTGAATCTATAAATGTGGTCTAACTGAACACCCTGTGGCACTGTTCCTGCTACTAACCAACCCTGTGATCATGCTAGTTTTGCAAGAGCTGGTTCTCATTAAAATTTGACATGGACATACGCCTGACCATTCAGTAGATACAATGTTATTGATTTATAAGTTTTGGACATCACTTCTGTTCCAACTCATTTCCCTGAGCTGGCTGTTCTGTTTATGGTTGGCATTTGCAGTCCAGTGCCTATGCATCAGAAAATGATGGCTTTCACATTGATATCCTCCACCTGAATGGGTGCAGGAATCCCCTCTATTGCAAGATTTCAACCGTCATCAACTCTCAACGATATTTGTCCTATGGTAAAGTTAAAGTTAAAGCAGTGTTACCTGAATTTTTGTTCTCGACCTAATAAGTATACCATGACCACAACCCAGAAATCTAGTGGCTTACAAATACCCTCTCAATCCTCTTAAGAGGCTCCAAAGTCAGTTACATAAACATTCACCACTCTAGAATTCTAATAGCCAGTTGGCAATAAATTTCTTGTTATGCAGTCAATATATGCAGAAATATTTTCAAATTCCTTTTCCCTATGCAGGTAAAGTGAGGAGCTTGAGTACTTCATTGTGGTCTTTAACACACTTGACTGTACTGCACCTGAAGGACAATAACCTTGCACGCATTCCACCTGATATTGCCAAGCTCCATAATCTAGCTTATTTGGATCTATCATCTAATAAATTGCGCAGTTTACCAGCTGAGCTTGGAAACATGGTGTCACTCAGGTAAGTGATTTAAAGATTAATTTCTAACAAACAGTTCAACTATTGCAAGTTGGAAGTTCTCATGGTAGTTTCATTAGAACCATTCTTATCCAATTTCTACTGAAGTGTTTACCTTGTTGGATCATTATTTTTCCTGAATAGCTTTTCAACAGTTCAGTCCTGAAATAAGCAATTCCACTTTTGTTTGTTGCGATTATGTTTGTAAAGGCGTCTAACTTCATGACTAAAGCAACCACAACAGCCCTGATCTTGTGTTACCCCTCTGCTCTCTAATTTATATGACCTAATGCAAGCAACATTTTGATTTTAAAATGTCTATTTTTGTTTTTAGATTCTATCCTGGCTTTGCCTCTTTATCTCTTTGTAATGTGTTTCATTCCCACAGTTCTGAGACATCTATGGTCATCTAATTGTAACCTCTTGAACATCTAAAACTTTAGTCACCCACCAACCCCCCCCCCCCCCCCCCCCCCCGCTGCCCCGGCAGCCGTGGCTGCACCTTCAGTTAGCATCTGTGCTTTAATTCCATCACTATACTTCTTTGCCTCTCTCAATTTGTATTTGTCCTTTTGAAACATTCCTTTAAAACCTTTCAGCTTCGATCAACCTTCTAGTTACCTGATCTGACCTAGTGTTGTTTGTATAGTGTTTGAATAGCATTTGTATAGTTTTAGACAAAATAGTACTGTAAAGATGGTCTGTCTGCATTTGTTTTTAATCTATGTTGTGCTTTTTTTTGTGATTTTTATCATTGAATGTTGTCTTTAGGATATTTTAAATCATTACCTTAGATTTATGAATGAACGATTTAAAAGAAAGAAGCTGAGAAGAAGTCAGTTTCCATGTTCCAAATATGCATATTGTTCTGACTGATGATTAAAATATAGGTTTGATATATCTGGTTTCTCTCTATGCATAGTTTGGGGAGAGGATGTTTTTTGTCTTAGTTTTCTTCTTCTGTTGTTTCTCATCAAAAGATTTAAATTTAACTATTCCAATTCAGAAGTTCCATGAAATTATTGGATGCATAAAGCCTGATGTGACAACAGTGCAAGGCGCATTGAAACTTGAGGCTTAAATCCCAAAGAATTTTTTTTTCTCTCCTATGCATCCATGGAACTGGACGCATCTCCTCTAAATTCAGGACAAAGACAATTTAACATTATTGGGAAATGCATGATTGTTAAACATACCCAAGTATTGATTCAGAAGTTGCCAAGGTTGTTAAGAAATCTTAGCTTCCAAACCGATTTGGTTCTTTAGCATTGCAAGTAGTGGAATTATCCGATGATGGACTCCGGAGCCTTTTAGGTATAAAAGTTTAACTCCTTCGATATCTGAAAGAAATTACTCTGAAAATTACGTTAGTATTTGCGCACAGTTAATTATGTTTATTTTTCTGTTAGAAGGGAGATTGAAGTCATTTTTCTTTTAGCTAGGATGATTAGGACAAGAGGACAATACATGAGAGGAAAGTTTAATTATGGGAAGATAAAATATCTAGGTTCGGGAAGGAAAGAATTGGAAAACTTGTTGGTTTGTTTTGAAGATCGCCTTTGTCTTTGGTATGAATGAATTTTACAGAATATTGACTTCCAGTCAGCATGTGTTAACAGAAAACATTCTTCACTTTAAATGACCAAAATTGAAATATTTTCTCGATGTTGAATGAAAACTACGCTCTTTACTATAATTTAGACATGACTATAGTGCATGAATAGTAATATAAACAGTTCCTCAGTTTGAAAACAAAATTGTTTCGTTGCAAGTGGCCCAAGTCATGTAGACTACACTCCCAACAATGCAATCCTTTTTGTGTATGAAACTTTTCTATCTAGTAGCCAGAAAGCTGTCACAAAATATTCCTTTCAAATCTGCATTTTGTTCCAGCACCAAATTGGATTGATTTCTTTTTAGCATTGTAAATAACACAGAACTGGTTCTCAAAGCAATGCTATGATACAAAGGTGGAGAACAGTTTGATTGAGCTGTTTTATAGAGTTTCAGGCATAACATAAGACAGCAATTTTTGCAAACTACAAAGATATAAAAACACTTATCATACAACAGAAAAAAATAGAGAAACTCTGGTCAAGGCATCTTGTGCAAATACCTCAATCCCATAACTAATTAGTCTTGCATTTATTTATGAGTCAAATGGGTCAAGATGTGTCAAGCTGCAAGACCTATATTAATAGAGATCTGTATTCACCTCAAATCATTAAACGTTTTTTTAAGAATGGAATCTGCATCAATGACTGCCTCAATGAGGGTGAGAATCGATTTAAGTTGCTGCATGTTTGGTCCTCCCAGAGACCAGTAGGTAGTGGAGTCAATTGTAACTGCTAGAACCTGGATGGATTTGAAGGTTGAACATGGTGTTAGGGCATCCAAGCATCCAATGTCTCAGCTGACCTCCAACTTACTCCGTTGCCATCTAGTGCATCCATAAATTTGGTCTTTCCGTCTGTCAGCCATGTGTCCCAAACCTGAAAATACAGAACTTTGGTTCCGATAATTCAGGGGCTACCACAGATAAGGGAAACCTGAAGGCAAGTATGTTCCCAAGTAGGAGTGGATTCTGATGGAATTTAGCCACTTCTGCAAACTTGTATCATGTGACGAACAGTTGCCTGTCATTCTTCCCAAATCATGTGTCTGATGGAAGGAAATCTTGCGTAATATTCACTGTTCAGAAGCACCAGCCAGTACATTTGTCTCTTTCAGGTCTAATACCAGAAGGTTGAGTGTGACTGTTCACAGGTACTTGATCACCCCTTCAGCGTGAAACTCAGAACTATGTCAAAGAAATCACTTTTTTGTCCCACAAGTAGTCGCTGTTGTTTTCAAAGGAATGAATCAAAATGATTAGTTGCTACCTTTTTTAAGGTAACAGTTATTGGTTGTTTTATATCGAGAATCCTGTTCAGCATTCAAAATGAAAAGTGATTTTCATCTACAGCCCTGTCTGGTTTGTTGGCTAGGCTTCCTCAGCAATGATCTTTAAAAATTCCTTAATATTTCAAGTATTGCTGAAAGCCTGAAGCCGCTTTGTTAGGGAGTACACTTGCCACTAGTGCATCAAAACTTCTTTTGCATACTTTTTAATCCTGAAATGTTTCCACAGAGGGCACATTGACAAATAACTGCTGTCGCTGTCACCTCTGCAAGGCAATTAGACCCCAGTACTGAGATTAATGTCGGAGTAGACTGTGAGGACAGTCTCCGTGACCAGCTTGTGCAGAGCCAGTACCAATGGCCTCTTACGTGGGAGCCACAGGAATGGTTTCACCTTTTAGGAAGACACAGGACAGTTCTAACCCAGTGTTCGGTTTAGGTCTGGAGGTTAGTTTTAAATAGAAAGGGACAAACGCTGCTGTTGCAGTGCACAACTCCACTTAGTATGAGGTGGTGACTAGTTTTGCATATAGATTTGAGCACTGCAACCAAAAAGCCAGGTCATATAATTTTTACAGTCCATTGATTTTATTAACTCTATAATGCTGATGTCATGCAAAGTGCTGAAGCACAACAAATTGACTCCACACTGGCATCCAGGAAGGCTGGAATCTCAGGAGGTCATGTAGGATGTTTCACTCGACACTCTTGATTAAACGCACTTGCAGCTGCTTTATTCTTGATTCTTGCTTTCGGGCTGGTTGGGAATGAGGGATGTTCTTGAAACGTCTTCCCATTTAATGTCTGAATGTTCACTGTTATTCTTGATTGGAAGTGATCAGGCAGATCTACAGAATATCCTATGTGGCTGCTTGTAGTTTAACGTGTGTTGCTTTTGGTGTTTAGCATAACTGACCATGTATAATGTATTGTTACAACATGGGACTGTCTTGAGAAGCTCGTCATCATTGTAAACTTTAAAATTTTCAGCAGTAGATCAAATTCTGTAATCGTGTCAAATTATCACTTACAAACTGGTCGCAAGGAGGCAATGGCCTAGTGATATTATTGCTGGACTATTAATACAGAGATCCAGGTAATGTTCTGGGGACCCGAATTCTAATCCTGGCATGGGAGCTGTTGGAATTTGAATTCAGTTTTTAAAAAAAAATCTGGAATTAAGAATCTAATGATGACCATGAATCCGTTATTGATTGTCAGAAAAATCCATCTGGTTCACTAATGTCCTTTTAGGGAAGGAAACAGCCATTCTTACCTAGTCTGGCCTACATGTGACTCCCGACTAACAGCAATGCGGTTAACTCTTAACTAGCCTCTGGGATGAACAATAAATACTAGCCTAGCCATAATTCCTTCATCCCATGAATGAGTTTTTTAAAAAAACTCCAAAACAGTGGCTCTTAAAAAAAACTAAAACCCAGATCAACTGCAAATTCTCAGATGTATTTAAAGCAAAATTATTGTTAGTGGAGTGTGAATTTAGCTTTTTGTGGACATAATCAGGTGATGCTATTGTGATTAAACTTCATGTCCTTTAAAGCTGTCATAAGGGGAGAGATGTTGGTAGAACTTCCCTGTTTGACTCTGGAAACTATATTTATTTCCTTTTCTGTTTTTGCATGGTGTCTGCTTTTTTTTTAAAGGAAGGTCTTTTATAGTAACAATGTTTTTGTATTTTTCTTTTAACAATATCTGTACAGGTGGGAAAAAGTTCTACATTTAAGCATTTTTGTTTTCTTTTCCTGCAGGGAATTGCTTTTAAATAACAATCTGTTACGGGTTTTGCCTTACGAACTAGGAAGACTGTTCCAGCTACAGACCCTAGGTTTAAAAGGTCAGGGTTGATCAGTATTATTATGCACGTTAATAATCCTGTCTTGATTTCTGACAACTTTTATAACTTTACTGATGGATTTCTTGAATCCTTTTACCCCTCCCACACCACTACCCTAATTTTAAGGGTAACTTTTGTTTTAGTTACTTTTTTAAAACCTGTTCTGTGATTTAGGTTTTAAAAATAAGGGTACAGATGTAATTGAATATATTACTTGATGATTCGTTTTGCAGATTTTTGTCCAGTTTGTTCTAATTTTAAGTAAGTGAAATGTTGAAATGATTTGTACGTTTTCTTTTCATAGCTCCTTGTTAAATGTAAACTTACTGTGTAATGCCTGGTAAAACATTTTTTTAAAAAGTGCATGGTTCACAAAATGACTTGAGTAGCAGCTTTTATCTCTGTTAACCTTGTTGTGGCCCCGATTTGTGCACTTTTGTTTTCCCCTTACATCCTCCCTTTGTTTCAATTTCAGTTATTGATAGAAGATGTACATTTCAAGACTTCTCAAAGTTAGTTCATTTGAGTGTTTTCCAATGTTTGTGAGAAAACCTCTCTGCTATTATTGACATACACTTGGCAATCCAAAGCTTAACTTACAATGGCGTCATTAGAGAAAATGTAAATAGGAGAAGCAGTAGGCTGTTTGACTTCATGAGTCTGCACTGCCATTCAGCATAATTTAGAGCTGATCTGATTATGGCCATCATGTTCCTGACTCCTGTACCAACCCTCCTTTGACTTCGTTGTCTATTGAAGATATATTGAACGCAATCTTGAATGTTCGGTGACCCATCCTATATTACTTTGAGGTAGACAATTCCAAAGACTAATGACCCACCGGGAGAAGAAATTTCTCCTGTTCTCAGTGTTAAACTATACATCCATCTTTCTTTTGAAACTATCCCACTAATTCTAGACTGAAATTATGCTGTCAATGCCAAACACTGGTAAATGGGACCAATTTAGTTTGGGAAACCTGGTAGGGGGCATGGACAGTTTGGACTAAAAGGGTCTATTTCTGTGCTGTTAGACTCTATGACATGAATTACAAGTACAACATCAGAAATTGCAAGCTAGTAGTTCAGCAAATTTACAGGAATGCAAAATTGAACTTGTGCTGTATTTTGTTGGCGATTATGAATATCATTTCAGGAATGGTTTCCTTGAAACCAGTAACTGCAATGTAATAAAGCATCAATTTGACTGAACTTATTGGATGTGAATGCAAGTATAAGAAATATATTTACAATGCAGTGAGTGTGAGGTGGCATGCTTCATTACAAAAAGAGTTTGTTCCCTTTTACATTGCTCGTCCTCCTTCATGATACACACTGTTGATATGGCAGATCATTGATTTCATGTCACATTTTTGTCAGTAGTTCTCATTTTTCTTTTAGTGTGCTGGTTTTGTGCAAGTGATTTGCCAAGTAGTGTCTGATTTTTTTTTTTTCCTCTCTGTACTTGGGGGAACATTCTTGGCCTTCTCTCAGCTTATTTTAGTGGCTGAGATGAAATCAGGATTTTTTTTTGTGAAAATATACTGATATCAAATTCTATTATTCAGTGCAACAAACTAGAAATGTGTTTTTGATAATGTGGCAGTAAGTAGTCATGTGTAGATTAACATAATTGTGATGTTTCTGTTTTGGTGACAGGCAATCCTTTGTCACAGGATATTTTGAACCTCTATCAGGAACCAGACGGAACAAGAAAGCTACTGAACTACATGCTTGATAATTTAGCAGGTATTTTGTGAGCTCTTTCCATTGACTGTATCCACAATCTTTCATAATGTATACTCCAGTTGTTTTTAAAAACATTTAATGTATGCAGTTTTTTTTTTAAATTCTTAAAATCCCTAACAGAAAAAGAAAATCTATGTTCCAGTGTATTGTATTCTGATTTTGTGTGCATGATCTTTTGGTATTTCTTACACTTAGCAGAGCCACAAACTAGACATAATTGTGTCTTGCATTTCTCCTTCTCTCCCACTATCATTTTCATTGGCCTATTATTTTCTGTTTTCTCACTGCTGCAATTTTTTTCCAAATAAATTCACAGCTGATGGGTGACACTAACAAAGTGACATTTATTTTAAAGTCCACATTTGTCCTTGACGCTGATGGTGAGACATAAGGCTATTTCAAAGGAGAGTTCAAGTCAATTGTACTGCTGCTGTTGGTTTGGAATCATATAGGCAAAGAATAGCAAATTTTCTTGCCCAAAACATGAGAGTGAACACGTTTCACCATTTCATGCCCACCATTATCGATTTCTTTTTTAAGTTCTAGATTTCTGTGTTTGACTTTAGATTTTAACAGTTGGTGTTATGGGATTTGAAATTTATGTCTCCTCAGCAATTTGGGCAAGAAGAGTAGGCCAGTTTGAGTAAGCTTTTTTTTTGTTTTGGCAGCTTTTAGTGGTTACTTCACAAATGTAAACTAGCGTGCACAATGCTGAAGAAACTTGGCAAGTATGGGTGGTGGGGGTGGGGAAGGGGAAGGGAGGGAGAGAGCAGAGAGACAGAGTTAACGTTTTGAGTCGAGTATGACCCTACTTCTGAAGCTCGTATTCGACTCAGAATGTTGACTCTCTTCCCTCTACCCCTCCACTTTCCGCTGGCACGGTCGCCACAGATGCTGCGAGACCTGCCGAATTCCTCCAGGATATTTTATGCCTGTTTCAAGTTTCCAGCAAATGCACGATTTTGCTTTACTTCAAAAATGCAGGTGTGCAATTAGAAATTGTCTATTCTAAGCGGTAGCTGGTGTGTAGCAAGCAAGACCATGGGAAGACATAAAATGGCAGTCTTGCATTTTGAAAGTTTTATGTTTTCTTTCCTCAAGTTCATCCGGAGCAGCTTCCTCAGAGACCGTGGATCACTTTGAAGGAAAGAGACCAAGTGTTGCCAACAGGTAAATGTACATTTTATGTCATTAAACATAGTTGCATATTTAAAGTGGATCTGTTGCTACTGAATCTCCTGCAATTTCTTGCTGCTCACATAATGGGAAGTAGTTTTCTTGTATGCTTAATTTAGTAATTTCATGTTTAATGTTTTATGAGCAAATTGATTTTAGAGGCTTGAGTAGTGAATCAATAACATTGTCAATAATGAACAAAAGTAAAATTAAATATGATGCAATAATAAACATTTTATGTAAACAGTTGTACTTTAGCCAAGTCTTATGCGATGACTTTGTTGAAAGTTTGTTGTGTAAACTTTTACTCTGCATTTGAGAGTGGAGGTTCAATTGGGATACTGT
Organism: Rhincodon typus; assembly: GCF_021869965.1. Lineage (NCBI taxonomy): Eukaryota > Metazoa > Chordata > Chondrichthyes > Orectolobiformes > Rhincodontidae > Rhincodon > Rhincodon typus. Next base: position 111,464,306 of record NC_063332.1, read on the forward strand.
GAAAGTTGCTCCTCTTACTTTTAAGATGACTTGGGTGAATTATATGTATGATTAAAGGATGATGGATGCGTCAAACACACAAACCAGATTTCTGCCCTGGGGAATAAAGTTCCGTCTGTTCATGCCACACCAGTAAGGTGACCACTTATTTCCTGCACATGCATAATCCATGGTACAATAAGTGAGCTGCTTCAAATTTACTGTTTAAATCCTGACATCTATATCCTCATCAACAAGCCAACATAAAAGAATGATGTTTCACAGCATTTAATGCGAAGCATTAAGTTGCTTCTCGAATCTTCTTTTGAGCCCTTTCATTTAGTCAATTCTTATAAATTTGAAACTTAATGAGTAATTAAACTGGATTGTTATGATAAGGGATTGAATTGAAATGCTGGAATGCAGTGCTAAACAACTGGGAATTTTCAGAAATTGGATTTCAATTGGTGGTAAAGTGTTTGTGTTGCAATTTTTCTCAGCTGCTTTCGTCACAATTATCGACACAAACGAGTAGGACAAATTGAGTTCAAGAGATACATTAAGTGGAAAAATAAATCTATCAAAATTAATCAGGTTGCTTCATACAATCTCCTTGATCATGTTGTACTTACTTTGGTTTTTCTGATTTTTTTTTTCCCCTCATAGGGGCCATGTTTTTTATCAATTGGTGACTCCAGGGTTAGCAATAAAGTTGATAATACAGAGCCATGGTTTTCACTGTCGTCAATACATTTTTTGTTTCAAAGATTATTCTCCTGATAATGGCTTTGCAGCCAATGTTGTTAGCCGTAATGTGGAGATGCGGGTGTTAGATTGGGATGGACAAAGTCAAAAGTCACATGACACTAGGTTACAGTCCAACAGATCTATTTAAAATCACAAGCTTTTGGAGTACTGCTCCTTCGTCAGGTGAAGTGGAGGGAGGCGCACAGGCTCAGAATATATAGGTGGAGAGATAATGGCAAGATAATTCCAGGTCGTTAAGAATATCAACAGGTAAGTACAAATCGTGTGAGTAGAGTGTTGACAGGCTGAACAAGTGAAGGGATGATCTATGAATTAATTAAAGCAGAAATGTAATTACAAATAATGGAAAATAAGATGGTGCTAGAGATAAACTGATTGGCTGGAATGCCATGAGTAGGTATCATAGTTGCATGTTGATAACAAAAGTAACAAGTCATCAAAAATTGTACAAACTAATTACTTGTGATGATCTCTCTGCCTCAAATAGTTTGTACACTATTGTAACTTTTACTTGATTTGTTACTTTTGTTAGACCCTTGTTATGCAACTCTGATACCTACTCATGGTATTCCAGTCGATTTGGTTTCTGTAGAACCATCTTATTTTCGATTATTTGTAATTATTTCTCTGCCTTTATTAATTGGTTCATAGGTCATTCCTTCACTTATTATTCAGCTGTCAACATTTTATTCACACTATTTATATTTTAACTGTTGATTATTCTTAATCACCTGGAATTAGCTTGCCATTATCTCTCTGTCAATATATTCTGTGCCTGTGCGTTTCCCTCCACTTCACCTGATGAATGAGCAGTGCTTTGAAAGCTTGCAATTTTAAATAAATCTTTTGGACTATAACCTGGTGTCGTGTGACTTTTGACACTGTAAATAGCTTTCTTGTATATCTATATGGTAGTTGACCTCTGCCAATCATCTCACAGTTTCTCCTACCCAATGGGTCAATCTGGCAGAGGGAAGAGAGAAAGAAAACAGTGTAAAACTGTAAGGGAAAAACTTTATGGAATAATAAAGTTCAACCTATCCAAAAGCAAAGTGCTGCAGATGGTAAAGATAAATTGTCGTTGTGTTTGTCCAGCACTTTGAAAGCGCTATCAGAACATTCAACACCCTAGCTTATTCCCCGCAGCCCTGAAAAGTTTTTGCTTGCAGATATTAACCCAATTTTTACTTTTTGAAGTACTTACTGAACCTGCTGCCGCACTCTCTTTTATGCAACGTAGTCTGTATCATAACAACCCTGCACTCTGTATGGTTATTTTGCCACTTGCCTATAAATTTAAATCTTTTCAGATCCATACAAGCAGTATGAGAGTTTGTCCTCATTTACTCCATCAAAGCTCATGAATTTGAAACATTTTTGAGCAAAAATCCTCTTTTAACCATTTCTGTTTTTAATGAGAACAGCTCAGTTTCTTCAAGTAGAATTCAGTTTTATCTTATTGTAAGGAAATTAATTCCAGATACGTTACTCACTCATTCAAAACCTGTATGGCCCTATCACAGAACTAACTCTCTCTTTTTAAGTAAATATATTAAAATAGTCTGTGCCCCATCATGAATATGTTCACCCAGTCATAGCTTTTTTTAGGAAAGGGTACAAAACTGATACAGAATTGCACAGCCTTTTTTCCTGAAAACGCCCAACAATAATATTGAAACAAGGGTTGATTCTTATTGTGAAGCTTTCTTTACTTGCGTCAAAATTTTTTGAGTGTGGACTTTTGTCATGAACAATCTGCTCATCAAATACACTTCCTGTCTGACTCCAGTCTCTGTACCCATTAGAGAGTGTATTTTCTTATGATTACAGTGCCAGGAGAGACATTCAAAAAGTTTTTAATGCACTCCACTACAACAATACAGAGGTCTAATTATTGTTCAGTTCCCTTCATAAGGATTTTAATTTTCTGAGATAGCAACACAAATGATTATAACTTTGCTACCTATTGCCTCTCCATGTAACTGAAGTCCTTCTTAGCATTTTAATTAGCTTCTGCGTCCTCTAAGGCCTTGATGTTCTATGAAAGTGTGCAACTGGGGCCTAACTAATATTTGGTGAAATTTAACAAACCTCCTTGCTTTTGTGCTCTATTTTTGGGGCCAAGGATCTCATCCTACCTTTTAATAATCTTGTAAGACTTGTCCTGCTGCCTTGTACGCTTTTACCCACTTCAAAATCTATTCATATTGTTACCCCATTCTTCCTCTAAATCGGTTTACATCTCTGTATTAAATTTCATCTGTCATTTCAGCGTGCGAATGTAAGAAATACAGCAGAAACAAGAGTAGGCCATACAGCCCATTAAGCCTGCTTGCCCATTCAGTGCAATCATAGTAGACCTTCGGCTTCAGCTCTGCTTTTCCTCCTGTGTTCCTTGATTAGCCAAGATATCAAAAATCTGTCCATCTCCATTTGAAATACATTTTAATGGGTTGAGAATCCACAACTTGCTGGTGTAGATAATTTGGGAAATTCATAACTCTGAAGAAATTCCTCCTCTCAATCCTAATTGATAACAACAAAAGAAATTGTCAGAAAAAGACTCCGCAGGTCTGGCAGCATCTGTGGAAGGAAAACAAAGATGCTGCCAGACCTGCTGAGTTTTCTCTAGCAACGTCTTAATTGCTTATTTCCAGCATCTGCAGTTCTTTTTTTAAAATTTTGCTAAATGTTTGGTCCCTTTACCTTTGAGATGCTGTGCCCCTGAACCAGAAGAAACAACCTCTCAGTATCTATCCTGTCGAGCCCTATCAGAATTTTCAATGATTTAGTGAGAGCATCCTTTTTTTTGCACAACTCCTCCAGGGAATATAGACCCAGTTACCTGTCCCTTCATCACAGTACAATGTCCCATTGTCCTAGGGAACATTCCAGTGAATATTTACTCTGCAGCTCCCAATGCAAGTACTGTACATTCTTGCTGAAATATGAAGATCAAAACTGCACATAGTTTCCAGTTGTGGTCTCACCAAAGCTAAATATGATTATAAGAGAAGACCTTCATTCCTCTATTCCAATTCTTTTGTAGTGATGGCTAACATGCGATTTGGCTTTCGCATTGTATGGTAGCTTTATATTCCATATAGGGTTCACCAGGGTCCCTTGACACATCAATGTTTTGAAGTTTTGTGACTTCTTTTGAAAACCAAAATTCTTTTCTGTTCTTGCAACCCAAGCACTTGACATAACATCCCCACATTATGTTTCATCTGCCACCTTATTTGTTCACTCACTTAACCTGTCTTTATCTCTATGTAAATTTTTTATGTTCTGGCAGCTTGTTTTCCCACCTAACTTTGTATTGTCAACAAACATAGTTAATTCCTCTTAGTCTTTTCTTGTCCAACTCATTTAATTTAGGTTGCAAGTATTTGACACCTCCATTCTGATCTTTGGCACTTCACTGGTCGCAGACTGCTAGCTTGAAAATGCCTGGTTTAGCCCTATGCTTGGCATCTTCTCTGTAAAGTCTGAAGTCACACAACACCAGGTTATTGTCTAACAGGTTTATTTGAAATCGCAAGCTTTCAGGGTGCTGCTCCTTCATCTGACTTCACCTGATGAAGGAGCAGCGCCCTGAAAGCTTGTGATTTCAAATAAATCTGTTAGACAACAACCTGGTGATGCGTGACTTCTGACTTTGTCCACCTCAGTCCAACACTCGCACTTCCATATCTTCTCTGTAAGCCAGTTCTGTCTCTAGGGTAATCTCTATTACTCTAAACTCACCAGCTCTCAACTTGTGTGGTACTTCATCAGATGCCTTTTGGAAATTCAGCTATTCCATTGAATATCTGCTGTTTGTCCATCTCTTTGTAATATGTTAAAAAAGCTTTTAAATTTATTCAACACTATGTCTATGTCTTTGTCTTTTTCATAAAGTCATGTTAAGTTTGATTATGCCATGATTTTCTAAGGCCAGAGATTTCCTCGAGATTTCGGCATTCTCTGGACTACTGATATTGGGCGAAGTGCCTATGTTTTTCTCACTACCTCCTTGCTGGTTGCAGAACCTTGGCGTTTCATGTCATCTGCAAACTTTGAAATTATACCTTTTTTTTTATATATTCAAGCGAAGGTCAAAACCAACCCTCTAGAGACACCACTGCCTGCTACCCTCTGGACTGTGAAACAACTTGTCAGCACTTCTCTGCTATCTTTTACACAGTCAATGTAATCTCCTCACTTTTTGCCAAGCAATCTGCTATGTGCCCCTTTAACAAATATCTTTTGAATCATCTTGCATATATCAACTATGTGACCCCCAAATCTTCTTTCATGGAACAGAGAACTCCAATTAAGCTAGTCTAATTGCTTCTAAAAAATTCATGCTGACTTTGATTTTGTTAATATAACTTTTTTGTAAGCCCAATTTTTGCTTTAGCTTAATGTCTCATGAACCTCCAGAATTGACATTTGGATTGACTAAGCTATAGTTGTGAAATTATCTCCCTCTGTTTGTTTGAACAGAGGTGTTACACTTTTACATTTGGAAAACACAAATTGTTAAATCTGCTGAAGAAATTTTTTTATTGTTGACTAGCCCGCAACACGTGAAATATATTTATATTGACTCGAGTGGAGTGTAAATAGAACTGTTTGGCATTGTGAAGTGTGTAATTTGATTATGGATTTTTGTGACTGATGAATTTTCATTGCGTGTTGGAATTTGGGGTTTTGCTGCTGGACAGAGTTTTTTTTTTTATTAGGTAGTCTGAATAGGTATAATTTCCAATTAACAGATTTTCAATTCGTTCCACTGTCCTTTCCTTAATAAAAGAGCAATTTATTGCAAAATAACTTGTACTAGACGGTAAACATAAAATCAAGAACACGTGTTCCTGGAAACATTAACATGTGCACATTCTGTTTTGAAATTTAGTTTAAATGTCAAATAAAAGTTGTGATACTTCAGTCCATAAGTATACACAAATACACATTTTTGAATCAAAATTTTCAGATGTTTTCCCCAGACTTAAGTGATTTCTCTTTCTCTGACTATCAAATGAATTTCTATGATGGTACTTTATAGCACGTATAGATTTTTTTTTCTGTAATTGATAGGCATGGGTTGCCACCTTGTTGAATAAATTGATAATTCTCTTTATCGTGTTGGACTCCGTGCGTGACAGTAAAATAGCAATCCTAAGTGAAATATTTTCATTTGGAGGGCATTCCACTCATTGTACATGTGTTAGTTTCCTGCACTACCTTTTTTTATGTTTGAAAAGGAACAAATTATATCAATTCTCTTTACAAAGACTCAATTGAGTCTATCAGCTTTAGTGTTCTATTGGTGAATTCCACATCATCTGAGCTTGCTGCAATGAAAAACATCCCAGATCAGTTGATCATAACCACAAGTAAATAAAGTCAGCTCCATTAAAAATACTTCCACTTACTTGTTCGAACTCTAATCTTAGATTTCTCAACTATTGAATAGCTTAAAACTTATGCTAGCAACATGAGAGATATAACAGCCCAAGGAATGCCATAAATATGGCATTAAGCTGCATATGGTGATAGTAGGTCACATAATCAAAAGCTTGGTCAAGCACGTAGGTTTCATGTAGTACCTTTGTTAATGGAACGAATAGTGTAAGAAAGGGGAATAAGAGTAGGGATGGAATTATCTTTTTTGGAGCTAGGTATATTATGGAGGAGGTGGTGCTGGATGTCTTAAAACGCAGAGAGGTGGATAAATCCCTGGGACCCGATCAGGTGTACCCTAGATTTCTGTGGGAAGCTAGGGAAATTATCGCTGGGCCCCTTGCTGAGATATTTCTATCATCGATAGCCACAGGTGAGGTGCCGGAAGTCTGGAGGTTGGCTAATGTGGTGCCATTTTTTTTTTTTATAAAAAGAAAAGTGGTAAGGAAAAGCCAAGGAACTATAGACTGGTGAGCCTGATATCGGTGGTGGGCAAGTTGGTGAGAATCCTGAGGGACAGGATTTGCATGTATTTGGAAAGGCAACGAGTGATTAGGGATAGTCAGTATGGCTTTGTGCATGAGAAATTGTGTCTCACTAACTTGATTGAGGTTTTTGAAGAAGTAACAGAGGGTTGATGAGGGCAGAGTGGTGAACATGATCTATATGGACTTCAGTAAGGCGTTCGACAAGGTTCTTCATGATAGACTGGTTAGCAAGGTTATATCACATGGAATAGAGGTAGAACTAGCTATTTGGATACAGAATTGGCTCGAAGATAGAAGACGAAGGGTGGTGGTGGAGGGTTGCTTCTCAGACTGGAGACCTGAGACCACAAGGATCTGTGCTAGATCCACTGCTTTTTGTCCTTTTGCATAAATGATTTGGATGTGAACATAGGAGTTATGGTTAGTAAGTTTGCAGATGACACCAAAATTGGAGGTGTAGTGGACAGCAAAGAAGGATACCTCAGAGTACATCTTTGTCAGATGGGCGAATGGGCTGAGGAGTGGCTGATGGAGTTTAATGTAGAGAAATGTGAGGCGCTGCATTTTGGAAAGGCAAATCAGGGCAGGACCTATATACTTAATAGTAAAGTCCTAGGTAGTGTGCTGAATAAAGAGACCTTTGGAGTGCAGGTTCATAGTTCCTTAAAAGTGGAGTCACAGGTTGATAGGATAATGAAGAAGGTGTTTGGTATGTTTGCCTTTGTTGGTCAGTGCACTGAGTTTAGGTATTGGGAGGTCATGTTGCATCTGTACACGACATTGGTTAGGCCGCTATTGGAATACTGTGTGCAATTCTGGTTTCCCTGCTATAGGAAGGATGTTGTGAAACTTGAAAGGGTCCAGAAAAGATTTACAAGGATCTTGCCAGGGTTAGTGGGTTTGAGCTATAGAGAGAGGCTGAATAGACTGGGGCTATTTTCCCTGGAGCATCGGAGGCTGAGGGGTGACCTTATAGAAGTTCTTAAAAAAATCACGAGAAACATGGATAGGGTAAATAGACAAGGTCGCTTCCTTGGTGTGGGGAAGTCCAAAAGCAGAGGGCATAGGTTTAAGATGAGAGGGAAAGGGTTTAAAAGGGACATAAGGAGAAACTTTTTCACGCAGTGGGTGGGGAGTGTATGGAATGAGGTGCCAGAGGACACGATGGAGGCTGGTACAGTTACAACGTTTTGAAAAGGCATCTGGATGGGTGTATGAATAGGAAGGGTTTAGAGGGCTATGGGCCAAATATTGGCAAATGGGACTAGATTTATTTAGGATATCTGGTCGGCATGGACAATTTGAACTGACGGGTCTGTTTCTGTGCTGTACATCTCTATGACTCTATGCCATGCCACCAGTGAAGTAATTAAAATCGGGGATCGTTGAGGCTAGAGTTAGATGAGTGCAGAGATATTGGGGTCGTGGAACTATAGGAGACAAAGTGATGGGAAACAGCAAAGAATTATTGCTTGACCAGGAACCATTGTATTTCTGTGTTCACCAATCATCCTAGTGTTCACTATGTGAGTGAGTCTTGGTATGAAATAGGACCACAGCAGCAGAGATTTGGATGACCTCAAGTTTGAGGGGAAAATTAAGAGCGATCACTAGGGAGTGTGTTGGAATGGTACTGTGTAGCAGTAACAAAGCGACGGGTGTGGCTTTCAGCAGTATATGAACTGAGGGCAGGGATAAAATCTGGCTGTATTTCTGGTGGTGCACAGCATTAGAACACCAACGTGTGACTACACGCTTAAAAATATGAATTTAATACACATTAACTGGGTGTTTAGGATTAATTGTTTCATTTAAAAGTAAAGTCAACGTAGTGCTACAGACCATAACGCTGGTCTCATTAGAGAGTGACAGTTGGTGGTTTTACTGGATGGTCACCAAAACTACCCCAGGTGAGGGGAGAGGCTGAGAAGGAGAGTCTTTCATGGTTACATCAGCCAGTACGGGAATTGAAACCATGCTTTTGGCATAACGCTGCATTGCAAACCAGCTATTCAGCCAAGAGAACTAATCAACTCCCTACTCTGCTACCAAGAATGCAGAGCACAGAGCATGTGCTTCGCTGCAGCAAAGTTTCAAATTGAGGCATTGTAACCTCTTATAATACCACTTCCAGTAGTTAATTAAATAATATTATTTGCTGGGGCCATAAAACAGGTTTTCTTTTCATCCCCCAGATTAATAGTGATGTAAAGAAAGGCAGTACAGCATTTTTAATGGCTGTCAGAGCAGCAAAAGGATGCTGCTTGCTTTTCATTGCATTTGCAGCTGCCCACAAACTTTTTGCAGACTTGAGAAGCAACTTTCGATTTTTGATTTTTATTTTGATTTTTTGTCACGTGTACTCCAGTATAAAAACACACGAGTACAATGAATAGTGTATAATGTCACTGCACAAGGTGCCATCTTGGGTACAAGTATCTTGGTACAGAAAATTGAGAACAGGGTTTAAAGAAAGAACAAAGTTAAAAGTTAAGCATTGCACTGCATATAGCGTAAAAAATACGAAGTAAGGTCGAAAATCACACATTGCAGATCTCCTTAGTTTTAAGTAGAAAATAAAGAAACAAAGCTGAAAGTTCAAACATTACAATCTTTAAGTGTTTGGCCCTGGTGGGACTGCACTTGAGGAATCACCTGAAGACCAGAAGTCCATGCTGAGGTCATGCCGGACCAAATGCTGCATTTGCAGCATTTGGATTTCCTTCCTCCGCGCCTCCACCCCGCCACCCCCAGATGTAGTATGCTCATCAACAACAATAACCTACATTTTGTGTCGCAACTGCAAAGTATAAAAATATTCCAAAATCCTTCCTCCTGTGAGCATGACAAGCAATAGTATCTCTTCAAGAAACCTCACTGAAATGAGCAGTTTAAATTGGGAAATCTAGAACAGAATATTTAATTCAATATTTTTATAGCATACTGAAGAAAAGGGAACAGAATAAATTGAATGGAAGAGGAATAGGTTTTGTTTTAATAAAAAAAATTTAAAACTGAGTTCTGGAGGAATAAGAATTTTTCAAATGTAGAACTTCACAGAGGTGATTTAACCCTAATTAAGACTTAATCTTGCAATTAAAAATTTGTTTGCACCAACACTTTCCAATCCTATTGTTTTCTGATGTGTTTCGTACTCATTTTAAATGTCTGTGCAGCATGATACTGTTAGCAAAGCATGTGGATGGACTGAACAAACCAGAGAGCAATTTCATGATTGCTATATTTCATATGTGTACAGATTCCTGAATTTGCTCCTTAAAGAGGAGAATGCTCAGAGTCTCCCAGTTATTCCTACCTCCGAATCTGGGTCTACTTTTCTGTTAATTAATCAAACGTCAATAAAGGTTTTGTTGTGGCACTCGCTCTATTGACCCACAAGATTCTGGATTCAGGTTCGACTCCAGGTCTTGAGTACAAAAATCAGGAGTGACACTCCTGCATAGTTCTGAGGGTGCTGCAGTGTCGGGTGCTGTCTTTCAGATGAGACATTAAGCTGAGGCCCCATCTGCCTGCTTCAATGGATATATAATATTCTGGGCACTTCTTGAAACAGCAGGGGAGTTATTACTGATATCCTGGTCAATATCTATCATTCTCCAAGTCACTGAAATGAGAATTGCATACAAATTGTCTGCAATGTTTCTTACATTATTGCAGTGATTACGGTTAAATTGTATTTCATTTGCTGCAAAATGCTTGGAGAAATCTAGTTGTGAGAAGTGCTGTATTACAACCATCTTTTTCAATAGGTCTTAGTTTAATCTACTGATGAATGATTGTCATGGATTAGTTCATTTGCCACTTTACGGCCGGAGTTCAAATCAAATTTGGGTTTATAGAGTGAAAGTTTTGCCTCTACATGACAGATGTCAGATATCTTTGTAAATTGACTGTGACAGTGGGAAAGATGAATCTAGTCCAGTGTGCAAAAGTAATAATTGGCTCCCCCTAATGGATTAACTTGAAAAGGAACCTACTGAATTGGTGTTAATCCACACAGACACAAAAGGTGACATCCTAGTGTTGACTTAAATGATATCAATTGTGGCAGTTGAGAATCTGTACTTTCAATATAAATTTAAAAATGAAGGATGATGCACGTCTCCAGCAAGGAAAAAATTGCCAAAGCAGGCGACACAGATCGGCACGAATAGGTTGGGCCCGTTCCAGTTTGAATGGTATTTTGGATGATTGAGCATTTGACCAACGTTATGATGCTTGTGGTATCTATGGAGCCGCACATATCTGGACTGTCAGAAAAGATGAATCAAATTTGGTAATTTTTTTTTCAAAATATGTTGATAGTACTAGTCATAAATAGTGGGGAAAGACATGAATTAATGTTCCTGTTAAAGATGGTGTATGAGAAACAGAAGTGTACAGTCAGTGATTCTTAACCGGAAATCATTGATCAAGCATCTTCCTGGAATTGTGTGAAAGAACTTATAATTATGGAGAAACTTTATTGTGTCTAACCTGAAAATGCTTTTGATTAATGCTCTGCAGTACTAAGAAGTGGAGTTGCTAAAATTTTAAGAAAATTTAGTTTTTAGTAAAAGCTCATGTTTGCAGCTACTCCTAAGTCACATTAAAGAGACTCCCAAATTCCAGTTAACATATCATATTGTGGGTGTGTTTTGCTTTTAATGTTTCACAAATGATGTTCACAGTGTTGTTTCTGTGTGTTTTGAATCATGTGGATTTCCATTTATGATGTCCATATACTTTCTGTCTTTGCATCTGCTGTCTACCAGCAGAATGTTTGATTTATTTTGTGTGGATATAATTAAATGTTAATCAAAGAACTCCCAGTATTAGCAAGCTGTTGATCATTTACACCATTTCAATAATTATGGATTTTCTTTACAGCATTGTTCACTATCATGTGTTATAATGTACTGTGCGACAAATATGCCACAAGGCAGCTGTACGGCTACTGCCCTTCCTGGGCTTTGAACTGGGAGTACAGGAAAAAGGGAATAATGGAAGAAATCGTAAACTGTGATGCAGACATCCTTAGCCTTCAGGTAAGACCAATGTTTAACAGAAAGCATGCTGCATCAGTTGAGGAGAGGATATTTATTCATGCTGTTAATGAGGTAGTTAACTAATACTTAGATTTGGAATCCTAAATAGGAGCTCTAAGTTTAAATAGTAATTTTCTTTAGTCTCATGATGCAGTATTGTATCTGGTCAGGTCCTACCATCAGGAAGAATAAAGGAGTTTGTTGAATGTGTTTGTGTACATTTCCTCACTTTCTCTTCTTCATCTACATCTTGAGCAGATGAAGCAAAGAAAAGAAGAATATGCAGCTCTGATTCCCTGTACCCAGAACTTTTTTATTTTAAAAGAAAGCTGCTTAAAGACTCATTCACTTGAGAATCACAAGGTGGATAATGAGCTCTTAATGTTCCATTAATTTAGAAAATGCCAAAAATTGAATCTTTCAGGCTCTATTTCTACAATTCAACAAATTTGGAAGCCTCATGTAAACCATTTGGAACAATTTGACATTTATTTCCTAAAACTCAAGCTTTGCTGTTCTGTTTCTTCTCCAGCTGGTTCTGTAATTTCAAAGATGTGGTTGTTCTGCTAAAGCAGTTTGTATGACACCTAGATTTGCTGATTTACTGTTGGTCTTTCATGCAGTATTAAGATTTTGCACAAAAAATAATAATAGGCATAATAAAAGATTAGCTCAGTGGGATGCAGTGATGGGTGTTCTGGAACTTCTGTTATGAGTTCAAAAACTTCTTCTGGCATGTGAGCAGCCTTTTATCTTGTGTGTGTTGTGTCCACTTCTGTGTGTCAGTCTTCCTTTTTCCAGCAGATGTGCATCAAGGGAGAGGAAAAAAACGGCCTTTTTTGTCTCCCTAAACTCTCTGTTTCAAAGCATTTGAATAACAATTAAAATATTTCTCCGAGAATAAATCTGTATATAGTGTAAAGTTAATCAAACAACAGATGAGACAGATTTTTGGGATCAAACATTAGATCTTGTGGAATCGGCCAACACTGTTGAGGTTGCAAATTGAGTATTTTGCATCTGTCATTACTAAGCCAAGGATTTTACTCACCATGAAAGGGGAAAGCAGTAGAAAATTGGAATTGTATAAAAGCATTGAGGTGGGTTTCAAAATATTGTTAGTGTGCAAAGTGGTAAAATTGAATCTGAATTGGATACATCCTAGATTGCTGAGGGAATTAAAAGTGAAACCGTGGAGGCTCTGGACACAACCTGCCAATTCCTCTTTGATAAAGTAGTGGTACTGGAGAATTGCAAATATTAACACTTACTTATTTGAAAAATGAGTACAATACACAGTTAAGCCTAACAACTACAGATCTATTAACCTAGTGTAGGTGATGAGACAATTTGGTGAAGATTTGGCTTGGGTTCGGGGTATACATAAACAATAAATCCAGCCATGATTTGTTAGAGAGAAACATGATTTGTTAAAAATAAATCATAATTAACAATACTGCTTTGAAGTATTTAAACTGGCTCAGTGAGGGTATTAGGAATGATGTCTATATAAACTTTTTTTAAAAAGGTGATCTATAAAGCGCTGTTGCAGACTTGTTGGCAAAATCTGAATCACGTGGGTTAAAGGAGCAGTGGCTGTACTAGTGAATAATGGCTCCGAAACAAAATGTAGTAGTGGTAAACACAGATTTGAGATAAATATATCATATAATATTGCATGAGAAGTCGATGTTTGAATCATCAATCTTTGTTGATTTTATTTATGGCTTAAACTTTTGTGCGGGCCATAATTTCAAGGTTGGTTGGTAGATAGCCTGAAAATTTAAAGCCTTATGAGCCGTAAGGAACATAATCAGGAGGATATCAACTGGTGAAATAAACTGGCTCACGGAAATGCAAGTTAATGAACTGTAATGTGAAGCATTTAATTTCAGTAGGAAGGATGAAGTGAGCAAATATAAACCATTACAATTTTAGAAGAGCAGGAATGGAAAGACTTTGGGGTGCACATCTCTTGGAAGTGGATGGACATATTGAAAATGCTGTTTTTAAAAATATAGACTAGATGCTTGCCTTTTATAAATAAATGTCAAAGTCCAAAAATACTACAAAGTCATGTTAAAATTTTATAACATATTAGTCCAGGTATGCGTAAGTTAGGTGGATTAGCCATGGGAAAGCAGGGTTACAGGAATTGGTGGGGGGTGGGATCTGGGTGGGATGCTCTTTGGAGAGTCAGTGTGGACTTGATTGACCGAATGACCTGTTTCCATACTGTAGAGATTGTATGATAATTCTGTGATGATTCTGGGCACTGTTCTTTTGGAAGTATGACCAGAATAGGAGTTTTACTAAAATAGTAAAAACTGTAAAAATGTCCAGTTCTGTCTTTACAACTATCAGCACAAAGGATTGGTTTTGAATCTACATCTGTCAGGAGGGCCTCTGTTGGCAGAGGCTCATTATGTAACTTAAAAGTAGAAATCAGAACAGGATGATGGGTCCTGAAAAATCATAACACCTGTACATTTGGCTCAGCAACAAATGTATAAGTTATACTAGATGTAATTGCCCACGTAGGAGCTTCACTAACTTAAGTGATTTGTAGCCTGTCAACTTGGGATTGTCACATTCAGATTTCTGCATGGACTGTATTGGCTTGTTATTTGATCAAATAGACAAATGAGGAAAACCTTTTGCCAAGGAGACTTTGAACATCCTGCTTAAATAATACTTCTGTCAAATGATGGTGTCACAACTAGGCAATTTATAAGTAACTGCTAGCATTTTTAAATTGGATTAACCATTGAGAATTGGAGACCAGTTGCGCTTTTGATTAGATCTAGAGAAACCTGATTTGTTTTGACATGCTGATTTGTAAATACCAAATTGAACCATTAAAAAATTTTGCTGATTTGTTGGATTGCAGCTTCCTCCTCATTCTCTCTTTATTTTTCACCTTCCTCAGCCCTGTCTTTTCTTTCTAACAAGGGAATTTACAGAGAGGGTGGTTTACAGAAAAATGGTGAGCGAGGAAAAGCTACCAGGAGATTTTCTGTGAATTATCCACATGGGGTCAGAGAAATTTTAGGTGCTTTCTCTTTCCTGGCTAAAAGCTTCTCTTGATCTGTCCATCATACAAAGCTGTAGCCACTTGACCATGAGCCAATCAAGACATTGTCACAATGCGGAGTTCTTTCTAGGAAGAACAGACAAGAAGAAAAACAAGATGGGGTAGCATTGCTGTCAAAACAGTAAGCACAATCATGAAGAAGGGTATTGGCTCTGGTGAGGTAGAATCTGTATGAGTAGAGCTCAGAGACACGAAGGGACCAAAAACTCTAATGGGCATTGTATATAGACCCCCAAATGTAGTGCTAACATTGGGGAAGACATTAAACAGGAAATTGGAGAAACGAGCAATAAATGTACAGATGTAATTATGGTTGACTTTAATCTGCATATAGACTGAGCAAATCAAATCAATAACCACCATAGAGGAAGAGTTTCTGAAATATGTTCAAGTTGGTTTTTTTAGATCGGTCTGTTGGACTAAGTAGAGACAAGCCATCCAAGACTGGGTATTATGTAATGAAAAAAGGAATAATTGACAATCTGATATTGCAAGGCTCCTTGGGAAAGAGTGACCATAAATAGAACAGAGAGTGATGTAGTTGATTCTGATACTGTGGCCCTGAATCTAAATAAAGGATTGTAAATAGAAAACTTGTTTTGGATCCAGGTTTGTAAGCCTTTTCTGTGAAATTTGTAATGATTGCCAGGAATTACATTTCAAAATGATTACATTTGCCTTTTGATTTGTACTCAGTCCTAATGTTTTGTGTTTTAATAGATGTTCCAAACTTAAAATGTTTTTGTTTTTTATTAATAGGAAGTAGAAACAGAGCAATACTTTAACCTCTTTTTGCCCGAGTTGAAGCAACGTGGATACGATGGGTTCTTCTGTCCAAAATCTCGTGCCAAATTGATGTCAGAGCAAGAAAGAAAGCATGTTGATGGATGTGCAATATTCTTCAAAACAGAGAAGTACGTGTAGACACTTGGCTAATGTACTGCTTATGCCCTGGTCATCCACTGTTGATTGTTGTTTTGGGTTTGTTAAAGTGTAACCTTTGTCAATTTTATTTGGACCCTGATGTAGGTGTTATTAATTGCGCTAATCACGTACTTTGACTTTCACTGTCAACAGAATACAGCTGTATTCTGAACTTTTGAAACTTCATGAATTTACAGTGCAGGCTTACAAAGTAATATAAAGACGAGAATGGATGAAAGGCTATAAACTAATTTTAGTGTTAATGTGAAAGATTTTGGGGTTTATTATCTTTCTAAAGCACTGAAGAAATTGCTCTTTCTAAATATTTTATCCTATGAACAAGGAACAAGAGTAGGCCTCTCGGCCCTTCGAGTCTGCTCCACCATTCAATGATATCATGGCTGACCTAATTTTATCCTCCACTCTACATTTTAACCACAATAATCTTTTAACCACCTTGCTAACCAAGAATCTATCTACCTCTCCTTTAAAAATAATTTAAGATTCTACATCCGCTACTTTTTGAGGATGGGAATTCTAAAGGCACTCAACCCTCCTGAAAGAGAAAAGGTTTCCCCATCTCTGGCTTAAATGGGCATCTCCTTTTATTTTTAAACTATGATCTCTCATTCTAGATTCTCCCACAGGAGGAAATATCCTTTCCACATCCACCCAATCAACTGTTTGCAGGATCTTTTATGTTTCAATTAACTCACCTCTGACTCTCCTGAACTCCAGAGGATATAGGGCTAGCCTTTCCTCAAGGCAGTCCACTTATTTCAAGTATTAGTCTAATAAACCTTCTCTAAATTGCTTTCGAAGCATTAACATTCTTCCTTAAGTACAGTGACCAGTGATGTATACAGAACTCCATATGAGTCTTCCCAATGCTATGTATTACGGAAGTGTATGTTCTCTACCCTTGCGTTCAATTCCCTCACAAGAAAATGTGAAATTCTATTAGTTTTCCTAATTACTTGCTATAACCACATGCTAACCGTTTTGTGATTCATGCGCTGAGATGCCCAGATCTCTCTGCATCTCAGAGCACTGCAATCATTTGCCATTTAAATAATATACTCCTTTTTTTTTCTGCTAAAATGGGCAATTTCACTTTTTTTTTCCACATTTTACTCTATTTGTCAAATTGTTGCCTATTCACAACTTGTCTGTACCCCTTCGTAGGCTTCTGATGTCCTCTTCACAACTCCCATTGTTCCCTATCTTTGGGTCATGAGCAGATTTAGCTATCATACCTTTGGTCCCTTCATCCAAATTGCTAATATAAATTTGTGAAGTGATGAGGTCCCAGCACCGGACTCCTGTGCAATATCACTCCCGACGCCTGCCAACCTAAGAAAGACTTATCTATTCCTAATCTCTGCTCTCTATTAGTCAGCCAATCTTCGAGACAGGTCAGTATGTTACCCCAATACCATAAGCTTTTATTTTCTGCAATGATGTTTGATGTGGCATCTTATCAAATGCCTTCTGCAAATATAATTACAGTACATCACTGGTTTTCCTTTATCTACAGCACAAATTACTAATTCAAAGAATTCTAATAAATTAGTCGAACATAGTTTCCCTTTTATAAAACTATTTTGGCTCTGCCTTAAACTTATCCAAATGCCTGGTTATAATGCCATTAATAACTTCTAACAACTTCTCCTTTCCATGTCCTTTTTGCAATTACTTGTCAGCTGCTCACATTTTATATGTAGTAATTGTAATCTGCTATTTGAGGGAGCGCTTAAATATTTACATAGCACTAGATCTTCCAATTAGAAAACTAGTTGCAGTGAATTTAAGTGCATGCCATTCCAGGCTACAGTTGCACACTTCTGATAATGCTGTATGTACTTTTCTGCCTAATGCACAGTGCACAATCAATTGTTTACTGACTTCATGGTGGTTAAGTGCTGTTTCTAGAGCATTGTGATATAATTTTAAAATGGATCTGACCTAAATACTGTGAAGTATCGAAATACAAGCGAATTCTTGGAAGAATGAAGTAAAAATAAGTGCACTGCATATATAGTCATAAGCCATAGAACATAGAACAATACAGCACAGTACAGGCTCTTTGTCCCACGATGTTGTGCTGAACTTTTACCCTAAACCTAATGTCTATCTAACCTCCACCTCTACCTTATACTATCGTCCATATGCCTATCTAATAGCCGCTTAAATGCTCTTAATGAGGCCGACTCCACGACCCTCTCCAGCAATGATTCCACGCCCCTACCACTCTGAGTAAAGAACCTACCTCTGATGTCTCCCCTATATCTACCTCCACTCACTTTAAAACTATGCCCCCTCATAATAGCTACCTCCACCCTAGGAAAAAGTCTCTGGCTGTCCACTCTATCTATACCTCAGCCATATTGTGAAGTTAATAGTTAAGACTTGAATAACATTTGTTTTTGTATACGAGTGTAAAAACTTGTGTCTTCATAGTATATTAGAATCTGTACAGTGCCTAGAGAGATCATTTTGCCCAGCAAAGAGTGTCTGACCCAGACTTAGCCCCCCACTATCCTCATAATCCCGCATTTAGCATGGCCAATCCACCTACTTACACATCTTTGGCCTGTGGGAGGAAACCAAAACACCCTGTGGAAGCCTAAGCAGACATCGGGAGAATGCACAAACACCACACGGTCAGCCAAGGCTGAAATCAAACCTGGGTCCCTGGCACTGAGAGGCAGTAGTGCTAACTACTGGGCCATCTTGCTGCCCAGCCTTGAAACTCGTTCAAGAAATGAGGTTTTGAATTTCTCTTTAAATCTGAATGGTCCCTAACTGGATCAGAACAGTGTTTTCAAAAACCTTAGGTGGTATGAGATACTTGGACGTTTCATTTTGAGCCAGAATGACCCTCGAGAGTGGAACCTGCTGCAAGCTTAAAGTTAGATTTGAACATATATCCATTCAAGTGAGCCTTCTGCCCATTTTCAGTTACACCTACCTCTTGGTAGGATGTCTCTGAATGTAAATTAGCAAAAATCGGACACTGTCCTTATTTGAGTCTGAAAATTGGAGATTTGGCTTAGTTATCCATCATTCTCATACATTGAGCACTGAATATTCAGGAATCTGTTGTCAGGAAAAGCTCCGGTTTCTTGTGAGGCATCTTGACTCTTTTAAGAAAGGTAATTATATTACAGTCTCTTGAGGATAAAGTTGTAAAACAAATCTAAAACATGGCAATAAATCACAAGAAAATTATCTTATTTCTTGCTGTGCTTGCAAATCATGTAATTTGAAGAGAGGCTCAAAGCAAGAATAATTACAAGAAATCAAGGATCCTTCATTTGTAGATGGGCTATTACTGTGGTCACAATGGATTCAGTAGGCCGATCAATAGAAAACTGTAACAAGTCAAGAATGTTTGGGTGTGTACATGGGTAGCTCATTAATGCTAAATGTTCTTGGCTATTTTAAGATGAGTTTTTTAGTGCATATCTCTGGGTACCAATATGGAGGAAATTCCAAAGATAATGGATAAGAATAAATAGATGGGTCTCCGTTTTCTTAATCCATAACACAATTTTCTGCTGTTTACTTCACCATTATATCTGACCACCTGTATGTTTTAAACATGTTATAAGCCACCCCTACTCTGGGTATTCCTATTGAGTCTTTTGTGAAGAGGAAAAAGACAAGGTGCGTACTTAATAAGTAAATGACTGCAAACATTTGTCAGATGCTCACATTTTACATGTAGTAATTGTAATCTACCACTTGAGGGAACTTTTTTTTAAATATTTACATAGGACTAGATCTTCCAGTTGGAAGACAAGCATTGCATTGTATCCTGAAAGATGCGTATGATACTCTTCAAGTCCTTACTCACTAACTCGTCAGAGACATCCAAGGGTTCCAGCACATTTACCTGAATAGTTATACAGGAACGTTGGAATAATTAAAATCTATTTTAACTCTTCCCCGATCTTCACTGTAACCCCCTCCAAAATAAAGTGATCCAACCACTCCCTCACCCACATATATGCCGCACTCACTTTGTCCCCACAGCTTTTTAATGAGCTGTGGGATCTTTAATCCTGGTGATGTAGAAAATATGGCATTTATATACTTAAAAGGAGATGTGGCTAGCTCCTTGTGCACTTATTTTGAACATGTTTAATACTGTAAGACAACTGGTGCATTTTCTATAGTTCTTGTTACATAAGTTTTAATGTATTTCTCCTCTACATCATCTGTAGGAACTTTTATCTTGGTTTCTGGTCATTTAACTTATATATAACCTGAGTTGTTTGTATTCCCATTGTAGACTCTAAGGGACGTGAGCCTAGACCTGTGGGGTAATTAGTGACAAATGCATCTTTTTATCATCTGTACACCCTATCACCCTATTACCATGACTTGGAATGAAGTCACTGATGTAGTCACTTCTTATTGTATCTCTATCTGCTAAAGAATTGAGATCAGACGGACCAAAAATAATGTCTGCTATATTCAGTGCTTTCCCATTCAAAATTATGGCATTTTGAAGAACAGTCTTTCCCTAGATGTGGGTGACACTAAGACTAAGATTCGTAGAATATTAGAATCCCTACAGTATGGAAACAGGCCCTTCGGCCCAACAAGTCAGGGGGCGGCACAGTGATTAGCACTGCTGCCTCACAGCACCAGGGACGCGGGTTCAATTCCACCCTCGGGCGACTGTTTGTGTGGAGTTTGCACATTCTCCCCGTGTCTGCGTGGGTTTCCTCCAGGTACTCTGGTTTCCTCCCACAGTCCAAAGATGTGCAGGGTATGTGGATTGGCCATGCTAAATTGCCTATAGTGTTCAGGGATGTGTAGCTTAGGTGGGTTCTAAGGGGATGGGTCTGGGTGGGATGGTCCAAGGGTCGATGTGGACTTATTGGGCCGAAAGGCCTGTTTCCACACTTTAGGGATTCTATATAAATCTATGTAAACTCTATGTAAGTGCACACCGACCCTCAGAGTATCCCACCCAGACCCATCCCACAAAGACCCACCTAATCTACACATCTCTGAACACTACAGGAAATTTAGCATGGCCAACCCACCTAACTTGCACATCTTTGGACTGTGGGAGGAAACCGGAGCACCCGGAGGAAACCCACGCAGACACGGGGAGAATGCGTAAACTCAACAGACAGTTGCCCAAGGGTGGAATTGAACCCGGGTTCCTGGTGTGTTCATTTCTGGACAGACTTATTAAAGTCTTATCCTTTTGACTGTACTTTTACAATATTGCTTGAATTTGTGAAACCTGTAGTTTTGAATTTGTTGTGATTTGTAATAACATTTTTCTATGTTGATTTTAAATAGTTTTCAGTCCTCTGTTTCTTTCCTTTTTTGATTTTTCTCCTCTTCCTCCCTCACAGATTTGCATTGGTGCAGAAACACACAGTGGAATTCAACCAGTTGGCAATGGCCAATTCGGATGGCTCTGAAGCCATGCTAAATCGAGTGATGACAAAAGATAATATTGGGGTCGCAGTGCTTTTAGAGGTCCACAAGGATCTTTTTGGAGGTACCTGCTTTATACTGTTAACACTGCAATTGAAAACCAGCTAATTGACCAGCTATTTAGATAAAACTAGTGCATGAAGATTTGACCAACATCTGATTGGGGGCATAATTCAGATGTCTGGCTGATGTTCTTGATGGAAAAACAAAATGCTTTGCTACCACTAATAAGATTAAATTCATGATCAATTTATTATTATTTTCCAACTTGCATCAAAAAGCTTTCATTCAAACTTGTGTATGGTGCATATAGAAAGCAAGTTACGTACTTGCATTTCTTCCTTTTTTGACTCCTCCAATCGTTTCCCCATTTCCTTTTAAATAAAACAATGGATTGTAGGCCTTTTAATGCTAATTCCAGGAAATTTGCTGGAGGTGAACCAGCACCACCCATAGTGACTTTAAAAAAAATTAATTTTCTTACAGAATATGTTGTATTAACATAAATATGATCGATATACTCAAAGAACAATGTCTGTGAAACAAACAATATTTTTGATTCTATTCCTTTTTATTCATGCTGTTTTGTAAATGTTCAATACATATATAACTGAAGATGTGTCGCAGATGCCTGAGAATGACTGACTGAACTGTTCCGAGTTTTAAAAAAAATGTAGGGTTATCTTAAGAATCCAGTCATTCGCATTGTTTTACTCTCCATAAAACACGTGTGTGTATGTGGACATTTTTTCAAAAGTAATCACAGTGATTGTAAATATGAGCATAATTTTGTACATTAGAAGGGGAAACCAGAAGTGGGGTAAATGCCATTGAGTGCTTTTGTATCTACAAAGGATGCTTTTCATTCTTCTTCATTTGGAAACACCTATATTAATGTCTAACGGACAAATTTAGCTATGCCTTCTGTTAATCAACTATCCTAAAGGTAGCTCATCGGTTTGTAAAGTGGACCAATTGTCATAACATTGCTGGGTAGGAATGTGGTGCCAAGCTAGGGTGGGTGTGTACGTAGGTGTGCCTGTTTGTGTGTGTGTCTGTCTCTTTGTCGGTCTGAACTGGAAGAGATTGTGATCTGTCTGAGGTCATTGATTAAAAGAGCTTTGTAAGGAGATATTTTGTACAACTTCCAGCCAATTTTTCAAACACTTCCTTCAGTCCTTTTTCTATAGTCACTTTGTTCGGGAGCTATCTAGTCTTTCTCCTTCTCTCTTCCAATCATCACCATCACAATCAATAAATGAAATACTGTCTCAGTGAGCTCTTCCATTGGAATTGCCTCGGTTAAGTTTTTTTTTCCTTGTAGGAAGAAGAGAAGCACCATTGGAGAGTTGAAAGACCGGCCAAGCTTGATATTTTCCTATAGCACTTGATTTGACCACATTTTACAAATTTGGGTTAAAATAACTATGCCTTGGATCTGAGTCAGAAGGTCCTGGTTTAAAGCCCTACTCCTGAGATTCAAGCATATAATCAAGACAACTGTTTCTGTACAGTACTACTTTAGTATTATGCTGTTAAAGGTACCAAATTTCAGAATGTTAAGCTAAGGCCCCAGTTTGGCGCCTCGGGTACGTGTAAAAGATTCAATGCCTGTCTTGCTGTCTCAAAATACAATGTTGTTCTGGTGTCCAAACCAACATTGGACTCTCAGGTTGCAACTAAACAAATGGATCATTTCATTAATTGGTGTTTAGAGTTTGACTATTGTCTTTGCTACGGTACAGCAGTGACTTCAAAACAACTTTTTTGCCAGTAATGTGCCCTGGATTAAAGGTGCTATACAAATGCAGGTTTGCTTGTTCTGTCAGTTGTTGCATGCCCTAAAAGTATCATCCATTTTAGGTGTGAAGACACTTCAAGGAACAGAAAAGCAGCTCATTCTGGTCGCCAATGCACACATGCACTGGGATCCTGAGTATTCTGATGTGAAATTAATCCAAACCATGATGATTATCTCTGAACTCAAAACCATTCTAGAGAAGTCAGCTGCTTCCCTTAGGCCAAGCTGCCCTTCTGCAGATCCTAACTGCATCCCATTGGTGCTGTGTGCAGATCTCAATTCACTGCCAGATTCAGGTAAAACCATCAAGATAATTTACAGTGACTGTTATCTCTTGCTGTGCATATGAATTTGGAAAGAAAATCTGTATAAATTTTGTTCGGATTTTGAGTAAAGTCAACTCTCTCTGTTCCTCATAATTGAAATATTTGCCCTTCAGTCCAGATCAATTTTGTACATTTGAGTTACCTTTGTAAGAATGAGTGTCTTCAGGGAAAATAACACTAATCGAAATGGAATTGCAGGGAATATATTCAGTTTTGAATCTAATTATATTATACAACAATGTTTTAACTGTTTCATGCAGTTGATGTTAAATTATGTGTGTGTCTATATATCAGATCGATTTATAGAATAGATGTTATTGCAAAGCAAATTGTAAATCAAAGTTACCAACATTCAATCTATCAACTGCATGCATTGCTGATTGTTATTTAGGTGTTGTGGAATATTTGAGCACTGGAGGTGTTGCACAGAATCACAAAGACTTCAAGGAGCTGAGATACAACGAGTGTTTGATGAACTTCAGCTGTAATGGGAAGAATGGAACTTCTGATGGTAGAATTACTCATGATTTCCAACTCAAGAGTGCTTACGAAAACAACTTGATGCCTTACACAAATTACACTTTTGACTTTAAAGTAAGTAGTATGCTGCACTGTGAGTTCTCATTGAAATGGGCTTGTGGAATCCTTTTGTAGATTAATGCTGATATTTTTCACAGTTAATTGCTAGGTGTAAGAATGATTATATAACTATTCTATTTTGCTAATAGGTGTTGAAATACTATAAAATGAAATTTTACATTCATTAAGAAAAACTGCATGCATTTTGGAAGAAAAATTGGCTCAAAATGGTGTTTCTGAACAGTTATCTTCTAACTTGTTTAACAGTACAAGGAGGTACATTTTGCATTCATTGTTTCACAGTGTTTCAGGTCCCCATTCCTCCATTCATTTAAGAACATCTGTGGTCTGGAGCCGTTCTTTAATTATCTTGTATTTCTCTTAATATTTTCAATTTAGCGCATTCTCATCTATGTAGAACTTTACACAAAAAGCATTTTAAAAATCCAAATACATCATATGTACTAGTTCTCGTTATCTGTTCTACTAATAATATCCTCAAAAAAATCTTAAGATTTGTCAAATATAATTTCCCTTTCATTTTATCCATTTTGACTTGGAAAATACCAAGGGGATTGCTCCAAGTGCCCTGTTATTTCATCCTTTACAATATACTCTGGCATTTTCCCTCCTCCCCCTGATAATAGTCTAACCAGTCTGTAATTTCCTGCTTTCTTTCTACCTCCTTTTTTAAAAAAATGGTGTGTTTGCATTTGCCACTCTCAATTTACTGCGTGTATTCCAGAATCTGCAGAATTTTGGAAGCTGCCAGAACCCCCTTCCCCTCCCCCTTTTCTGATGAAGGGTCTAGGCCCGAAACGTCAGCCTTTCTGCTCCTATGATGCTGCTTGGCCTGCTGTGTTCATCCAGCCCTGCACCTTGTTGTCTCGGATTCTCCAGCATCTGCAGTTCCTACTATCTCTGATTCAATTTTAACCCCAACCAAAACATCAGCTGTTTCCATTGCGTCCCTTAGTATCCAGAGTTATCAGGCCTAGGGTTTACCAAGTTTCAGTCCAATACTTAGAATTGAAGGAAATTATTAGTTTAAAAACTTTCTTCCCAGCTCTAACAAAGACCCTTACTTCAGTCCCTAAGTCCACAGGAAGCTTTTCAGTGGAATGATTGTCATCCTTTTCTGTTTTCCTGTAAATTCCCATCTTTTGCTTATCCCAGCAGTATCATGGCTCAATTTGAAAAGGCTGGTCAGTGAAAATAAAAGTTTCACTGTTATGTATGTGCCATGTCAG
Source organism: Rhincodon typus (assembly GCF_021869965.1). Taxonomy (NCBI): domain Eukaryota; kingdom Metazoa; phylum Chordata; class Chondrichthyes; order Orectolobiformes; family Rhincodontidae; genus Rhincodon; species Rhincodon typus. The sequence goes on from NC_063332.1 coordinate 111,489,480, forward strand.
AGATGCTGCGTCCAATCTAAAATATCTTCGCACTTTATGGAGATGTTATTAGAGTGCTGCTTTATGTCTGTATGCTTGTGTTAACTGAGTTGACAACAATTTAACGTGCTGACAGTCCAGTTTTTAAGGAATCGGTTTGAGAGGTTTTTTGCAATTTTTCTTATCACATTTATCACATGGTACATATTCTTGCTGAAATCACATCATTTGGTACTTTGCCATATTCAGTCATGTGGTTGAGGATTCGTGCTGTGGTTTTATTTGAGATTGCTTTGCTTTGGCATCAAGCCAACTCTCTTTCAAGCAACCAATGGGTTTAAATGGAAGCAGCTATTTGGTTTTCAGAGAAAACACACTTGGGAAGCACTGATACTGTAAGAATACCTAAAAGTAAATATATCAATCACGAAAAAAGATGACTGCCCAACCAAATTGCTCACTTTGCAAGAACCATTGCCTTACATTTTCTTTTATAGTTTTATTCTGGCTATTGAAGTAAAATGTTTGCGCAGTGTAAGAGATTGAGGAATATAGAATTAGGGGAAGAATAATATTTTAGTTTGAAATTTGTTGAAAGGAAGAAAGTGAAGTTGGGATTAAAGGCAATTCTTCCAGAGTAATCAGAAGTCGATAATAATAGTGTCTCTCAGGTGACAGCTCCAGGGCTGTTTCTGTTCACTGAATATATAAATAACTTGGATACAAGCCAGGTGAAGTAAGTGACCAAGGGCAGCATCCACAAGCTTGTGTTTTCAAATGAACCTGTTGGACTATAACCTGGTGTTGTCTGACATCTGACCTTGTCCGCCCCAGTCCAACACTGGCATTTCCACATCCTTAATGTTAGTTCATACATATTTAGTGAGTCTGCTAAATGTGTGTACATAGCTGTTTGAACATTTCTTGCAGAGGGGCAAAACCATAAATGCGGAAGAAACAGAAATTGCTGGAGATGCTCAGCACGTCTGGCAGCATCTTTGGAGAGAAAGCAGAGTTAACTTTTTGGGTCCATTGACTGTTCTGAAGAAGGGTCATTGGGCTCAAAACGTCAACTATTTTCACTCCATAGATGTTGCCAGACCTGCTGAACATCTCCAGCAATTTTTTTGTTTTTTGTTTCAGATTTCCAGCATCTGCAGCTTTTTGTCTTACCATAAAAGGTGACAGCAATCCCAAATGGTAGTTTCCCAAGTATATTGGCAGTCATCAAGCAAATGTGAATTCATAGTTTTGAAAAACATTTGGATGGAAGCCTGAAGTTGAGCCAAAGAACTTCTGTAAACTGGAACCAGAGAATACCAGTATTATACCAAACTTTCCACTTCAAGGTTCCTTGTGGACAACATCTGAAAGTTGATATTTTTTGCACCTGGAAAAAATCTCGAGCTGATGACAGTTTAGTGATATCATCTGCTCACCCAAAAGAGTACTTCGACCTTCTCCCAGATGTTCTTCTCTTGTGTGACAGACAAAAGACAGAGTCAATTCAGAATTTAATTAAACAAACTCTTCTTTATATTGATACCTCAGAGTTAAATAAAACATATATATTTGTTGCAACTCACTCAGATAATAAGAACTGCAGATGCTGGCGTCAGAGATAACACAGTGTGGAGCTAAAGGAACGCAACAGGCCAGAAGAAGGGTCCCGACCCAAAACATCAACTTTCCTGCTTCTCTGCCTGGCCTGCTGTGCTCCTCCAGCTCCACACGGTGCTATCTCAAATTTCTTGCAATGTTTACTTCTTACTTCATTTAACTTAACTTCTATTTTAACTCACTTAATTTAAACTTACTTTAACTTAATTCACGTTTGACTCAGACTCTAACATTAACTCTAAGTTTGGCTTGAAACAAATACTACCCCAATTTGCTCTTGGTGTAGATCTTACCTTGTAGTTCTTTGTATCTCTGAAGGTAACTTCAGGGCACATACTCTGCAAACGTGGATCTCGAATGGTTACTCCTGCAAAATCCTTTGTGCTGGTAACTTTTACCCCACAGTGTGCTCGTTCTTCCAGAAACTTCTCTGGCACGCAGTCAATGAATTGACCAAACCTGATCACAACATTTGAACCCAGCCAATGGGATTTACTGGTAAACAATTCCCAAATGTTTACAGTCAATAAAATGTGGAACTGGAGAAGCACAGCAGGTCAGACAGCATTGGAGGAGCAGAAAAGTCAATATTTCATGTCTGGACCCTTCATCAGGACTGGGAAGGGGGAAGGGAGCTCAAAAATATATAGAGGGAGGGGGATGGGGCTGGGGCTGGGGCTGGGGGAAAGGTAAGTGGGATGATGATAGGTGGATGCAGGTAGGGAGTTGTAGAGATTGTTCAGTAGGAAGAGTGGAGCGGACAGGTGAGAAGGAAGACGGACAGGTTATGTCAGGTCAAGGAAGCGGGAATGAGACGGAAGACTGGACGTGGGATGTGGTGAGGGTGGGAAGATTTTGAAGCTGGTGAACTCTCAACAATTTTTCCTTTGACTCCTCTCACTTCCTATAAACCAAAGGGGTGGCTATAGGCACCCGCATGTGTCCCAGCTATGCCTGCCTCTTTGTAGGATATGTGGAACAGTCTCTCTTGGCGCAGCTGCACCGGCACCAATCCTCACCTCTTCGTCCGCTACATTGACTGTATCGATGCTGCATCTTGCTCCCAGAAAGAGCTCGAACAGTGCATCCATTTCACCAACCCCTTTCACCCTGACCTCAAATTCAGCTGGACCATCTCTGATACCTCCCACCCCTTCCTGGACCTCTCCGGCTCCATCTCCAACAACCAACATAGCACCAACATCCATTTCAAACCCACTGATTCCACAGCTACCTTGACTACATCTTCTGTCACCCGCTCTTCTGTAATAATGCAATCCCATACTCCCAATTCCTCCACCCCATCTGCTTCCAGGATGAAACATACCACTCCTCCTACTTCAAGGACCATAATTTCGCCTCTCCTGTGATTAATAATGCCTTAAACAACCACCTGCAATTCCCACACTTCTGTCCTCAAACCTCCTCCCTTCAACAACAATAAGGATGGAGTCCCCCTGGTCCTTATGTACCACCCCACCAATCTCCAAATCCAACGCATCATCCTCTGCTATTTACGTCACGTGCAATCAGACCCCACCACCAAAAACATATTTCCTTCCCCACCCGTATTTGCCTTATGTAGGGACCGCTCTCTCCTCGACTCCCTCATCTGCTCCACACTCCCCACTAAGCCTACCACCCCCAGCACCTTTTCCGTGCAACCGCAGGAAGTGCTACACCTGCCCGTACACCTCACCTCTCACGTCCATCCAAGGTCCCAAACAATCACTGCAAATCTGACAGAGATTCATGTGTACGTCATCTAACCTGGTTTATTGCATCTGTCGCACCCAACATGACATCCTCTGTCGGTGAGACCAAGTGCTGATTCAATGACCGATTCGTGCCCTCTGTATGCTCCAATCATCACCACCTTCCAGTATTTCACAATTCAATGACTATTTTTACCCCCAGTGACATGAGAAGTCATTGATTTTATTTTTGACCATGTCCCCTAATTATCTGTAGCACATTCTGTAATCAAAAATGTTGTTTGTGGTCCCTGTTTTGTGTAAATAAAATATCTGTATTTGATAATCTTAAAAAAAGAGCAGCCCTGAAGAAGGGTAATACCCAAAATGTTGACTGCTGCTTTCCTCCAGATGCTGCCAGGCTTGCTGTGTTCTTCCAGCCTCCTCTTTGTCTACCTTGGATTCCAGTACCTGCAGGTTTTTTTTCTCTCAAAGGCTGTGGAATACATGAGTTTTGACAGTCCATGTTAAGAAATAGCGAACTGAGTTAGCAGTTTGTTTTAAGAGTCTTTAATGCAAGATGCTTGAGTGTGGAGATGGGGCGTCTCTTCAGTGATGTTAGAGCGTCTGTAAGCATAACGCTGGGATAAATCTTTCCAATGTTTGGAAAGAAATAATTCCAGTAGTTCCTGTGCAATTTTAAAGTAGTTTTTATTCTATGTAACAACGTGATCTTTTGTTAAATATACATTGGCAGCCTCTTGTGAATATGTTCAATATCTGACCTTTATAGTAAACAAAGGAAAATTAAAACTTGTCCATCAAGCCAGGTTTCACTGTGCGATCCGATTTGCCCAGTATCGCCATGGGGTCATAACTGTTCAAACACCTTAATGATGGGCTAGGGCAAGAACAGAGAAGGAAAGTAAAGAAAGCAAGTTACATTCTGGGTCCCATTAACTACTTGGGATACCTCTCCCCATGTGCCCAAAGATCTGAGTCAAAAAAAGACTCTTTTTTTGGTTTTGTTAAGACCTTGGGTTGATGTCATCCTTGAAATAACGGACAATAACTGTGACACTTGAGGCAGACTAGCTTTTCATAGATTATACTCTTTAATCCTCAGCAGAAGTGCATTATATGAAGCTAACCCATCCCCAGTGGATCTGATGTGCTAAAGGGTCAACATTTTGGATACAAGCATAACAATCTTGGGAATTTAGTCTCACTAGTAACGTGATGACACTTATTAGTTGTAGAAGAAAACAGCATCACACAATATGGCACAGTTGGGTTGGGGGTTGTGGGGTATAAAAAAGCAGAAAGGCTAAAATGGGAAAAACCCTTTCTTCAAAACCCAATTACATACAAATTGATGCAAAGTAACAGGATAAGACAGATATTATGGGTAGGGAAAGAAATAAAAGTTAGGAGTGTATTTCCAGCGCAAGACAAATCACAGTGGATGAGTTATTTTCTTTCGGCTTTCTTTTGACTCCTTCTGATTCTTTGCTGGTAATTTGAGGTTGTGAGCATGACCAATAGTCAATCTTTCATTTACAAGTTCAGGATTCACCCTTTCAGTGTCCCTAAAGTGGTTGCTTTCCTTTCCTTTCAATAGGGGATCTGCAGAGGGAGCAGCTTGCAGAGAAAGGTGATGGAGAATAAATAGAGACACTATGCTTTGTGTTGCACAGTTCACATAGGGATGTAGCCACCAGCACAGGAAGCAATCAAGTGCTTGTCACCATGGTGAGCCCTTGACCCGACAAAACTGATTCTGAAATAACTAACCACATCGAATGATAATTCCTGGGCAAGATTGCTTTAAATACATACAGGCAGTGCTATTGTGTCTAGACTTTCCTGCTGTGCTTAAATAAAGCAACATTGTAGATACATATCAACATGGTCAAGTAACTTGCTTTTAAAACTGCAAATATCTCACACAGTTTCCCTGGTTTTTCCCATTTTAGCCTTTCTGCTTGGTTGAAGGAATCTTGTGGTCAGTTTGGATATGTTCTTGATGTATGGTAACATGATAAGTGTGTCAGGATGTAGCTGTTTGGGTATCCATTGTCCTTAAATACTTGGTAGAGGTATTCTCTCTCTCTCTCTCTCTCTCTCTCTCTCTCTCTCTCTCTCTCTCTCTCTCTCTCTCTCTCTCTCTCTCTCTCTCTCTCTCTCTCTCTCTCTCTCTCTCTCTCTCTCTCTCTCTCTCTCTCTCTCTCTCTCTCTCTCTCTCTCTCTCACTTTCTCACACACACTCTGTCACTTGCGCGCTGTCGCACTCGCGTTCTGTCTCTGGCGTGCGTGCTCTCGCGCTCTCTTTTTCTCTCTCTCTCTCTTTTTCTCTCTCTTTTTTTCTTTCTCTCTGTCTGTCTCTCTCTCACACCGTAAAACTTAATACCAACAAGCTGAAATTATTGTTCCATGTGGTGCCAGTCGCCTGCACTTTTTGACTCTCACTGGTTTACAATTATGGCTCCAGAAAGACTGAGGTTATTTAAACCCATCATAGAAATAGACCAAAACCCACTTGCTATTAGTTTGAACTCCAGATTCTAAAATGATTTACATATATTAATATTATTTATACATCTTGCATCACAAGAGAATAGCATGCAAATCCAAAAACCATGTCAACTTGGGCTACTACTCACTCAGGGATAGTAAGAACTGCAGATGCTGTAGTCAGAGATAACACAGCAAGCCACGCAGCATCAGAGGAGCAGGAAAGTTGGTGTTTTGGGTCGGGACCCTTCTTCATTTTCTGAAGAAGGGTCCCGACCTGAAACGTCAACTTTTCAGCTCCTCTGATGCTGCCTGGTCTTCTGTGTTCCTCCAGCTCCACACAGTGTTACCTCAACTTGGGTTACTCTTGTGTATGCACTAATTGTTGGAGTGAAATTTTAAACCTGCCGCCTTTGTCTTCCCATTTCTTTGTGCTACCTTTTCAGATTTTGACTATGTTATGTAGTACAATGGCAACCATTTTTTACTGTGCTAATATAACCTCATTCAAGGTAGCTGGGTGCATGCTAATATTAGTAAGCACTTCGTTGAAACAAAAATGTAAAATGCTGGTAATTGAGCTTTTATGATGCATATACAGTTGCACTAGTGAAGTATAAGGGACTGATCTGTGGTCTCTAGAAACTTATTTCCCATCTTTTTTTAATCAAAACCTATGTTCTCAATGTTTCTGCTCTTAATTTTATTTCATATTGTTACTAAGGATGGCAGAAACAACAGTCTACTTTAGTAGTATCATTACCTGACACATTAACTCTTTCTCTTCACAGAATGCAGACTGACCTGCTAAGCATTTCTAGCATTTTCTATTTTTATTCCAGATTTCCAGCAGCATCATTCTCACTCATTTTTTTTCATCTGCGTGGACCTCAGGTTCATCCATGGCTGTGACTTCCGGTTCCTGATGTGAAGTGTTAGTGCATTGATCGCAATGTGCAAACCTTCAGTGTGTGTGCAGCGATGCAACTTACAGAATGTTGATATCAAGTATTTTGTTCTTGTTTTGTTGATGTTAATATGGTCTCCCTTTTTTTTTTTGTTTCCCAGGGTGTTATTGACTACATTTTCTATTCCAAGACTCTGATGAACGTGTTGGGCGTTCTTGGCCCTTTGGATCCTCAGTGGCTTGTGGACAATTCTATCACCGGATGTCCACATCCTCATATCCCCTCTGACCACTTTTCACTGTTAATACAGCTTGAACTTCAGCTTTCCTTGCCACCATTGATGAATGGTGTACATTTACCCAGCAGGAGGTAGTGAATCCCTATCATGGAAGCACTACTCACTTTTACGGACATGTACAGTTGTAAAGTCAAAGTATGAAGGAGTGAAGTATGGCCTGTGAAACCTTTATTTGTTCTTTTTATTACAAAAAAATGTATGTGTTCTATATGTTTCTAGTATACTGTTTATTTCACTATTAACACTAAGGCTGGAACAAACAAAAACTTGCTTTGAAAAGGTTTATTACTCAGACCTTTGGAGACACTGGAGATCACATTCCTTACAACTCTGAAAGCATTGTCTTACAATATTGTGTGTCAAGTGTTTGGGTTTTGCTGTTGGATTATGTAAATAATCTGGCATTGAAGCAGCAGAATTACGTGCTTTACAATATGGTGCCATTGACTTCTTCTCCAAAGACCAACAAGCAGAACATCTTCAGATGTTTGTTCTGAGCTTTGCCCCTTTTTTGTTTAGATCTGTTCATAAATCATGATTGAAATCATATTGACTCATTTCACGGGTTTGAGTGAGAATTTTTGATATCTTTCTATTTGTTTATCCTTGTTTTCCTTGCCTGTCTCAATCATATGTTTTTTTATAGTTCACTTTAATTCTTTGGTGCTTCTCTTTTCAACTTTTGATGGCTGATCAACAGTTTGCCTCGCCTCTCTGGCTCTCTGCCACAGCTAAGTGGAATCTCTCGGGGCAGATCCTGAGTCAAGAGACAATTGAAACCAAAAGGTGGAGGTGGTGGCCAGGAGACAGGGTTGGTTCTGTCCAGCTGTGACTTGATTTGACATTTGCCTTTTTTGTTCAGAATGAGATTCATATCTGGTTTCATGAAAGAGGATACCCATTGGTTATTGATCTGTATAGAAAGAAAGAGAGAGTTGGACAGAAGATTCAGGTTTTTCAAACTACTTGTTTATTGAGCGTATATTACAGCAAATGAAAATGAACTATAGAATTTTAAATTTATCCTATTGCCTTATAAAGCATTTTTGTAAAAAGAAAAGAACTACCATTTAGATTTTGTCTTCCCAGTTGAACTGGCAATAATTTACTCCTTTTTGGGGAGAAAGATAATCGTGGACATAACAGCCAATAGCTGCTTTGTCATCAGCCAGTCAAAGGTACAATTCAATATTGGTCTATCGGACAAGACCACATTTTCTATTCCACAATGAATTAAACATGCAGCAAGCAGTGATTGAGGTGCACCATAAATAATTTGAACACAGTCAGGTAAAGCACCTAAAAGATTACTGTACTAAATAAGCACCATCTGATGGTCGTTAATTCTCATGTTGTATACTCCCAACAACCTACTGCACTTTATAAAGAAATTGGGTTTTCATTGATGCAGTTATAGTTTATCAGTCTAATGGGCCCCTTCAACTATATCCCACCCCCATTTAAAAAGACAGACTGCATTTTAAGAACCCACTTTGAAAGTTTAATCTTCTTGATTTTGAATCAGACAGACAGCATATCTTCTGATGTGTAAAATCTGTTTTTTTAGTTTAATATATAATGCTAGTGTTACATCAAATAAAGTTCATAAGTGGACAAGACCTAGTTTTAGAATTTGCCAATAACCTACTTTTGATATCTTTGACTGGATTCTTGACTTCAAGATTGTTTGTTTGAAATCTGAAGCTTTAAGTCAGCACTTTAATTCTGCAACCTCATAACTTTTCATGTTTTTAAGGACATGAAGTATGGAGCAAGATAAAGCTAATGAGAATGAAAGAAACTGGAGGCACCAACTAAATTTCAAGCTTTTTGTTTTGCATTCACTTCTGGTGAAAGAATTTGAACTTTTTAGCCCCTTTTTTAAAATTCCCAGGCTTCATGTGCTTAAATTTTTTTTGTGATGACCCTGCTTGTTAAAACACTTACTTCCTTCATGCATTTCTTTTAATAACTATAAGCAATATTAACTTACCATACTTCACTCCCAATATTTTGTCAGATCAGTTTGTATAAAATGGAATTTAAAATTTACCTATAATGGTTGTATATGAACTACAGAAGAGCCCAATTACTGGATTTTTCGCTTTGTTTTTTATAATTGAAGAGGAAAACAGTTTTTGGGAAAGCTTACTGTTAATAGCTGCAAATTTTGTCTGCTTTCAGTATAAAAAGGATCGAGACACTCTGTTGCAAGAGGATGTTCATCAGGTTTTCTTTGCTTCTGTATGCATTTTTCCAGAGTTTCAACAACTGTGTACTTTAAAAATAGATAAGTGAGGGAAAGAACATTTTAAGAAAAAAAACAATGAAATGGAGATGATAGTAAGTTTTGTTATGTGTGTGTTTATCTTAATTGTTCAGGCAAAAAAAATAAAGAAAGCACAGTCAGATTCATGTACGTTTCTGTTATATTTTGTCCCTCGTTTCATAACAATGTGCCTCATTCAATTTGCCCAAGCAGCTGCACTGCCCAAGCAAGCAGAGAAAACCTGACAGGCCTTCTCCAGGCAACTTTTAAAATTCTATACAATAAATCTGTTAAGATTTGTGAGATTTTATGTAAAAAAAACACATGAAAAACAACTTAAAAACAGTTTTGTACAAGCTCTGTAATGTGTTTAACTTTGGTGTAAGAAGTGTGGGACATTGGAAACCGCATCATAAGTCAGATATGGCACAATGATTTCTGAGATGAGCTTTATTTCTGTCTCATTCCCAGCACTGCTTGTCTTTTGTTTTTATTTTGTGTAATGCAGGAGTGTACTACCTTTAGCGCAAAGCCAGCAAATGCGTGAAGGTTTTTGTCACTTTCTGGGTATTGTGCATTTTGATGTGGAGAGATTCCCTTTCTTGTTCAATACCCTTCACTCCCTTATCAAATGTACTTACTAGCTCTCAATGGATTGAAAAGCTACTGAATTTCAGTCTTTCAAGGTTTCATATCACTCAGTACAAAAGCATATATATTGGATAATGTCATTTAAAATGAAGTACGGGTCTCATGACTTAAGACAGTCACAAAAAGCAGGTTTTTGTAATAGTAATTATATATTTCTATGAATCGCATATGGCAGCTTCATATTCACTAAGCTGCAGATAACCAAAAAAAGTGCTTATTTAAAACCATGAAGCACGATCAAAAATATACCGTGATCTCAGCCTTTAATGCATAGGTACTTTTACATTTCAATAAAGGAGCACTACAAAATTGGCCTAATTAAATGGTGGGTTTTCCAAACACACTCTCTAATAGGCAATTTATAAGTAACTGCTGACATTTTTAAATTAGATCAGTCATTGAGAATTGGTGACAAGTTGCACTTTTGATTAGATCTAGAGAAACCTGATTTGTTTTGACATGCTGATTTTGTTAATACCTAATTGAAACAGTAAAACTTTTGCTGATTTGGTGGATTGCAGCTTCCTCCTCACACTCTCTCTCTTTTTTTCACCTTTTCCCCATTCTTCTCCTCCACTTCCCTCCCCCCGCCCCCCGCACCTCAAAAATAATGCTTTTGGGCCAAGAATAAGTTCAGATGGAGAATGACAAATTGGGTCAGAATGTTTGCATGTTGTATGTCAGTAGCAGAAGATATAAGGTATTGGTGAAATGATTCTAGCTAAAGTTATTCTATCCTACAGACAGTAAAAAGGATGCTCATTAATATTTCTATTATGCTGCATTTGGGCTCTATTGTGGAAAGTGGAAATAAATTTAAATTTAAAAAACAAAAGATTTTGGACATAAATTCCAAATAAGGTTTTAAAAAATACTTGGATATATTTGTTGGGAAATGGGCAGTGAGATTTTAGAGTGATGTGTAGTTAAGTGTTAGTTAAATTACTGGGGGATTCAGTGCATGTTTTTAGATGTTGCGTTATTTATGTGCAACGCCAAAAAAATGAGTGATATGATTCTTTTTGAGACCTATGGTGCTTCTGTCTGCAAAGCCTTGCCTGTATTGTATTAAAGGAATATAGTTTGTAAATGTGGTAGCAATGATTTAGTTTTTTTTAAACGTGAATCAGACATTTTCAGCATTTGACCACCTTTATTTTTTTAACATCCTTTTTAAAAAAATATATAGTTTTTGCTATTAGAAATTTATCATGGTGGTTAATAGGAAATGAAAGTGGACTGTGTTGCATCACCAGTGTCTGTATAGAACCATTGGTCACTGGATAGTGTTTGTTTCCCTGAACTCTGAGCAGTTGGATGTTATTTTTCTTTCGTTCGTTCTTTCTTCCCAACACCCCAACTCCCAACAATCTTTTATTTTTATATATTATTTCTTCCTGAATACTCTGCAAAGGGTAAAAATGTAAAGGTTTAGTAAAAGTAAATTGCCTCCTACTGATGTGATAGGTGCTATTTTACTTGAACTAAATAAGCATGAAGAAGTTATTGGATGTTCACCAGCTGATTTTTGTTTTCCCCTCTTAAAATCAGTCCAAAAATGAAACTGCTTAATTTACGTAAGTATTTTTGCATTATCCAATCTGCTCTAGATTTATGTTTTTTGTCTCCAGTTATTTAACTGCAATGGAAATATACCAACTAAGCCAGTAACTGTACTCTCAGTCTGTCTTTGAGCTTGTGACAGTTCAGCAGAGATGCTTCACTTGTACTACTATGTGAAAGATTTAAAAAGATGAGTATTTTTCCATATGGAGTTCGGGTACTGCTCTCAATGTATGGGGCTAAATTATGTCTGCTTGTTCCCTTGCACCTGTGTAGTTTTTTTTTTCTTTCCTTTTTGATTAGGCAATAAATGGTCATTTGAAAATTATTCTTTTGTGTTTAATGAGTCAAAACTGTAAGGGAGAATGACATTGAGGTTTCTGTCTGCCACCCTTTTTAAAATTTAATGAGTTGGTTTTATTTCCACATATTTTGGGGTAAAGTTATGTTGTGTGAGTGGTCCAGAGACCTGGACCAGTGATCTAGAGACATGAGTTCAAATCTCGCCTTGGCAGCTGCAGAATTCCAATTCTCTTAATTAAATAAATGTGCGGTAAAATGCCAGTATCAGTAATAGTGACCATGAAAGTACTAGATCATCATGAAAACCAATCTGTGTTACTAATATCTTTATTGGGCAAAATTATCTGTCCTCTGTGCATTGGTCTGGCCCTATGTAATGCAAGAGTTTTAACAATATGATTGACTCTTAATTGTCCTCTGAAGTGGCTGAACAAGGCACTGAGTTGGATTTGAAGATCACTCTCTTGACCACCATTTCAAGGACAATTATGGTTGGGCCATAGTGTAATCCACATTTGTGAATGAATTTAGAAATGCTAGTATGCAAGTAATCACATTATTTTACCTGGTGTTGTAAAGTCAAAGCTATAACTTCCGATGTTTGTTTAGTCTCCAAATTTTCCCTCATGCTGAACTTTGATACTGTGGGGCAAAATGGTTTCAGAATTAGAACAAGTAATTTCCTATCTGTATCAAAGATTAAATAAGGGCATTGACCTAATACCCTAGGGATGACATAAAAAAACCCTTCTAGGGCACAGACTCTCAGTAGGTTTTATGCTTTGACTGGTTAATAATATTCCTAATGCATGGTTCTGACCTATTTTGATTTATTTTTCTTCTTCCCTCTTTCCCCAAGGTTAGTGATGAATTTTTCTACCACAGAAAAATATAATTACAGGTTGGTTTCCTGTACATTGTAAAGTTGAAAGTCACAAGTACACAAATCACAAGGCTTGGGTAGAGAATGCCCATTCAGAATTTCTCATTCTGTGGTTTTGGTCATTGCTACCTATTTAAGTAGTGAACTGTTGTAACTTCTGTGGTTTTAAAACATCTGCAGGTGGTTGTCATTTAAGTTGAAGGAGAAATTTAAGATCCATCTCATCTATGGTTGAGGGTAGCAATGATTGAGTATTTGCTTGACGAGTTCATAGAATCATACAGTGTAGAAGAAGCCCTTCAGCTCATTGGGTCTGTACCAACATGTGAGAAACATCTGACCTTCAACCTAAACCCATTTACCAGCATTTGGGCCCATAGCCTCGAATGTTATGACATGCCAAGTTCTCATTCAAAGTACTTCTTAAAGGACGTGAAGCAACTATCACCCTCTCAAGCAGCATATTCCAGACCATCACCACCGACCAGGTAAAAAGATTTTTCCTCCTATCCTGCACCTCTGCCAAACCTTCCAAGCTCTCACCTCAATTCCATGCCACCTTGTTCCTGACCCTTCAACTTAGGGGAGCAGCTGCTCCTTATCCATTCTGCTCATGCCCGTCATAATGTTGTGTACCTCAAACAGATGGCCCCTTGGTCTTCTCTGCACCACCAAAAAACAACTGAAGCCTATCCAACATTTCCTTTATACCTGCAATTTTCCAACCCAAGCGGCATCCTGGTGAAACTGCTCTGCTCCCACCCACCCCCCCGCCCCATACAATCAAATCTTAGAATAATGTGGCAGAACTGCACACAGTATTCTACCTGTGGTCTTGCCTAAGTTCTATACAATTTCATCATGACTTCCCTGCTTCTGTAAACTATGCCTCGATTGATAAAGGCAAGTGTCCCATATGCCTTTTTCACCACCCTACTAACATGCCCTTCCATCTTCAGAGATCTATGGACAAAGATGCCAAGGTGACTTTGTTCCACAGAACTTTCTAGTGTCATTGAATACTTGTCAAGTTACTCCTTCTGAAGTGTATCACCTCTCACTTTTCAGGGTTGAATCCCTGTGATCACTGGGACACTTGACTGTGTTTCTAATTTTATCTTTGCAAATTGTTTCAGAAACCCAACATATTTCTTTTGGCAAATATAAAGCTAATACTAAACCAACAAGACTGATAGAATGAGGCAATTATAGAATTTTTGACAACATATTTAAGTATGTTGAACAATGACAGGTGAGAATTGATCAGAAGTCTTCAACATTGAGTGCATGCTGCCTCGTATTCAATGAATGCTTTTCGCATAGGAGTTGCAATCCCTAAAACTTCAGTTCAATGTGCATTTCTAATCAATACAGGTTGGCAGTCACCATAACTAACAATGTTGAATAGTGTAGCGAATGTAGAATACAAGAGTCATACAGGTCATATTGGACTTACTGTTAACTCAATTTCTCTCTGCAGATGATGCCAACTTACTGAGTTTCTCCAATAGTTTTTGTTTTACATTTATAGGAGAAAACAAGTCTGAAATTTTGACTTACTAAAGCATTATACAATGAATTTCCACCGAACAAACAGAAAAGGTGGACATTGAAAATTAACCAGTTTACTTGCCTGTACTGAAGCTGTCAAGAACTGATGGTTCAAATTTTAACCATACACAACTGAGCAGATAGCAAAGGCATTTGTATCTTTTTTTTTTGTACATATGTCATTGGGGTCCCCGACTTCAGTTTTAACTTTGCAGCCTGAGCAGTAAGTCAGAATGCCTTTTCTGCAAGGTGAAGCTGTGCAAAAGAACACTTACTGCCTCTTCTCTGCCAAGAAAAGATAGCTTGTTATGCCATTTCCATCTTACTATGGGTGTGGAATCTCATGTATGCCGGATCTGGTATTGATCACAGATGTCAGGGAAAGGACATGTGTGAAGCAGATGGGTTACATGTGAATTTTTAAAATGCAACATGTGGAGATCAGGACATGACACAAGGTACAGGAAATTGATAATATGAACATGGTTTCAAAACTGATGAAAGGCAGAAATGGGGGAATAATTTTCAATCAGTAGCTTGAGAACTAAAATATAATAAAGGAAGTTTAAAGAACTTGGGAGGTTTAGATGTATTTTTTTTAGAAAAGGAGATTACATTGATCAGTTTGGATTGATGAGGATACTGACTATGGAAAGAGATGATGTAAAAACTATCAAAATAATTTCTTCAGTGCTGTCAGAATATTGTCAAGATTTGGAATTTGAACTTGGGGAAGGATGGCAAAATTATGAAAATGTTGTAACAGTGATTCATTAACTTGGTACTCTGATGGGAAATTTTTTTCGTGAGGAGAAAATAGACTCTTCAATTGGATCAAAGAAGGAAAAGACTTGGCCTAATAAAAATCACATATGGCATTCTGATCTGGTACATAAGATGACAAATACTTGCATTCATCAGTGAGTCACTAGCTAGAAATCTAACATAATCTTATCAGCAAAAGAGATTTGGTCTTTTAATAACACATGGTTGGGATTTAGTGCAGCAGCTAAATACTGAGTAGCATGAAAAGATACACACTTGAAAGAAATAATAATTTGATCAGCCATAAGCATATTGAATGGCAGAGCAGGTTCAAAGGGCTAAATGGTCTTCTACTTGTAGTTTCTATGATAGGGTGGGGAAATGAATCTGTTTTGTATATTCTAAGAGTTGCTATAAGCATCTTGGGTTTCATGATCTATTTCTGTGTTGTAAAATTGGATTCCAGATCTATCCAAAGGATCTTTGATTCTTCTGCTCCTTAAGCAGCTCCAAACCCTTAAAGTTTGCAATAGCACGCAATGTCTTGCTTTGTCAGATTTTCTCAGATGTAACACATCTTTAGTTATGGTGGAAATGAATCATGCTCTGCCTTATTTCCACTGTGACTTTCTGGGCTTTTAAAAGAGGAAGTTGGCTTCAATACGCTGAATGAACAAGGCCACTTTCTGAGGTAGGTATAAGTACAGATGTAACTTTGAGGAATGTACTTTCCACAGGAGCGTTATAAGCATTGTGAGTTCACAAGAACCTTAAATAAATCATCTTAATTAATGGGACCTCCCAATGAGAGAAAATGAGACTGCTAGGAGCCCATCAGTAATATTAGAATGTGGGCACTGAAGTCGTTCCCAGCTCCATTTTTTTTACAGCAGTAGCGGTGGGAGCGAGGACCAGAGGGCTGCCGGGAGGTAAGTTTTTCATTTTGGCAACGGAGCTGAGTGGGAGCGGTCGACTTGCGCGCTCGGAACGTGAGTGAACTGATATATTTGGGCAGGTGTCCCCTGCAGTCATCTCCCTCCAAAACAGGTATACTGTTTTGGATACTGTTAGGGGAGATGGCTCACCAGGGGAAGGCAGCAGTAGCCAGGTTCATGGCACCGTGGCTGGCTCTGCTGTACAGAAGGGCGGGAAAAAGAGTGGAAGGGCTATAGTCATAGGGGATTCAATTGTAAGGGGAGTAGATGGGCGGTTCTGTGGTCGAAAATGAGACTCCCGAATGGTATGTTGCCTCCCAGGTGCACGGGTCAGGGATGTCTCGGATCGACTGCAGGACATTCTGAAGGGGGAGGGTGAACAGCCAGCTGTCATGGTGCATACAGGCACCGATGATATAGGTAAAAAACGGGATGATGTCCTACAAGCAGAATGTAGGGAGTTAGGAGCCAAGTTAAAAAGTAGGACCTCAGAGGTAGTAATCTCAGGATTGCTACCAGTGCCACGTGCTAGTCAGAGTAGAAATGAAAGAATAGGCAGGATAAATGAGTGGCTTGAGAGATGGTGCAGGAGGGAGGGGTTCAGATTTTTGGGACATTGGGACCGGTTCTGGGGGAAGTGGGACTATTACAAATTAGACGGTCTACACCTGGGCAGGACTGGAACCAATGTCCTAGGGGGTGCTTTTGCTAATGCTGTTGGAGAGGGTTTAAACTAATGTGGCAGGGGGATGGGAACCAAATGATGAGGTTAGTGGACAGTAAGGAGGCAGTAACTAAAGCCTGCAAGGAACTAGATAATGAAGTCAGTGTGACTAAGGGGAAGTGTAGGCAGAGAGCAGATGATGAATGCAAAGGGGCAGGTAGTCTGAGGTGCATTTGTTTTAATGCAAGAGGTGTAGTAGACAAGGCAGAAGAACTTCAGGCTTGGATTAATACCTGGGAGTATGATGTTATTGCTATTACTGAGACTTGGTTGAGGGAAGGGCAAGACTGGCAACTAAATATCCCAGGATATGGATGCTTCAGACGGGATAGAGAGGGAGGTAGAAGGGGTGGAGGAGTTGCATTACTGGTCAAAGAGGATATCACAGCTGTGCTGAAGGAGGGCACTATGGAGGACTCGAGCAGTGAGGCAATACAGGCAGAGCGCAGAAATAGGAAGGGTGCGGTGACAATGTTGGGGCTGTACTACAGGCCTCCCAACAGCGAGTGTGAGATAGAGGTACAAATATGTAGACATATTATGGAAAGATATAGGAGCAACAGGGTGGTGGTGATGGGAGATTTTAATTTTCCCAACATTGACTGGGATTCACTTAGTGTTAGGGGTTTAGATGGGGTGGAATTTGTAAGGAGCATCCAGCAGAGTTTCCTGGAGCAGTATGTAAATAGTCCAATGCGGGAAGGGGCCATACTGGACCTGGTCAACAAGGTGCAGGGCTGGATGAACACAGCAGGCCAAGCAGCATCATAGGAGCAGAAAGGCTGACGTTTCGGGCTTAGACCCTTCATCAGAAAAGGGGGAGGGGAAGGGGGTTCTGAAATAAATAGGGAGAGAGGGGGAGGCGGATAGAAGATGGATAGAGGAGAGGATAGGTGGAGAGGAAACAAACAGGTCAAAGAGGTGGGGATGGAGCCAGTAAAGGTGACTGTAGGTGGGGGATTAGGGAGGGGATAGGTCAGTCCAGGGAGGACGGATAGGTCACCTTTACTGGCTCCATCCCAGCCTCTTCGACCTGTTTGTTTCCTCTTCACCTATCCTCTCCTCTATCCATCTTCTATCCGCCTCCCACTCTCTCTCCCTATTTATTTCAGAACCCCCTTTCCCCTCCCCCTTTTCTGATGAAGGGTCTAGGCCCGAAACGTCAGCCTTTCTGCTCCTATGATGCTGCTTGGCCTGCTGTGTTCGTCCAGCCCTGCACCTTGTTGTCTCGGATTCTCCAGCATCTGCAGTTCCTACTATCTCTCTCTGATTCAATACTGGACCTGGGTGTTGGGGGATGAGCCCAGTCAGGTGGTTGAAGTTTCAGTAGGGGATTACTTTGGGAATAGTGATCACAATTCCGTAAGTTTTAGAATACTGATGGACAAAGACGAGAGTGGTCCTAAAGGAAGAGTGCTGAATTGGGAGAAGGCCAACTATAGCAAAATTGGATAGGAGCTGGGGAATGTGGATTGGGAGCAGCTGTTTGAGGGTAAATCCACACTTGATATGTGGGAAGCTTTTAAAGAGAGGTTGATTAGAGTGCAGGACAGACATGTCCTTGTGAAAATGAGGGATAGAAAGGGCAAGATTAGGGAACCATGGATGACAGGTGAAATTGTGAGACGAGCGAAGAGGAAAAAGGAAGCATACATAAGGTCTAGGTGACTGAAAACAGACGAAGCTTTGGAAGAATATCGGGAAAGTAGGACCAATCTGAAACGAGGAATTAAAAGGGCTAAAAGGGGTCATGAAATATCTTTAGCAAACAGGGTTAAGGAAAATCCCAAAGCCTTTTATTCATACATAAGGAGCAAGAGGGTAACGAGAGAAAGGTTTGGCCCCCTCAAGGACAAAGGAGGGAAGTTATGCGAGGAGTCAGAAAATGAGTGAGATTCTTAATGAGTACTTTGCGTCGGTATTCACCGAGGAGAGGGACATGATGGATGTTGAGGTGAGGGATAGATGTCTGATTACTCTAGGTCAAGTCAGCATAAGGAGGGGGGAAGTGTTGGGTATTCTAAAAGGCATTAGGGTGGACAAGTCCCCAGGTCTGGATGGGATCTATCCCAGGTTACTGAGGGAAGTGAGCGAGGAAATAGTTGGGGTCTTAACAGATATCTTTGCAGCATCCTTGAGTGCAGGTGAGGTCCCAGAGGACTGGAGAATTGCTAATGTTGTCCCCTTGTTTAAGAAGGGTAGCAAGGATAATCCAGGTAATTATAGACCGGTGAGCCTGATGTCAGTGGTGGGGAAGCTGCTGGAGAAGATACTGAGGGATTGGATCTATTTACATTTGGAAGAAAATGGGCTCATTAGTGATAGGCAGCACGGTTTTGTGCAGGGAAGGTCATGTCTTACCAACTTGATAGAATCTTTGAGGAAGTGACAAAGTTGATAGATGAGGGAAGGGCTGTAGATGTCATATACATGGACTTCAGTAAGGCGTTTGATGAGGTTCCCCATGGTAGGCTGATGGAGAAAGTGAAGTCGCATGGGGTCCAGGGTGTACTAGCTAGATGGATAGAGAACTGGCTGGGCAACAGGAGACAGAGAGTTGTAGTGGAAGGGAGTTTCTCAAAATGGAGAAGTGTGACCAGTGGTGTTCCACAGGGATCCATGTTGGGACCACAATTGTTTGTGATATACATAAATGATCTGATTAGCAAGTTTGCAGATGACACTAAGATTGGTGGAGTAGCAGACAGTGAAGGGGACTGTCGGAGAATGCAGCAGAATATAGATAGATTGGAGAGTTGGGCGGAGAAATGGCAGATGGAGTTCAATCCAGGCAAATGCGAGGTGATGCATTTTGGAAGATCGAATTCAAGAGCGAACTATCCGATAAATGGAAAAGCCCTGGGGAAAATTGATGCACAGAGAGATCTGGGTGTTCCGATCCATTGTACCCTGAAGGTGGCAATGCAGGTCGATCAAGTGGTCAAGAAGGCATACATCATGCTTTCATTCATCGGACAAGCTATTGAGTACAAGAGTTGGCAGGTCATGTTACAGTTGTATAGGACTTTGGTTCGACCACATTTGGAATACTGTGTACAGTTCTGGTCGCCACATTACCAAAAGGATGTGAATGCTTTGGAGAGGGTGCAGAGGAGGTTCACCAGGATGTTGCCTGGTATGGAGGGCGCTAGCTATGAGGAGAGGTTGAGTAGATTAGGATTATTTACATTAGAAAGACGGAGGTTGAGGGGGGACCTGATTGAGGTCTATAAAATCATGACAGGTATAGACAGGATGCATAGCAAGAAGCTTTTTCCCAGAGTGGGGGACTCAATTACTAGGCGGCCCTATTTCAAGGTGTGAGGGGAAAAGTTTAAGGGAGATGTGCGTGGAAAGTTCTTTACGCAGAGGGTGGTGGGTGCCTGGAACGCGTTACCAGCAGAGGTGGTAGAGGTGGGCACGATAGCATCATTTAAGATGTACCTAGACAGATACATGAATGGGCAGGGAGCAGAGGGATACAGATCCTTGGAAAATAGGTGACAGGTTTAGATAGAGGATCTGGATCCGCGCAGGCTTGGAGGGCCGAAGGGCCTGTTCCTGTGCTGTAATTTTCTTTGTTCTTTGTTCTTTTGTTCTAGGTGCACCTGGGTATCTCAGTCGACAATAAATTCAATTGATTGTAGAAATGTGGTATGAAGACAGACACGACTGTATTATCTTTGGAAGTTAATGTCCTTTTTCAAGTCGATCTCACAATTGTGAAACTCTTTTACACCATAGTGCTATCCTTTTTGGATGTCTGTCCTGATTCTGAAGTTTTCGGAAAGTATGAAACCAATACAATGCTGGAGAAACTCAGCAGGTCTGACAGCATCTGTGGAGAGAGAAACAGTGTTGATGTTTTGAGCCTGGTATGATTACTTCAAAAATGTACTCTGAAAGTATACTTTTTCTTCAGGTTACAGGTTGTCGAATCGGAGGGTAAGGATATTTGATGAGCAAGTCTTTTTTGATTAAATTTTCTTGAAGAATATTGACTTCGGTGAAGAGTTTCATGAATAATGATAATCGGCTTGTCTTTACTGCTGAATATATTCAGGGAAAAGGTTGCAATCCCTCAGATATAGGACAGATGCTTCTGCAATAAATTTGTGCCTTTCTCCAAAAGAACTCTTAACATGTATTGTTAATAGGTACCTGAGAGTACATTTCTCAATTAATGATCATTTCTTAGAAGTTCTTGTTGCTAGATCAAAATCAAAGTAGCACATTTCAGTTGTCGTGGAAATTAATCATGCTATGCCTTATTTCCACTGGGGTTTTTAGAGCAGAATACCCAGGTGCTATGAGTGACTGACTGGCTCCAATACGCTAAATAAACACATTTTCTGAGGTAGGTACAAGTGCAGAAGTAATTTTTCAAACAGTGTACTTTCCACAGGAGCCTTTTGAGGCACCATGAGTTCACAAGGAACTTAAGATTTCGTTTAAAGAGCCTTTGTAAGCACTTTGCACATCAGCATATTCCTAACTTGGTGGAACCTCAAGGATTGTGAAAATATTATAACGTCAATATTTTAAAATCAATATTCTTGGTGCAGGCATTTTCTAAAAATTCTACCACTTTCATGTATCACAATTGTTGCAATCAGATTTTATTTTCACTGTCTATGCGGAATTTCAAATTTGATTGTTGTGACTACCATATGTATAGCAATCTCATGTTTAATTTAGAGATAGCAAGAACTGCTGATGATGGAGTCAGAGATAACACTCTGTGTGGAGCTGGAGGAGCACAGCAGGCCAGGCAGCATTAGAGGAGCAGGAAAGTTGACCTTTCAGGTAGGGACCCTTCTTCAGAAATGGGGGAAGGAGAAGGGAGTTCTGAAATAGAAAGAGCCTCCTCTGATGCTGCCTGGCCTGCTGTGCTCCTCCAGCTCCACACT
>NC_063332.1:111511446-111537894 GCF_021869965.1 Rhincodon typus
ACAAAGTAAGAAAACCCAAGTTCTCAAACCAGACTGAACACCGTCTGAAGTCTTCAGTGAAGCACTGGCTACAACAAGTGGAAACAGCCAGCTGTATTTCAAAATTGTGTTTGTCCCCAGTGGTGAGCCTATTTCCTTGAGACCCAAAGTATCCAACCTAGCCAGCAATGAGGGGAAGGTGGGTTGGTGACCGTGCAGGGAGCCCCAAGGTCAGGAAGACTGATTAAAATGTCTGTGTTTGAAACTATGGTTTCTAATAGTAATTAGCCTGTGTTAAGTTAATAACTGATAGTGTCAGTTTCACTGTTTTGAATTTGCCTTTTTAATGCTTGTATTTTTATTCACCTTTGTTTTATTTCCCTGTTTATTACTTTTGTCTTTTCTTTTCTGGTGATATACTCACCTTTGCATTTAATAAACAGAGATTCTTTGCCCTGAAACACCTGTCTACTACCTTCTTCACATCACCTTCCTAAATTAAGTCCAGTGTCTGAACCAAGGATCTGGGGATGAGTCAAACCACCTAAAAATCAGCAGATTACTGATCGCAAACCAGAATCCCTACAACAGATCTAAGCTGTCATTGCTACACATGATTTTCATTTTCTTTTATTATTCATTCAGGTGGTGTGGGCTTTACTAGCTGGGCTAGCATTTATTGCCCATTTAAAATTGACCTTACAAAGGTGGGTTTTGAGCTAGGGAGGTAGTGGTGTAGTGGTAACTGTGAAACCTAGCGTAATGTCCTTGGGATAAAAGCTTGAATCCCATGATGCCAAATGGTGAAATTGAATTCAGTTTTACAAAAGAAAATCTGGAATTAAAAGCTGGTCTGCTGGTGACTGTGTACCCACTATTTTTTTTTAAACGACAATCAACTTTAGAGAAGGAAATCTGCCCTTGCCTGGTTCTGCCCTACATTTGACTCTTAGACCATCTGCAATGTGGATGACTCTTAGAGGATGTAATAATTAGTGCAGTTGATTGGGGGGGTGGTAAGTGGATGTGGTTCAGTTGGACTTTTGACACAGTCCCACATAAGATATTAATATGTAAAATTATAGCAAATAGAATTGTGAGTAGTGTATTAAAGTAGATAGAAAATTGGTCAGCAGACAGGAAACAGTGTTTTTAAATGGGATAACAAGGTGTACAGCTGGAGGAACACAGCAGGCCAAGCAGCATCAGAGGAGCAGGAAAGCTGACATTTCGGGCCTAGACCCTTCTTCAGAAAAGGGTCTCGGCCCGAAACGCCAGCCTTCCTGCTCCTCTGATGCTGGTTGGCCTGCTGTGCTCATCCAGCTCTACACCTTGTTATCTCAGATTCTCCAGCATCTGCAGTTCCTAATATCTCTGTTTTTAAATGGGGGTGTTTTTCTGAATGGCAGGCAGTGACTAGTGGGGTACCACAGGCATCAGTACTAGAACCCTAGCTATTCACAATAAATGTTAATGATTTGGATGTACTAAATGTAGTACCTACAGAGTTACAGACGACAAAGCTAGGTGGAAGGGTAAGCTGTGAGGAGGATGCAGAGATGTTGCAGTGTGATTTACAGAGGCTGAGTGGGCAATTGCACGGCAGATGCAGTATAATGTTGTATATGAGAGGAAATCTACCTTCCTATTTTTTTTTGTTACCAAAGTGGATAATTAACTGACTGTAAATTGAGAAAGGGAATGTTCAACGAAACTTGGGTGTCCTTCTGCATCAGTGACTGAAAGTGCATAGGTGCAGCAGGTAATAAAGAAGACAACCTGTACGTTGGCCTTCATAGTGAGAGGATTTGAATAAAGGGACAAGGATGTCTTGCTAAAATTGTACGGGTCATTGGTAAGGCCACAGCTAGAACATCATGTGCAGTGTTGGTCTCCTCAGCTGAGGATGGATGTTTCTGCTATAGAGGGAATGCAATGAAGATTTACCCAATTGATTTTTGGGATGGCTGGACTGACGTATAAGGAGAGATTGAGTTGGTTAGGATTGTACTCACTGGAATTCAAAAGAATGAGGGGGAACTCGTAGAAACCTCTAAAATTCTAATATGACTAGATGGTTAGATACAGGAAGGATGTTCCCTATGGTGGGGAAGTCCAAGCTGGAGATCATAGTTTAAGGATAAAGGGCAAACCTTTTAGGACTAAGATGAGGAGAAATTTCTTCACCCAGAGAGCAGTGAGGATGTGGAATTCATTACAACAGAAAGTGGTTGAGAACAAAACATTGTGTTTTCAAAAAGAGGTAGATATAATTGTTGTGGCTAAGGGATCAAGGAATATTGGGGGGTTGGGGGGGAGGGATTAGAGTATTGAGCTTGACAATCAACCATGATCGTATTGAATAGTGGAGTAGGCTCAAGGGATCAAATGATCTACTCTCAATACATTATTCTATAGTTCATTGGCTGTAGGACTATCCAAAGTGCTGTTGGGAAAAGAGTTCCAGGATTATGATTGAGTGACAGGAACTTGCAGATGGTAATGTCACCATGGGCTGAATCGGCTAGGTGTCATTTTTGATGAGTTCTACAGAAGGTTTCTCTCTGTGAGCCTGTGCAATTTTCATTTTTTACTCTGTGCCAAAACCTAACTCGTTGTGTCCTCCCACTTGCCGAAGGCGAAAATACTGGCTTCTGCCGGGACCTTTCAAAAATTATTGACACAACTTCCAACTTTGAATCTCAGCCGTGCACTAAGCAAAGCAATGGCAGCTGCTGTTTGTGGTTCATTTTATTTGCCTGGATACGTTGCACAGCGGGTAATTGGTATTGTGCTTTGCTGACAGGGATCTGGAGGGTCCTCCCTGATTTGGTGGGAGGGGTTCACCTGCAGTCACTGCCTATGGAGCGTGCCCTGAAATTTCAGTGACTGATGGAGGCCTGGAGGAGGAAGTGTCAAGCTGGAGTCACTAAATGCCAGTTCTGACTCCGAGATGAGATGTTGTAGTAATGAGGATGTTAATACATGAAAGTAGATCTCTTGCTGCTCGTTAATGGGAATCTGGTCTCATTGTTCAGTAGAAGCATAGAATAGAAGCAGGCCATTCAGCCCACACCGACCCTCCAAACAGCATCCCACCCAAACCCACCCCTTACATTTCCCACCCGAGACACTATGGGCAATTTAGCATAGCCAATCCACCTAACCTGCACATCTTTGGAATTTGATTGGAAAATGGGACTCAGCCCTCGACATCAGAAAACTCCGTGTTGCCTTTCTCACAATTTCTCCAACTTTCACAATAGTGCAGATTTTGTTCAGGGGCTGGGAAAATTCTGCCCATGTATCTGTTGCCCTCAGCTGTCTAGACTGTTGTAGTTGTGTGTTTTGAAAGGAGCCTTGGTGAATTTCTGCAATACAGCTTGAAGGAAGTGCACACTTCTGTATATAGTGGTGGAGGGTGTAACTGTTTGTGGAGGTGATGCCTATCAAATGGGCTACTTTGTCCTAGGTAGTGTCAAGTTTCTTAAGTGTTGTTGGTACTGCACTCATCCAGGCAAGTAGGGAGTATTCCATTGCACTCCGGACTTGTACCTTGTTGATGGTGGTCAGGCTTTGGAGATTCAGGAGGTGAGTTACTCACTGCAGGATCCCTACTCTGTGAACTGTTCTTGTAGCCATGTCAGGTCCATCATAGTTTTTGATCAGTGGTAACATGGAGGGTTCAGCAATGGTAATGTCACAGAATGTCAAAGGTGATGGATAGATTCTCTCATTGGTGATGGCTATTGCCTAGCATTGTGTTGTGTGAACATTACTTGCCACTTGTCAGCTAAATCTTGAATATTATCCAGGTCTTGCTACACTGGTCATTGATTGCTTCAGTATCTGAGGAGTCCAATGGTGCTGAACATTGCGCAATCATCAGTGTACACCCTCACTTCTGATCTTGTGGAGGGAAGGTTATTGATGAAGCAGCTGAAGGTGGTTGGGCCTAGGACACTACCCTGAGTTAGTCCCTTCAGTGATGTCCTGGAGCTGAGATGACTGACCACCTGCAGCCTCACAGTACCAGGGACCCGGTTTCAGTTCCAGCCTTGAGCAACTATCTGTTTGTACATTTCTCCACATGTTTGCATGGATTTCCTCCAAGTCCTCCAGTTTCCTGTCTCAGTCCAAAGGTTAGGTGCATTGGCCATGCTAAATTGGCCGCTGTCCAGGGATGTAGAGGATAGATGGGTTAGCCATGGGAAATGCAGGGCTACAGGGATAGAATAGGGGAGTGGGTCTGGGTGGGATGCTGTTCAGAGGGTTGGTGTGGACTCAATGGGCCAAATGGCCTGCTTCCACACTGTGGGGATTCTGGTTCTGATCACAACCATCTTACTTTCTATGCTGAGTCAAACAGCAGACAGTTTCTCTCCACCCCAACCCCCGATTCCCATTGTCTCTAGTCTTGCTCCATGGTGTCACACTAGCTCAAATGTGGCACTGGTACGAAGAGCAGTCACTAACATTTTATCTCTGGAAATAAACTCTAAGTCCATGTTTGAACCAAAACTGCAATGAGGTCAGGAACTGAGTAGCTCAAGCAAGCTCATTATTCTTTATCTAGTCCCATCAACATATATTATTCCTGTATTCCTTGTGTACGTGTCTAGGCTCTCCTTCACATGTCAACCATCAATGTGGTAGCCAATTTTCACATTTTAATCACAGTATTAAAAGTTTCTTTTGAATTTCCTGTTCAATGTGTTTGTGATTATCTTCGTCCTTGCTTGTTCTGGTCTCCCTAATATGTGGTAACATCTACATTTTTGCCTATCAAGCCATTTCTTCATCTTGAAGATCGATTTAAGATTAACTCTTAATGTTACTTCCAAACTAAAAAGGCCCAGTCTATTCATGGCAGGTATAACCTCTTGGTATCCTGCAAGGAATCATTTGTTTGAAATCTCTGATGCTGCTTCCTTTTTATGTAATGCAGTGACCTCCAGTGTTCTAATTGTGGCCTAACGAAAGCTCCATTTAAGTTTAACATCACTTCTCTGCTTTTCAATTCTATCCCTCCAGAGCCCCATTACTTTCAGTTTTATGAAGAATATGTGGCACAATGACCAGTCATTCAGCCCAAACAGTCCATGAGGATGTTCGTCTTTGACTTGTGTTTTCCCAGTTTTTCTTTTCTAAATCTACCATGGTGAACTTCTACTTCCTTCTCCCATGCATGTTTCTCTAATTACCCCTTAAACACATCCACATTATTAACTCCAACTGTTCCTGTAGGTAATGGTTTCCACTCGTTGAGTGAAAAACCTTTTTCTGAATTTCTTTTTGGATATCTTGGTGACTAATTTATGTTTATTGTCTCTAGTTATGATATTCCTCAGCAGATAAAACAATTTCTCTCTATACATAGGTCCTATTGAAATCTTTACATCATTTTCAA
This sequence comes from Rhincodon typus, assembly GCF_021869965.1. NCBI lineage: Eukaryota > Metazoa > Chordata > Chondrichthyes > Orectolobiformes > Rhincodontidae > Rhincodon > Rhincodon typus. The sequence continues at coordinate 111,516,836 of NC_063332.1, forward strand.
TGTCTCAACCAGGCCACTCTATGGCCATCTTTCATGAAGAAAAATCCAGCCGTATATACATACACATGTATTTCTGGAATCATCCTTGTAAATCTTGTCAATGTCCTCTCCATATTTATTTGTATAACATAATGACCAAAACTGTAAGAACTACTTTAGTTTGATGTAGCTATTTCATAATTTCTGTACTTATAAAATTCCAACTCTATAGAAATAAATCTGAATGTTTGGTTTGTTTTCTTTGTGCAGTCTTACTAATCTATAATACAACTTTTAGTGATCCTTCTGTTTTCGACTCCACCTAAATATGCAGCTTCCAAGTGATAAATAACCTCTCACATTAATTTGTTGTGTAGACTTTCATTTGCCTAAATATTTAGTTTATTCTGGTGTTCAGAGCATTGATGGGCAGATATATCCTATTCATTTCTAAATTCCAAGAAATATTAACCACATGGAACATCTTGAGCCAGATGTCAAAGTAAAATGTAAATACAAGTTCTAAAAGAAGTTCAACCAATGTGGACAGAAGGGACTTTCCAAGAGGTATATTGTCAATGCTGCACTGAATTGGAGAAGAATAAATGGTTGTGTTTATTATTAGTACACAACAACTTTCATTGTAACCGAACAAACTTAATGGAGAGTACGTATAAAAAAAAATCATGCTCATGGCTGAATCAGCCGGGCTGTCCATCTGTCTCTTTCACTTCCTACTGAATTCTAATTACTTTCTGATGAACATTGCCTAGCTTTCTGTGCCAGGCTATTAATTTGATAAGGTTAGACTATAAGATGTAGGAGCAGAATTTGGCATTTGGCCCATCAAGTCTGCTCTGCTATTCAATCATGCCTGATATGTTTCTCAACTCCATTCTGCTGCCTTCCTCCAGTAACTCTTGATCCCCTTACCAGTCAAGAACCTATCTCTCTCTCTGTCTCAACCACACTCAATGGCCCCAACAGCCAACTATGGCAATGAGTTTGACAGACTTTTTTTACATACAAACAGTTAGGGTACAGCATGCACTGCTTGGAAATGTGGAAGTAGATTTAATTGAGGCATGCAAGAGCGCATTGAGTGATTATTTGAATAGTAATAATGTACAATGTTATAGGGAAAAGCAGGAGATTGACAGTAATGATGCTCAATTGAAGAGCAAGTGCAGACAAAATGGGCTGAATAGCTTCTACTGCGCTGTAACACTTCTGTGAGATTAATCGCTGTCTGGATGAAGAGATTCCTCTTCATCTCAGTTTTACAGGTTGCCCCTTCACTCTGAGGCTGTGCCCTCAGGTCCTAATCTCTCCTACTAGTGAAAACATCTTCTCCATATTCACTCTATCAGGCCAATCATTATTCTGTAAATTTCAATTATCCTTCTTGTAGGAGCGCAACCCCTGACCGGGTACAAAAACTCGGGAAGCAGGCGAGATTCAGGCAAGTGGAAGATATTTATTCAAACAGAAACCGGTTTATGCAGGGAGAGGGAATCTTCCCCAAATTGGAAGGGAGATGAATGACACACTCTGATTTTTATCGTGAAAATACAACATTTTATACACTTTTACAGTAATCAAATAGCACAAACTCACAGTCCTTCCCTCTTAAACTATACACCCAATCCTGTGGCTCACCTAATCAATGATGGGCATTCCTATAGACAGCCCTGATTCCCATAGTCTTATGGCATTTGTAATCTCCCAGGCCTTGGGATCTTTCTCTGCATCCTATTCATTGACATTCCAAAAGTTTACTGGCTACACTCCTTCGGATCTGTCTCAGGCTTCTTATCTCTAAGGATGGTGTGAATTCTATTATTCATTGTACTACATGCACTTTATTTTATCAAATTCAACCATTCCTCTAATATTTCCTACTGTCCTAATTATATATGTAAAAATGCAAAAGATAATCAGTTTTAACTAATTGCTGTAAGGTTAATTTCTACTGTAAAGTTAGTTATAAAATGTAAAGTTGTACAGCTATTTCTACTCTTAGCACGTTGTAATTAATGGGTTGTGAACAATCTAACTCAGGGCGTAAGATAAAGTGTTTAAATGCTTTTCCCTTAATGCTTGCATTATGCTTTGGTTATATGTTGAAAGCTGCTTCTATGATTAAGGAATTTTTAACTAGAGTCTATTTAATATTGCAGGTAGTTTCAAAGAAGCAACTATTTACTACAAAGTAACTTTAGTTGTTGTTTTTTGCAGCTGCCTAGGGAGTTAAAGAGAGTTAATCTAGCTGGCTCATGGGCTGGGACTCACACTTGGTATTATTCATTTATTGGGACAATCATCCTTTCGTTAATGAGGCTGGAATGGCTGTTCTTAGGCATTCTCTTATCAAAACTGTCTCCAATGGCTGGTGATAGAGCTCTTTTGCTGATCTTGGAGTAGTCTTGTTTAAAGGACCATTGTGTTTCATTCAACGTTAGACCAGGCTGTCCCATTTTGTTCTAAACCTTGTCGGCCATTTTGTGTCTTTCACACATGGGCCGTTTCCGTGTAAAGCGGGTACGGGTCACCCCTACACTTTTCTGAACTCCATTGATTGCAGACCTCAACCACTCCTCATACGACAAAGCCCTTCACCCCTGGGATCAATCTTGTAAACCACCTCTGGACATGCTCCAATGCCAGCATGTCCTTCCTTAGATGTGGAGCCCAAAACTGCTCATGACATTCCAGTCTCAGCAGTATATCTCTGCTCTTGTACTCTATCCTTCTTGAAATGAATGCGAATGTTGCATTTGCCTTCCTAACTGCCAACTGAACCTGCATCTTAATCTTAAGAGAACCCTGAACTATAACTCCCAAGACCCTTTCTGCTTCAGATTTCCCAGTTTAGATAATAGTCCATTCTTTCTACCAAAGTGCATATCTTCACACTTTTCCACATTGCATTCCATCTCCCACTTCTTTGCTCCCTCTCATAGCCTGACCAAGTCTTTCTGCAGCCTCCCCATTTCCTCAACAGTACCTGTCCCTCCACCTGTCTTTGTGTCATCTGCAAATGTAGCAACAATGCCCTTAGTTCCTTCATCCAGACTGTTCACATTATAACGTGGATAGTTGTGGTCCCAACACTGACTGCCATCTGAAAAAGACCCCTTTATCCCCACTCTCTGCCAGTCAGCCAATCATCTATCCATGCCTGTACCTTGCCCTAACACCAAGATTTCCTATCTTATTTAGCAGCTTCCTGTGCGGCACCTTGTCAAAAGCCTTTGGGAAATTCAAATAGATTGCATTCACTGACTCTCCTTTGTCTAACTTGCTCATTACCTCCAAAGAATTCTAACAGATTTGTCAGGTATAACCTCCCCTTAAAGAAGCCATGCTTACTCAGCCCTATTTTACTTCAAAGTGCTCTGCAATCACATCATTGAATCTCTACAGTGTGGGAGTGGGTTGTTCGGTCCACCAAGTCCACACTGACCCTCGCAAACACCCCACCCCCACCTCACCCAACCCCACCCACCAATCCCTGTAACCCACTGTTTCCCTAGCCCACACATCCCTGGGCATTATGGGCAATTTCTTATAAAGTCATAGAATCCCTACAGTGAAAACAGGCCATTCAGCTCATTGAGTCCACACCGATACTCTGAAGAGCATCTGACCCAGAACCACACCCCCTACCCTATTTCTGTGACCCTGCATTTCTCTTGGCTAATCCACCTAGCCTGCACACCTTTGGACCGTGGGAGGAAACAGCTTCCCCAGCACCACCTCCTTAGTGATGGCCACTTACCTCTTCTCTGACTCTCTCGAAGTTCTGGTATTCTACTGGTGTCTTTCACTGTGAATACTGATGCAAAGTGCCTATTTACTTCCTCTTGCCATTTCTTTGTTCCCCATTGCTACTTCTCCAGGCGTTCTTTCCAATGGTTCTATGTCCACTCTTGCCTCGTGTTCTAACTGACAACAGCCCACTCGGGTTTGACTAGTGTTGGGGGAAATACACTGATATTCTTTGCAACCTAATCGTTTTGTTGAATATTCCTGTGTGTATTTGCCATGCAGACAGCTGGCACGCTCTGTTTGACTGAAATTGATGCCTCACTGAGTTGTGAGATAGCCATCACTGGATTGGGTGTGCACTCGATGCTTGAAAGACTTGTTGAATCATGGTTCAATGGAACCTAGGACAAGATTCATGCTAAATTGAATTAATGTTAGAAGATGATTCCAGTGCAGTTACAATAACTCAGAAGCAACATAGTTTGTTCCCAAGCTCACTTTATTTGTATCAGTGCCTTATTATCTAAAGATCAGTTTGTTTTCATAACAAGGTTAAGTAGAGTATTTCAATTTACTTCTCTGTATTTAAGTGACAGCACAGGAAATAAAAAGTAGCCAACGAGTCTTTAAGTAATAAGCTTTATTATCTAATCAATAGAGGAATGGTAGGGAAATGCACCATCCTGCTCCATGTGGGAACTCTGGAACATTTCCTGAGCCCTGGAAAACGACATATATTCAGGTAAAGTTGTCAACTGCAGCAGCTTGAGCTCCAAATTCTGTATCTGAAGCAGCATCTGATGCCATTGTGGTACATCAAATGGGTGACAATTTGCTTTACGTGGCTTTTTGACATAGCATCTCCTGACAGTTTGTCTTAATCAAAGCAGCAAATCATTTGCAAAACTAGGAATTTATCAATTCAGTGTATGGCAATAAAGCTGATTTATTGTGGAGAGATGATTCTGAAACTCTATCCTATCTAGAGTGACTCAAACTTGATGAACGCATTGCTGTGGATGCTGAAGGCAATGATGTTGACAGGATGTAAAATGTTGTGATTGAATTAATTCTATATGCATATTTTTAATCAAAATCAATTAAATACATGAAAAGATTGAATTTGAATTATAGCTTTTTCTGCTCTGTATTTCAAAAAAGGACCACCCACATCAACAAGGGTGGTTTGCACTTTCCACTGTTATAAGTTGACCTTTTGTTTTGGAAGGCATTTTCAAGGCTTCAACTGTCTAATTATGCACAGGATCTGTGAATGTGATCACAATGTCATTTGGTTCGATTACAACATTTTTCTCTGTTGACAGAGTGAAAGAAAAGGGCCTGCTCCAGAAATGGCAAAGCTCTGTGCAATTATATATGGTAGTCTAATGTGTTCATGAGTGCAGAATAAATATATACCTAGGAGGAAAAGAAAGAGGATCAAATTCTGAAGTTGTTTGCATTGTAAAATTAAAGATCAATGTAAATATTAAATAAGAATGTCACTCCACTTATTTAAGAGTGAAAGAGGAAAACCGCGGAATTACAGAGCAGTTGGCCTAGCATCTGTGTTGGGGAAATTGCTGGCATCTATAACCAAGCGCAGGGCAACTGAACACATTAAAAACTTCCAGTTAACTGGGGAGAGCCAGCATGGATTTGACACGTGTAGGTCATGTCTGACAAACCTCATTGAATTTTTTTTGAAAAGATGTGAGGTTATCTATTTTGGACCAAAAAAATCGACCAGTACTTTCTAAATGGTAGAAAGTTAAATACAGTAGTTGTCTAAAGAGACTTGAGGATTCAGGTACATAGATCTTTAAAATGCTGCAAACAGGTGCAGAAAATAATCAAGAAAGCCAATGAAATGCTGACTGTTATATGTAGGGGACTGGAGCACAGGGTGACAAGTTATGCTGCAATAATTTAAAACTCTGGTTAGACCCTACTTGGAGTATTGCGAACAGATCTGGGCTCAATGCCTTAGGAAGGATACATTGGCCTTGGAGGGAATACAACGTAAGTTTATAAGAATGATACCTGGACTTTAGGGGTTAAGATGACGAGAGATTACATGAATTTCTCTAGAATTTAGAAGTTGAAGGGATGATCTGATCAAAGTCTTCAAGATAATGATCAAAGGAAAAGATAGCTAGATAAAGACTACTATTTCCACGCATTAGCAATTCTAGAACTAGGAGGCAGAGTCTAAAAATTAGGGCCAGACATTTCTGGACAGATGTTAGGAAGCACTTCTACACACAAAAGATAGTAGAGATTTGGAACTCTCTTCCACAAGTGGCAGTGAATGCAGGATCGGTTATTAATTTTAAATTTGAGATACATAAATTATTGTTATGCAAAGGTATTAAGGGATAGCGGCCAAAGGCAGATTTTTGGAATCAGGCCACAGATAAGGTATGATCTTATTGAATGTTGGAACAGGCTCAAGGACCTGAATGGCCTATTCTTGTTCCTGTGTTCAAGTGCTAACAATACCAAAGGCAATGAGAAATCTATAAAAGAATATAACAGAGTTCAAAATAGACTAATGTAAAATCACAGAGTAATTACAAATCACACATCTACCTGGAGTTCTAATAAGTCACTGGGTTCTCATGTCATGTATATTGAAGAAAGAAGTCCTGATGTAGAAGCACAAGCCATGACCCATCTTCTAATGCAGAAATTGGCTAGCCTATAATCTAATGACACAATGTAACTGGCAGTCGCGCAATCTTTTAGAATCTTCTCCAATGTCAAAACACATCATATTTAATGGAACATAGCCAGAAATTAATCTAATCAAATATTCTACCATTCTCAGTTTTAGAAAACCAGTATGAAACTTGTAAAGTTGCTATCAGTGTATACGTGTGACTATAATGAAGATTTGGATGTTTGTGGAAAATAGAAAAAAAGAACAAATTAACATTTTATTTATGCTGTAATTTATTGGCTCAAAAATATTTTGACACCTTTTAAACCTTGTATTCAGAAGTTGTAAGTAGCAACAAATACTGTTAGCGATTTGCTCAAATGGGTTATATTAGGTCTCTGAATGATATGATTCTGGTAGGGTGCAAGCAATTGAAATGGTAACACAAACTCTCATGGCACAGACTGTTACAGTAAGTGTTAAACAGCAAAAGCTTGGGTCCTAGTGAATAGTCGAATCCCCAGTTGTAGGGGCCTTCGTTTATCAGGTTGATGACTCCTCTGTAATAAATTCTTTAGTATGTTTTGCTCTAGGAAATACAAAAATGATATTAATTGAAGTAGATCGGGTCATTTATTATATGAATAAGCAGTACCATTTGGAGAAATACAGAAAAACTAGAAATTATTTTTCTCAAATGTTGAACGCGCTTGTTTATATTCCTAAAGAGATAAGACTGCTGTGAATGAGGTCCATGTGGACTATTGTGAGACTTTTTGAAAAAGTTATTTACAAAAGTCTTTTCAAATTAAAGTCCATGCACATAAGACAACAAGCAGTGCAATAGCATAGTTACAAAGATTGGTGACAGACAGGTATGGGGTTTGTGTTCACTCATTTTGCTTAAATAGGAAAAGTGCTCCAAATGTTGTACTTCTGAACAATGTTGGATCCAATTTTTGTAAAGTAATACATTCTGGGTGGAAAGAGGGTGTGAATAATGGATAGATCCTGAAGATGTGAATGAAGTCAAACCAGTGACATCAAACACATAACGATTTAGAATTGTCTGAGGCTAGATTATTCTGTTCAAAATGTTTTTCGTGTTTTTAGAATTTATAAATCAGGGAATAGACCATAAAATAAATTATGGAAGCTGTGATTAGGCTATGGTTTGACGTAATGTGTGCAGTATTGGTCATTCCTTATGTCTCTGGCGTTTTCTATAACAATATAGACTGGTATAGGGATGATGCCGAGGATGGGAAACTAGGAAAACTTAAATAGTTTGGGCTATTTCCACTGGAATGGAGAATATTAGAGTTAAATGGAGATTTTTACAATTGAGGTTTGGTAAAGGAGGCACAGATTATTACCTCTGATACTTGATACTGACTTCTGAACTAATGTAAAAATTGTCATTTAGGGACATTAGAAAAATGTTTCTGCTCAAAAGCTTGTTGAAGCATTGAATGCTCTGCCAGAAGGAGACCATGGCATATTTTAAGGGAAAGCTGAATATACATTTGAAGCAGAGAAAAGTACAAGACTAGGAAAAGAACCTGGGCGAGTAGATTCATTTTGGGTTGCTCTGGCAAAACCGGCATGGATGTAATGGACTGAATTTTAGTGTTACAAAAAAACAGGCGTGTTTGGATAACATTGGAAACTGAACACCTTTGTTGCACAGGTTTGTAATCTTGCCGCTTTTGCTACCTCTCCCAAGTGTAAATACAGGCTCAGCAGCTTCGTTGAGGCTAAATGCTTTCAAACCTGTTGCCTGGATCCAGTTGCCTGCTGGAAGAGTCTCTTCAACGAGACACTCAGCATCCGTCTCCTCACCAAGCCCTGAGATCTTTGATTTTCACTCTTGTCAAGACCTCAAATTTTTCCTGCCTTTTGTATTCATGAATAAGATACCCTTTATAGTGATTTGCTATGTGTATTTTGAGCTCGGAAGTGTAATCAATGTTAAATTACTCATACACACTCTTGCTTGTCTATGCCTCTCTAACTATGGCTCATGTTATAGTCTAGTGATATCACAATCTGTTGAATTATTCATATGCACCCGTCAATAAGTGGTAATATTAATAACTTACCTTTCATTGAGGTTGAAAATAGCTCTCTGGAGCCATTGCGTGTTGGGGTTGACACAGACTTTTCTCCCACCCTTCAGGGTAATTCTGTAGTAGAAGTAGAATTTGTTCTCTCAGAAAGATCAGAAATAATACATAAAAGCACCAACAGGTGAATTCAGTATTCTAATATAAATGGTCTTGGTGCAATTGGAGCAGACAAACAAGAAGCAAGAACAGGGGCCTGCTCCTCCATTCAGTAAGGTAATAACTAATCTATTTTTAACCTCAAATCCATATTGATGCCTATTCCTGATAACCTTTCACCCCAATTATTTACCAAGAATCTATCCATCACTGCCTTAAATATTCAAGGACCTTTGCTTCCACCACTTTTTCAGAAAGAGTATTTCCAAGACTCATGACACTCAGAAAAAATGAATGTCTGAGATAACAAGATGTAGAGCTGGATGAACACAGCAGGCCAAGCAACATCAGAGGAGCAGGAAGGCTGATGTTTCGGGCCTAGACCCTTCTTCAGAAATGGGGGAGGGGAAGGGGGTTCTGAAATAAATAGGGAGGGGGGGAGGTGGATAGAAGATGGATAGAGGAGAAGATAGGTGGAGAGGAGACAGACAAGTAAAGGTGAGTATAGGTGGGGAGTTAGGAAGGAGATAGGTCAGTCCAGGGAGGACGGACAGGTCAAGGGGGCGGGATGAGGTTAGTAGGTAGGAGATGGGGGTGGGGCTTGAGGTGGGAGGAAGGACAGGTTAGGGAGGCGGGGACGAGCTGGGCTGGTTTTGGGATGCGGTCGGGGGAGGGGAGATTTTGAAGCTTGTGAAATCCACATTGATACCATTGGGCTGCAGGGTTCCCAAGCGGAATATGAGTTGCTGTTCCTGCAACCTTTGGGTGGCATTGTTGTGACCTCTCGTCTGTTTTAGAGGGGTGATTCTGTACACCACAGTGTATACTACTTTCAAAGTGAACCTTCTTGGCTTTTCCTGGTTCCAGAATAATGACAGAAGGTCTTATTGATAGAAATCTTGTTGCGCTGTGGTAGTGCCCCTACCCCTGGACCAGGAGGTGCAGTTCAAGTCCCACCTGCTCCAGAGGTATGTAATAATATCTGAACAGGTTAATTAGAAAAATAGGTTAAATTTTTTTTAAAAAGTCTTCCGGGGCTTGAAACTTTTAAAACTGCAACCCCTGGTTCTCAACTCTTAAGAGGAAACATTCTGTCTACATCCCGCTTGTCAAGATTCCTCAACAGCTTGTGTCTATAAATCAAACCACCTCTTGCTCTTCTCAACTCCAGAATATATAAGCCTAGCCTGTTCAAAATTTCCTCATTAGACTAATATCTGTATTGGGCAGTTTGTCTTATGAACCTTCTCTTAATAGCTTCCAGCTTACCTGTATCCTTCCTTAAGAGCAAGGTGAACCAACAGTGTACACAGTACTCCAGATGTGGTCTCATCAAGACCTTGCATAACTAAACCTTCCCACATTTGTGACCCTTCTTCAGAACTGAAGAAGTTCAGTTCTGAAGAAAGGTCACTGGATCTGAAACCTTGCTTCCTCTCCACAGATGCTGCCAGACCTGCTGAGATTTTCCAGCAGTTTCTATTTTTGTTTCTGATCTACAGCATCTCCAGATATTTTCAGATTTTTTTTCTCCCTACTTTTGTATTGAATTTCACTTTCAAAAGACAATAAAAGGTAGGAGCAGAAGACATTCAACCCATCGAGTCCACTCTGCCAATCAATGAGATCATAGCAAATCCGAAAATCCTGTACTCCACTTTCCTGCCGTATCCCCATCCCCCTTGATTCTCTAGTGGTTAAAACTCTGTCGATCTCAACCTTGAATATAGTAAACAAGCCAGCCTCAACAGCCCACTTCAGTAAAGAATTCCACAGCTTCATTGCCCTCTGAAAGAAAAAAATCCTCCTCGTTTATGTCTTACTGGACGACCCCTTGCTCTGAAATTATGCCCTCTGGACCAAGACTCTCCCACAAGAGTAAATAATGTGTCAGCATCGATCTTGTCAAGCCCCTGAAGATTTTTTCTAATTTAACCTATTTTTCTAATCAGCCTGTTCAAATGTTATCTAACGCCTCTGGAGCATGAGGACCTGACCTCCAGGTCCAGGGGCAGGGACACAAGATCTTCTCTCATTCTTCTGGATCCAGGAAAAGCCCAGAAGGTTCACTTTGAAAGTGGTTTATACTTGGAAGGGGTCATAGAGATGACACACGTTATTAAATTATATGACAGATTATAACTCGGCTCAGACAAACCAAAAAGCTACAAACAATTATTTACAAAGTTATGTAGGCTAGTAAAGAGACATGGCACCATCACATCTAGGCATGAAGTTAAGTTGTTAACTACAGGAGAGGTACTGAAACCATAAAACCTGAAGTATCCAATTGACAAAAAATGGCAAACAATGAGCATCATTGAATAAGAAATAACAATGAACATCACATGAGTATCATTTTAGATGCCAGGCTCAAACAACATTGAGATGGCATGGTCGCTCAGTGGTTAGCACTGCTGCCTCATAGTGCTAGCGATCCGTGTTCGATTCTACCCTCAGGTATCTGTCTGTGTGAAGTTTGCACATTCTCCCCGTGTCTGCGTGGGTTTCCTCTGGGTGCTCTGATTTCCTCCCACAGTCCAAAGATGTGCAGGTTGGATGGATTGGCCATGCTAAATTGCCCATATTGTCCAGGGATGTGCAGGCTAGGTGGGTTAGCCATGTGAGAGGCATGGTTACAGGGATAGTGTTGGGGCTGGGTCTGGGTCTGGGTGGGATGCTGTTTGGATGGTCAGTGTGGACTTGATGGGCTGAATGGTCTGCTTCCACATTACAGGGGATCTATGATTCCATAACATTCATGTCCAAAACAGGTAGAAATATGAACTGAACTAAAGATGGAGAAATGAAACATCCTTTCCATTGATAAACCTTGAACAGAAACAATTCTTTTAAGATTTAAAGGAAAATATTATCACAAATAAATTGACTAGATACAAGCTGACAACTACAACAAAGTAATTTCACCAAATAATTAAGGAATGATGTTAAATAATACAGCATCACATGAAAGTGGGGAGGAACTTATACAAAATGTTACTGCATACACTTACAAACCATTCGGTGATCAGAACAACATATGAGAAAGATCCATTTATCGAAGATTTTACAAGTTGCTTAAACCCTAAAAAAACACTTCTCAGAAGAAACCCAATGTGCCCAATGGGAGAAGATACCCTATTCTCACTGGGGCTATAAGGTAAACTTTAGTTTAAATATTGATTGATATTCTATTCTACAATTTTCCTAGATATCATTTTCAATTATTCAAGAATATCAAACTAGATTCTACTAGATTTGATATTGTAACTTTTTTGATTGTTTTGCTTGGTGTGGCATTTTATCCACTGAAAGTGTATTGCTTGCTAATTTTTGTTAATAAGACATCTCAGTTAGTTTTTCGGTTACAACTGACTCAAGTCTTATTCTCTCATATACTCCTTCAGTGGGGAGATATGCATTTTAAATAGGGGAATACCAGACCTGTAAAATATCTGGGATGTTTGTAGCAGTGTAGAATGAAGTAGGTTGTCGGGAGGAACATAATATTCATGGGTAGTTTCTTCCCCTGTGGATAATTTTGTTCATCCTCCAGACCTAAAATGAAGCATTTGCAGGATTGACTGGCTCGAAGTCAATGAACAAAGGTATCAGGCAAATATTTCAAAACTAAATTAGCTCTCAATAAGAGTGAAAAGCAATAAATCGCTTCATTTTCATCAAATTTATTTATAAAAATTATGAACAGTCAAAGGCACAGAACCAATTCCTGTGGCACACCTAACATCTTGCCAACCTGGAAAAGACTCATTTTTCTGTCTCCTCGATTCCTGTCAGCTTGCCAGTCTTCTCTTTGTACTAGTGTGCTTCCCCCTACAACATGAGTTCTTATTTTCTGCAATATCTTTATCAAATGCTTTCTGGAAATTTAAGGAGAGTACATCTATTGGTTTTCCTTTATCAATAGCACATATTACTTACTAAAATAATTTCAATTGATTGTTTAAACATGATTTACCCTTCACAAAACTATGTTCACTCTGTCTGATTATTGAACTTCTCTAAGTGTCCCGTTATAACTTTTCTATGAATAGATGCTTTTATTTCTCTGTGACAGATGTTAAGCTAACCGGCCTGCAGTTTCCTGTATTTTGAATAATGGAGTTATCTTCAAATGTGAATTAAGGGTATTTTGGAAAATTGAAACCAATTCATCAACTTCCTTCACTAGTCACTTCCTTTTAAGATCATAGGATGAAGTTCATTTGGGCCAATGCACTTGATAGCCCACAGCTCTAACAATTTACTCAGTACCATTTCAATAGTGATTGCAATTTTCACGAGTTCTTCCCTCCTGTTTCCTGATTTATTGCTGCTTCTGGGATGTCCTTGTATCCTGCCTAGTGAAGGCTGATGTAACATACCTGTTCAATTCATCTGCCATCTCTTTATTTTCCATCTATAATTCTCCAGGCTCATTTTCTGTAGGGTCCATTCTTATTTTGTTACGTCTTTTCCGAATATTTATATAAACACTTATTTTCTGTTTATACATTTTTGGTTAGCTTTTCCCTCATTCTCTAATTTTCCCCTCCTTTTGTAACCATTCTTCATTTTATCAAAAATATTCTGTCCAATCTCTTTCTGCCTGTAATTGCACAATTACATGCTTTTTCTTCAATTCTGATGGTATCTCTAACCTTTCTAATTAACCAGCAATGGTGGGTCTGCCTGTTTAGAATTTTCCTTACACATTAAATGTCTACCACAATATCTCCACCTTTTCACCTAATTTGCAAATTCACTTTAGTCAACTCTGCTATCATACCCTTGTAATGCTCTTATTTACTTTAAAAATATAGTCTTGGATCCACTCCCATCTCCCTCATACTGACTGTAAAATTGAATTATACAATCGTTACTACTATTTAAGTTGCCTTCACTATGGGATCATTAATCAATCCTGTGTCGTTGCGCAGTACCAGGTTTAGTACAGCCTGGTCTCTGGTTAGCTCCAGAATATGCTGTTTTCAGGATAGATTCTTAGAACATTCTTTTGATTCTTCATCCAAGCTACCCTTGCTCATCTGACATTTTCAGTCTATATGGAGGTTAACATCTTGAATCATTACTGCAGTGTTTTTCTGACAAGCTCCCATTATTTCTTCCTTTATGCTCTACCCTACAGTGTGTTTTCAGTTAGGTGCTGTCTACATAATTGGCATAAATGACCTTGTCTTTATCCATTTCTCATCTCAACTATTTCCATATCCTAGTTTCCTGAATTTAGGTTAACACTGTGTCAATGGCATAATTAACTAACAGACCCATCCCTCCACCTTTTCATAGCTTTCTGTAATTCTTAAACATTCTGTGCTCGCTGATTCAGATCCCAATCCATGTCACACTACAATCATGTTTCTGAAATGTTCACCACAATATGCTTATTTATTTCTATTTCCATTCTTAGTTCATTTGTTTTATTTGGAATAAAACACGCACTTGTTCATAAATTTTAGGCCAGTTCTTACTTTCCATGCCTAATTGCCCTGGAGGTGAGATGATGTACTGCAGTCTTTGGGGTGTAGCTAGAGCCATGGTGCTTCTGGGGTGGGTATTCCAGGATTTTGACGCAGTGACAGTGAGGCCAATAAAACCAACATTTCACTTGTTTTCCTAATTATTTCTATAGCTGCATTCTCACTTTGTGTTTAATGCATGTAGGCAGCATTTTGAAATTCTTTAATGTGATATTAACGACATTTGTTGGTCCGCTGCTTCAGAAGTTGGTAATGAGCAACTGCCTTGGACTTATGCAGTCCATCTGATGGAAATAAAGGCATAGTACTAATTGGAAGGGAATTGCATCTTTTTTTGACACGGCAGCAGTGAAGGAATGACAATATCAGAATGGTATATGATTTGGAAGGAAACTCTCAAAGGATGTTGTTCCCAATGCCTCTGGTGCCCTTGTCCTTTTAGATGGCGGAGGTTGAGAGTTTGGAAGGTGCTTTCGAAGGAAACTAGATAAGTTGCTGCCGTGCTGCCATTGTGTGCAGGTGATGAAGGAAGGAAATCTTTTAAAATGTGGTGAATGTGATACCAATCAAGTGGGCTGCTTTGTTCTGGACTGTGCTGAGCTTCTTGCGTGTTGTTGGAGCTGGATTTATTCAAGCAGGTGGAGTGTAATCTAGAAGTCTCCTGAAGTGCCTTATCTATGACGTACAGGGTTTGAAGAACCAAGAGGGGAGTTATTTGCCCAAGAATTCCCAACTTCCAACCTGCTCTTGCTGCCATACTGTCAATTTGAATGATTCAAGTTATGTTTCTGTTCAATGGTAACTCCTATGAAAATCTAGCCAATTGTCTAGCATGTACATACATTTATTCAGCTTGAAATAGGTAAATGATTAGTTATTGCTGCACATTTTGTTTTATTGTCAACTGCTCAAGGTTCCTTTTCTGGGAAACCAAACTAGCTGAATGATATCTTAGATGAGGGCGATGGTATTACCTGAAAATGAACCCATGGAGAACCTCAGGGACAGCAGCTGCTAGTTACTTAAAGCTAACAATCTTAGCATAAAACTCAATAAAGGCTTTTCATTCAACTTTGCTTGATTAGGAGTACACTGAAATTTAAGTTCATGAGTCTGCGGAAGCACAATAGAAGTCACTTCAGTGAAAAACACCATTTGTTCCATCTCCTGCTATGGAATAAGAATAGCTGAACTGAATAACCATTGCGAACAGCTTGTTAACACAAACAGCTTGAGATGTCATAAGGAAAAATGTGAGATAATATTGATTGAAGCCAGAATACATGTGTGAAGACTTAAGAAGCAAATAGATAAATGAGAATAAATGTGAGATTTTCAACCCGAGGTTTAGAAAAAGCTTGGCATTTTATGGGAAACTTTGAAATCGATCAAATGTCTGCCTCTGAAAAACAATATAAGTAAGAGACTTTGGGAGAGTTATGTGTAGCTGGTGACAGTAAAGAACTCTCAATGAAGATTTTAGTCAAACAAGCCAGAATGGTTAGATAAGTTGAAAAGATTTGGGCATCAAGAAATGGAAGAACAAACAGTTCACACATCAGTCATCCTGGACTGTACTTTAAGTGCTACTTGCACATTGAGCTATCAGGCTGGAGTATCTCTGATCCGTAGATGTCTGCACATATACTGTCCTCCAGGTTGTTTCCTTTATCTCCAAGTAAGACTCTATTCCTTTATGAATTTTAACACTCCTTGTTTACTTCTGCCCATAGGTTCTCAAATACAGCTCACTACTGTACTGTCTAGGACCCCTCTCTTCACATGCTCATTCTAGACTGGTGTCTTGTCACTTACAGTTGTTGGAAGAGTGTGATCAGTTGCACCATTATGATTTTCATGGATGTCATTATTCCACAAATTGAAACAGTTGGTTTCGGGGAAACCAAGCAGAAGCTTGGGGACTGCTTTGCGGAACGCCTACGCTAGGTTTGCACCAAACAACTGCACCTCCCAATCGCAAACCATTTCAACTCCCCCTCCCACTCCTCAGATGACATGTCCATCCTGGGTCTCCTGCAGTGCCACAACGATGCCACCCAAAGGTTGCAGAAACAGCATCTCATATTTCGCTTGGGAACACTGCAGCCCAATGGTATCAATGTGGGCTTCACAAGCTTCAAAATCTCCCCTCCCTGACCGCATCCCAAAACCAGCCCAGCTCATCCCCGCCTCCCTAACCTGTCCTCCCACCTATCCACTCCTCCCACCTCAAGCCCCACCCCCATCTCCTACCTACTAGCCTCATCCCGTCTCCTTGACCTGTCTGTCCTCCCTGGACCGACCTATCCCTTCCCTAACTCCCCACCTACACTCTCACCTTTACTGGCTCCAACTCTGCCTCCTTGACCTGTCTGTCTCCTCTCCCATCTATCTTCTCCTTTATCCATCTTATATCCGCCTCCCCCTTTCTCCCTATTTATTTCAGAATCCCCTTCCCCTCCCCCATTTCTGAAGAAGTGTCTAGACCCGAAATATCAGCTTTCCTGCTCCTCTGATGCTGCTTGGCCTGCTGTGTTCATCCAGCTCTACACCTTGTTGTCTCAGATTCTCCAGCGTCGGCAGTTCCTACTATCTTTGAAACGGTTGTATGGTTTTGCTCTATATATCCAGGCTCAAATTCTGATTAACCTTACAGCCTATCATGTTGATTGATTAGGTTGTGATACTCACAATTTTTCAAAGATTGAAGTGAGTACACTGTCAGGGTATTAATGGCGTGGGTTTTAGTGATGGTAATGCTGTTGAATGT
The DNA here is from genome assembly GCF_021869965.1 of Rhincodon typus. Taxonomy (NCBI): domain Eukaryota; kingdom Metazoa; phylum Chordata; class Chondrichthyes; order Orectolobiformes; family Rhincodontidae; genus Rhincodon; species Rhincodon typus. The sequence goes on from NC_063332.1 coordinate 111,533,744, forward strand.
TCAAGGGAGATGATTAGACATTGTCTTGTTGGAGATGGCCTGTGCTGCCATATTTGCATCCTCTTACATCATTGACATTACTGGGGTATATGAAGGATAGAAGCTGTCATGAAAGCAATGTCTAATGGCTTGTACCCAACATTTATGAGTCTTTGTGAAGTTTGCAGCCGTTCTGAAAGATCTCTGGCCCATCTGCAGGAGTTTACTGGAACAGTGAAGGCATTATGTTCCAGTCAGCAACTGCTTCAAGTGCCGAAAGTAAACATGATTCAGATTTGACCATTGAAATCTGGAAAATATGGTCCTGTTTTCTGGTTTGACTGGGTGTAAATTAATTCAAAATTAATTCAACGGTTTTATCTTTAGAAGTTTTATTTTGTTTCGATTTGAGCAGTTTAATGTTGCAACAATTAAGGAAACACAGTTTGCTTTGGGACTTACACAATTTCCACTTTCCTGCAGAACGACCCCTGGTTAAAGATACTGACATCTTGCCATATTTTTGGACAAATGAATTTAGAGGTAGCTTTCGCACATTTGCATCTTGATTTTGTTATCATTCCCATACAGAGATCTGTAATAAGCAAAAAGAATTGGATGAAAAGACACAAGAACAAGAGAAACTCAAAGTGTCCAAATAAAAATGATAAAATATGAGTTACATTGACAAAGAAAATGCAGATAGAACATACAGCACAGAACCTAGCCATTTAGCCCAATGATTCAATGCTAGTGTTTTTGGTCCACGCCAGGTTCCTTCTACCTCTATTTTGTTCCATTTATCTACTTTTTCCTTGAATATATCTATGCTAATTATCTCAACTATTCCTAGTGATAGTGAGTTCCACATTTTAACCACTCTAAGAGTAAATAATAATTAGTTTAATTAGTCAATGAATAATATAAATCTTTAAGAAGATCTGACTGAATGCTGTACTGCATTCAATTAACAATTTGTATATTTATGGCATTAGTTTTGGTCACTTTCTGAAATTGATATACTTCAGCTACTTATAGCTTGATGTAGTCAATATTTATATGTTATATTAGTACCAGTCATCCTGTGCCTTTGCTGTAGTAAATTAGAATTTTTGACCAAAAAGCAATGCTAAAGTCATTGATTGGAAATTGGTCCCGGTTTCACAGAATGAAGATCTCACCTCAAGGTTGAATTATACAGAAAGTGGTTTAAGAGCTTGTAAGCACTGTATGAGAGTCTACAAGAGCAGGTCTGAGGTGAGAAATTCTAACTCTTCAAAGCCTGTCCATCTTCTACAATGTACAGTCAGGAGTATGATACTGTCCACTTGCCTGGATGGCTACAGCTCCAACAACACTCAAAGCTCGATGCTATCCATGACAAATTAGCCATTTGATAGCCACCATATCCACAAACATTCAGTCACTCCACCACCGTCACTCAGTAGCAGTAGTGTGCATCATCGACAAGATAAAGTCATAGAGAAGTACAGCACAGAAACAGATCCTATTGTCCAACTCGTCCATGCTAACCAAATATCCTAAGTAAATCTAGTCCCATTTGGCTCATAGCTCTCTAAACCATTCCTATTCATATACCCATCCAAATGCATTTTAAATGTTGTAATCGATCCAGCCTTCACCACTTCCTAAGTTGCACTTTAGATCCCTTTTAAATCTTTCCCCTCTCACCTTAAACCTGTGCCTTCTAGTTTTGGACTCCCTCACCCCGGAGAAAAGACATCTATTTACCCTATCCATGCCCCTCATGATGATTTTTTAAACCTCTATAACGTCACTCCTCAGCCTCCGACGCTCCAGGGAAAATAGCCCCAATCTATTCAGCCTCTCCCCATAGATCAAACCCTCCAACCCTGGTGACATCTTTGTAAATCTTTTCTGAACTCTTTCAAGTTTCACAACATCCTTACTATAGCAGGGAAACCAGAATTGCACATAGTATTCCAATAGTGGCCTAACTAATGTCCTCTAAGCCGGCACCCTGACCTCCCAACTGCTATACTCAGTGCACTGACCAACAAAGGCAAGCATACCAAACACCTTCTTCATTATCCTATCTACCTGCGACTCCACTTTCAAGGAACTTTGAACCTGTAGTCCAAGTCCTCTTTGTTCAGCAACCCTCCCCAGGACCTTACTGTTAAATGTATAAGTCCTACACTTGTCTGCCTTTCCAAAATACAACACCTCACATTTATCTAAATTAAACTCCATCTGCCACTCCTCAGCCCATTGGCCCATCTGATCAAGATCTTATTGTACTCTCAGGTAACCTTCTTCGCTGTCCACTACGCCTCCCATTTTGGTGTCAACTGCAAACTTAGTAACCATATCTCCTGTGTTCACATCTATATCATTTATATAAATGACAAAAAGTAGTGGACTCAGCACCGATCCTTGTGGCACACCACTGTCTTGGGCTCCAGTCTGAAAAGTGACCTTCCACCAGCAACCTCCAACTTCTACTTTCAAGCCAGTTCTGTTTCCAAATGGCTAGTTCTATCTCTATTCCATGTGATATAACCTTGCTAACTAGTCCATCGTGAGGAACCTTGTCGAACACCCTACTGAAGTCCATATAGATCACGTCCACCACTCTGCCCTCATCAATCCTCTTTGTTACTTCTTCAAAAACCTCAATCAAGTTAGTGAGACACAATTTCCCATGCACGACGTCATGTTGACTATCCCTAATCAGTCCTTGCCTTTTCAAATACATGTAAATTCTGTCCCTCAGGATTCCCTCCAACAACTTGTCCACCACCGATGTCAGGCTCACCGGTCTATAGTTCCCTGGCTTTTCCTTACCACCTTATTTATATAGCGGACCCATGTTAGCCAACCTCCAGTCTTTCGGCACCTCACCTGTGGCTATCGATGATACAAATATCTCAGCATGGGGCCCAGCAATTACTTCTTTACCTTCCCATAGAGTTCTACGGTAAATCTGATCAGTTCCTGATTTATAAACCATTATGCATTTTAAGATTTCCAGCACCACCTCCTCTGTAATATGGATACTTTTCAAGATGTTGCTATTTATTTCCCTGCATTCTCTATCTTCCATACCCTTCTCCAAAGTAAACACTGATGCAAAATACTCGTTTAGACTCCCCCCATCTACTGCAGTTCCACTTATAGATGGCCTTGCTATTCTTTAAGGGGGCCTATTCTCTCCCTAGTTACCCTTTTGTCCTAATTGTATTTGTAGAATCCCTTTGGATTCTCTTTAACCCAATTTGCTACAGCTATCCCATGCCCCATTTTTGCCCTCCTGATTTCCCTCTTAAGTACACTCCTACTGCTTTTATACTCTTCTAGGGATTCACTCGATGTCTGCTGTCTGTACCCGACGTATGTTTCCTTCTTATTCTTACCCAAAACCTCAATTTTGCTAGTCATTCAGCATTCCCTGCACATAGCAGCCTTGCCCTTCACACTAACAGCAACATAATGTCTTTAGACTCATTTTTGAAGGCCTCCTACTTTCCAACCATCCCTTTACCTGTGAATAGCCCAATCAACTTTTGAAAGTTCTTGCTTAATGCTGTCAAAAGTGACCTTCCTCCAAATTAGAACTTTAACTTTTAGATCCAGTCTGTCCTTGTCAATCACTATTTTAAAACTAATAGTATTATGGTCACTTGCCCCAAAGTGCTCCTTCACTGACAGGTCAGTCACCTGGCCTGCCCTTTTTCCCAAGAGTAGGTCAAGTTTTGAACTTTCTCTGATAGGTACTTCCACATACTGAATCTGCACTGCAGAAATTCACCAAGGCTCCTTTAATACCTTCCCAAATATGACCACTTCCATCAAGAAGGCTAAGGGCAGCAAACACATGGGAACACCACTACCTGAAAGGTCCACTCCAAGTCACACACCATCCCGACTTGGAAATACGTTGTCATTCCTTCACTGTCACTGGGTCAAAATCCTGGAACTGCCTCCCTCTCAACCTCTTGGGTCTACTTGAATTGCTGCTGTCCATTTCGTGTAGAAAGGCAACCCCCTACCAGAGGCTGGATTTACCAGGATGTTGCCTGGTATGGAGGGAAGGTCTTATGAGGAAAGGCTGAGGGACTTGAGGCTGTTTTTGTTAGAGAGAAGAAGGTTAAGAGGTGACTTAATAGAGACATACAAGATGATCAGAG
>NC_063332.1:111542894-111606757 GCF_021869965.1 Rhincodon typus
TTTCTGCTCCTATGATGCTGCTTGGCCTGCTGTGTTCATCCAGTTCTGCACCTTGTTGTCTCTTAGTTCAAATTAAAATGTCTTTCAGAGACAGCTTCAAATTGATACTTTGTGCAGTCATTGAGTTTGAAGATTTTTCCAGCAGATTGGAAAGTTGGATGGTAAAAGGGGAACCCCAAATTTAAGAAAGTTTTATTCTTGTAGCTTTTATTATCATTAAATATCTTTCCAGTTGGAATAATAGCTGTGTTTTTCCACTCACCTTCACCAATGTGTTATGATATATTAAACATTATTTTAACTTAATAAAGCTTACTGTCTGGATTCAGATGTATTAAATATGCAGTGAGAGCACTGAACAGACTGGTGACTGTGAATTGACACTTACTCGAAATAAGTCAGGGATTTTTGAACCGTGAACTTCAGACTTGCTGGTTGCTAACATGCAAAGCAAACATGAAATGGGCCAATAACTCACTCAGAGATAGCAAGAACTGCCGATGCTGGAGTCAGAGATAACACAGCGTGAAGCTGGAGGAATACAGCAGACCAGGCAGCATCAGAGGAGCAGGAAAGCTGACGTTTCGGGTCGGGACCCTTCTTCAGAAACATCAACTTCCCTGCTTCTCTGATGCTGCCTGGCCTGCTGTGTTCCTCCAGATCCAGACTGTGTTATCTATGAAATGGGGCAAGGTTTTTTACCACACCACAGGGGCCGAGGTCAAAGCCCACTCGTTAGTGTGTCAGTTACCAGTTGGATCCAGCTCGGGACTTTTTCCGGGAGGTGGAAATGTGGCTAGTAGCCAGTCAAATAATGAGAAACCTATTGGTTCCTATTGCCTGTGGTCAGACCCGGTACACTTCTTCACACAGACCTAGGCGCCTTCCCTATCTGCCTGAGTTCAGCAACAGCCACTCGCCTCTCTATAAAGGCATTCCTTTCTCTCCTACCACGCTCCCCATTCTACTACCAGCTCCAGAAATCCCCACAATAGTGGCTTCATTGCAGGGGAGGTATTTATTTCCTATTTGAAAAGATGATAGAGAAGGCACCTCCGTTTTTATTTGAATTTTATTCTTTTTCCTGACATTCATGATGGTATTAAACATGGGCGGTCAACTTTAAATACCATTGTCTGATATAATATCTGGGACTTCATAAAAGCATTTCAGTCCATTAGAGTAATAGAGTCATAAAGCACAGAAACAGACCCTTCCTTCGGACCAACTCATCCAACTAATCCCATTTGCCTGGCATTTGGCCCATATATCTCTAAATTTTCCTATCCATATACCTGTTCAAATGTCTTTTAAATATTGTAACTGTACTTGCGTCTACCACTTCTTCTGGCAGCTTGTTCCATATACGCACAATCCTCTGTGTGAAAAATATGTCCCTCAAGCCCCCTTTCAGATCTTTCTACTCTCACCATAAACCTATGCCCTTTAGCATTGGCCTCCCCTACCCTGGGGGATAGATTTTGGCTATTCACCTTATCTATGCCCCTCATCATTTTATAAACCTCTAGAAGGTCACGTCTCAGCCTCCTACACTCCAGCAGAAAAAAGGTCCCAGCTTATCCAGCCTCTCCTCATAACTCAAACCCTCCGGTCTCAGTGACATTCTTGTAAATCTTTTTGGCACCCTTTCCAGTTTAGTAACATCCTTCCTATAGCAGGGTGACCAGAATTGTACGCAGTACTCCAAATGTGGCCTTACCAATGTCTTCTACAGTTGTAACATGATGCCCCAATTCCTGTGCTCAATGCTTTGACTGATTGAAGGCAAATGTGCCAAATGCCGCTTTCACTACCCTAAATACCTGCAACGTCATTTTCGAGGATTATGTACCTGCACCTCTAGGTCTCTCTGTTCGACAACACTCCCCAGGGCCCGACTTTTAGCTGTGCAAGTCCTGTCCTAGTTTGTCTTACCAAAATACAACACCGCAAATTTATCTAAATTAAACTCCATCTGCCATTCCTCAGCCCACAGGCCCGGTTGATCAAGATCACATTGTTTATGAAGAGACCTAAAAACACTGACTTAAAATGGCCACAGATAGCACTTCATCCACAAGTTGGCCAAGTTTCATGGAATCTATGTGGGTTATGCAAAATGTAGCCTAAATTGCAATTAATATTTTTCCTCATTCAATGAACCGAGTCAACTAACCCATCCCACAAAACACCCAGGTGGTGTGAAAATGTTCTCCTTTGCCATCTGATTTATACCATCGTGAGAATCCTCACATGTTGGAGATGAACACATTGAATGCAATTATCAAGATTGAAAATCAAAGGAAACTTCAGCAAACTGAAGATATCACCAGATAAAATGCTGGAGATCTGAAATAAAAACTGGAGAAACTCAACCGATCTGGCAGCAACAGAAAATAGAGAAATGGGGGTGATGTCTCAGGTCCAATATGATTCTTCTTTGAAATATGTAGCTGACTTCTATTTAAAGCAGTTTTGGGGAGAAAAAGCAGAGGAAATGGAATTGAAACAGATTAGAAAAGGCTATCTTTCTTTCTTTCCTTCCCTCTTCCTCTCAAAGAAAAGCTTTGACAGCTCTGACTAGAATGACACATCAAGAAACTGAGAACATAAAAGATAACTGTCATATTTGCAACCACTGACAGTCCCATAAATCAATTACTCAACTGTGGTCTCAGGTTAAAATCATTCACCTCAAGGAAATCCACAAAGGTTTAACTATATCTTCCTTTATCCTGGACACGATCTCCTTTTTAATTTGGTATGCGTGACTGCATGAAGCCTGTATGCTTGACACCATTATTGTAGGTCTCAGGGTCAGCAGCTAATAAACCTTGCTATTTATTTTTTGCTCAAATAAGCCTTACATTTGGTTCCTTACTTCTACAGCAAAAATTAACTAGCTACATTTTAATTGGCAAGTGGTATAGCCTAGTGCTTAAAAAAATCCTTAACCATCATTGTGGCCAATCAGGGAAGTTGGAAAGAGGGGATCTATTCACTCCTACCTACTTGGTTATCGTACCTGGTATTCTGCAGTTGTTTTTGTGTTAAGGGCCTCCTGTAGATTGTACGATGTCACCCTATGGTCACTAACTTGCTACAGGGGAAAGTTCTGCCAAAGAGGTGGCTCTTTTTTAGTGGTCTTATGATTTTGCTGGCAGGCCGTGTATAGATTTTTAGGGACTGATAGCTAAGTTCTGGGAATCCTATTTTCTCTGAACACTCCTGGCAGACATAAAACTTGACATTGTAAACAACATAGGAAACATCACACTGGCACTAGTTTACTGGCAAAATGTAATGCTGTGGCCTATTTCAGACTGTGTTTTTTTTTCCATTCATGCTGGCCATGAAACTGTGTGTCAAATCCAAAGGGGTCATTTCCATCACTTTTTTTCTGTCAATCTGCCTGCAGTCAGTGCCCGTGAACCAGTTAACCAAAACGCTGTCTTTTTTTTTATAAAGCTATGTCTAAATTCAAGATTTGCAATTGTGCTCCCTTTCTTATTCACTTGATGCATCCTTACAGGATGTCCCTTATCCAACTTAATTTCTCGACTGCATTTGTTTCTGTATTTCTGCTGCTGTCACTTATCGGTAAAAGAAACAAAACTGTCTTCAACTGTCAGAACATGTCACAAATTGTAAAAGCACAATTCAAAAGGTAGCGTTTTACTTGTCGCACAAATAAAAGAAACGGTCTACCTACAATGAAACTGAACGTGCATTTGAAGACTTGAGCAACTTGCACTGAAAGGCAACTAAAGCTACAACATAAAGGCTACTGTGCTACAACATCAAATTTATTTAACTTAGTAATTATAAATAATCCAACTCAAATCATAAAACCTTAATTTTTGAAATTTGTGTGAAAATCAAGAATGCAGTAGAATTTTTTTCAAAGACAAATGGGGAAATGAGACAAAAATAACTTTTCAATTAAACTTTTATTAGCTTTTACTCTCAAATGTTTCATTTACAGGTTCTTTGTCTTTTCAGTCTTCTAAATTTAAAGACTTGGAGTCATAGAATCATGCAGCACGGAAATACACCCTTCGGTCCAACTCATCCATGCTGACTGAGTTTACCAAACTAAACTAGTCCCACTTGCCTGCATTTGGCCTGTATCCTTCTAAACCCTTACTATCCATGTACCTGTCCAAATCATTTCCAAACTTTCAGCAGCTTATCAGGAAGAATTTGTCTAATTGGAGATGTGTTTTCATGAGGACAAAGGTGTTATTTCATGGAACAAAATTTCAGAGTTCAGATTTTCTTATTGTTCACATTAACATAAAAACTGGTCATAGTTGACCATAGTAATCTCAGGGATATGCTCACCTCGACTTGGTGCTTCACTAAGAGAAAATCTGGGCTTACCCATAGAACCAATCAAGACACTAGCTAAAACTTGGAAACCATAGTTTGCATACTTGTCTTCCAAGCTGAGGGATGGTGTGATATGAGAGATAAAGAAACCCAGGCAAATAAAAAAAAAAATCCAAATTATTTTACAGGGAGCAAACTGCTGTTCAGGATTCCTGGACAGTATGAATTTTATATTTGAACTACTACATGTTTATTAAAATTTAGTCATTTGACATCATTGTAATTGAATCACATAAGCTAACTGCTGCCCTGACTTTTGGAGTACGATTCATACATTATGTCATTTGAATGCTTCTTTCTTTAAACTTTGAATAAATTCAATTGGTGGATCATTTTAAAACATTATAATTTTGCTTATTTACAGTAGAAAATTTTTGAGCAGAGGCTGTAGGAATTGAGAATAAAATAGATACCCATTGTTGATTATTGTTAATAATATGGATGAAAAGATCTTACCGTGAGTGGCCAAGCAGATCACAATTGTTCCCAACAGCAAACATATCATTCGATTCTTCATTATTGTATTCGGTTCTCTTCTAATTTGCAGTCACAGAAACGAGAAGCCTTCAGAACTTTAGTTTGTCAAATTGGGATCTTATATTTAATAGCAAGATTTGGGGAAGTTATAAAGTAGTATGTTGTCAGAGCCTCAAGGACTGCGTCATTTCATTTAAATTATTTTTAATGCTGTATTCTTTGGTGCATTTTAAAAACTGATGAGCATTTCTGCTTTAAAAAATACCCCATGAAAGGATTTCTTCCAGTAATTTCTGCTTTTTTTCAGCTGCAACACATTTAGTCATCTATGATGATTGTAAACTTCTTTGTCCTGTGCGTTGCGTTACCAAATAAAATAAACAAAATTTTGTCTGAAAGATTCATTGAATTATATTACTTTGCGTAATCTCACAAACTAGTGCTGAATCCCATCTTGTTAATTGTAGTGGACAAAGGCCTAAATGTCTTTTTTGAGGCATATAAATCATAGAATTGCAATAAAAGAAGGAGTAGGGCCAACTAAGGACCAAAAGGATTATGCCAAGTGGAAGGCATAGTTGAGACTTGCAATTGGCTTCACTGAGGAAGAAGATGCTGTGAAGTGATAACAAAATAAACCAGGTCGTTCAGTTAATGGTTGTTAATTAACTTGACTGAATTATTTTAATGAGGTGACAGAAAAGATTGGGAAGTTGGCAATATGGTCATGCATGGACTTATGAAAAGGCCTGTAATGGAGTGCCATATGTAAAGATGAGGCGTGAAGGCTCAGTTAGGGCGCTTGAGAGTTACAAGTTAGCCAGGAAGGACCTAAAGAGAGAGCTAAGAAGAGCCAGGAGGGGACATGAGAAGTCTTTAGCGGGTAGGATCAAGGAAAACCCTAAAGCTTTCTATAGGTATGTCAGGAATAAAAGAATGACTAGAGTAAGATTGGGGCCAGTCAAGGTCAGTAGTGGGAAGTTGTGCGTGGAGTCCGAAGTGATAGGAGAGGCGCTAAATGAATATTTTTCGTCAGTATTCACACAGGAAAAAGACAATGTTGTCAAGGAGAATACTGAGATACAGGCTATTAGACTAGACGGGATTAAGGTTCATAAGGAGGAGGTGTTAGCAATTCTGGAAGGTGTGAAAATAGATAAGTCCCCTGGGCCGAATGGGATTTATCCTGGGATTCTCTGGGAAGCTAGGGAGGAGATTGTAGAGCCTTTGGTTTTGATCTTTATGTCGTCATTGTCTACAGGAATAGTGCCAGAAGACTGGAGACTAGCAAATGTTGTCCCCTTGTTCAAGAAGGGGAGTAGAGACAACCCTGGTAATTATAGACCAGTGAGTCTTACTTCGGTTGTGGGTAAAGTGTTGGAAAGGATTATAAGAGATAGGATTTATAATCATCTAGAAAGGAATAATTTGATTAGGGATAGTCAACAAGGTTTTGTGAAGGGTAGGTTGTGCCTCACAAACCTTATTGAGTTCTTTGAGAAGGTGACCAAACAGGTGGATGAGGGTAAAGCGGTTGATGTGGTGTATATGGATTTCAGTAAAGCGTTTGATAATGTTCCCCACGGTAGGCTATTGCAGAAAATACGGAGGCATGGGATTGAGGGTGATTTAGCGGTTTGGATCAGAAATTGGCTAGCTGCAAGAAGACGGAGGGTGGTGGTTGATGGGAAATGCTCATCCTGGAGTTCAGTTACTAGTGGTGTACCGCAAGGATCTGTTTTGGGGCCACTGCTGTTTGTCATTTTTATAAATGACCTGGATGAGGGCATAGAAGGATGGGTTAGTAAATTTGCAGATGACACTAAAGTCGGTGGAGTTGTGGATAGTGCGGAAGGATGTTGCAGGTTACAGAGGGACATAGATAAGCTGCAGAGCTGGGCTGAGAGGTGGCAAATGGAGTTTAATGCAGAAAAGTGTGAGGTGATTCACTTTGGAAGGAGTAGCAGGAATACAGAGTACTGGGCTAATGGTAAGATTCTTGGTAGTGTGGATGAGCAGAGAGATCTCGGTGTCCATGTGTATCAATCCCTGAAAGTTGCCACCCAGGTTGATAGGGTTGTTAAGAAGGCGTACGGTGTGTCAGGTTTTATTGGTAGAGGGATTGAGTTTCGGAGCCATGAGGTCATGTTGCAGCTGTACAAAACTCTGGTGCGGCTGCACTTGGAGTATTGCGTACAGTTCCGGTTGCCGCATTATAGGAAGGATGTGGAAGCATTGGAAAGGGTGCAGAGGAGATTTACCAGGATGTTGCCTGGTATGGAGGGAAGGTCTTATGAGGAAAGGCTGAGGGACTTGAGGCTGTTTTCGTTAGAGAGAAGAAGGTTAAGAGGTGACTTAACAGAGACATACAAGATGATCAGAGGATTAGATAGGGTGGACAGCGAAAGCCTTTTTCCTCGGATGGTGATAGCTAGCATGAGGGGACATAGCTTTAAATTGAGGGGTGATAGATATAGGACAGATGTCAGAGGTAGGTTCTTTCCTCAGAGAGTAGTAAGGGCGTGGAATGCCCTGCCTGCAACAGTAGTAGACTCGCCAACTTTAAGGGCATTTAAGTGGTCATTGGATAAACATATGGATGATAATGGAATAGTTTAGGTTAGATGGGCTTCAGATTGGTTTCACAGGTCGGCGCAACATTGAGGGTCGAAGGGCCTGTACTGTGGTGTTATTTTCTATGTTCTATGTCCTATATAACAGGTCTGTCGGCAAAATTACAACCCAGGAAATAAAGGAACTATGGCAGCATGAATGTAAACTTGCCAGGGTGCGAGGTAACAGTGTAATTATAAGCAGTTGTTTTTTGAACTGGATACAGGTATGTCATGGGATTCTGAGGAGCTTATTTAGACCACTGCTTTTCTTGATTTGGATGTGGAGGGTATAACTTAAAAATTTCCAGATGGCATAAAACTTGAAAGTATTATGAACTATGATGTGAATAGTGATACACATTGGATGGAAGAATACAGGGTGGTGGAATTCCAGATGGAATTTGATGTATGAAGTTTGAAGTGCAAAATAATACCTATTCGTTCAAAGATAAGCACAAGAAATATAGAATAAACACAGCAGGTTGAATCTTATAGGGGTCTGAGCAACATAACTTGTGGTGAGATTTGTGGCAGAATCTCATGAGGTGCCTGAGGTCTATCTTGACATTAGGAATATCTCGCTCCATCTTTTATGCTTTTCACAAACAGCATTGTGGGATTCTCGTGAGGCAGCAGTGAGTTACATATTAAAAGAGATCATTCATAAAAACAAAATATTGAGGATGCTGGAAATCTGAAATAAAAACTCACTACTGGAGAAACTCAGCAGGTCTCGCAGCATCTGTGGAGAGAGGAACAGAGTTAACGTTTCGAGCCCTGTATGACTCTTCATCTGATTGGTACTGGGCCTGCCATTTAGTGCAGACACAAAGGAAGGAAGCTTGACACAGTTGTCAGCAGGTCTTAGTCAAGTCAAGGGGATAGCTATTATTCAGGTGGTTTGGGCACAGTGAGTCAAGTGTAACCTTTGATACCAGTCCAGAGGCTTGGAAATGGTCACTTAGCCACTCAGGGTGTCAAAGTCAGGGTGCTGTCCACACAAAAGGTGAAGATCTGAATGTCAGCTGCCCCACCACATGTCTTAAGTGTTTCTTCCCTAACAGGAGAATGAGTGGGAGGCAGGTAGTAAGTGGGGGATGAAAATGAAGGTAGTTAAGTGCCTGACTGAGTGAGTAGAGGGTGCAGCAGGCAAATGGGTTAGTGGTGTTGAGGGTTGGGCAGGGTGTCAATGAATGAGGGAAGATGTCGAAGGCATTACAGACAGGTTGAATCTTGGTGGGAGATGGGTAAAGTAGCAGAGAAAGAATGAGTGTAAGGTATTGGAGAGTACATGGTGGCACTCACACTGGAGGAGTGGGGAAGGTAAATGACCTTCTTCCTGCAGTGTTGGGCATTCCTCCAGCCAGCTGAGACAGCACTGACCATGGTGATAAAGTTGGCATGGTCTGGTGTCTTGGCCTCCATTCCTGGTCCTGTGGAATGAGAGTCTGACCTCTGCACCCCTTTATCCAGCCAGCCTTCCAGGTCATGCCCACATAGAGTGACGCCAATTTCCCCCTGGCTGCCATGTTGGAGGCAAATACCAGGACCTGTGCAAAGAAGCTCTTGAATGACAGAGCTTGTGTGGATGCACAACCTTTAAAGATGGTGTGGGCACATGGGATGTTGATGAATTCTGGGATATCTGCTGAGGAGTGAGTTGTTCTGTGAATCAGCATTTGAAAAGATGGGGCCAGATTCGAACATTATAGGGACACACAAGTTGGGGTAGTTTATAAATGCAAGAGTCTGGTAAAATACGACAATAAAACCTGCCAAGTCTGTGGGGGAGAAAAATTCCTCAAGGAAACTTGATACAAATGGCATTATCCAAAAAATGTAAGATGTAGCCCAAAAATTTTTAAAGCAACGCACAAGTAGAGGCACCTAGAGGTGGTATGGCACAATTTATTAAAGGTGGCAGAACGGATTTAGGAAAGTGATTCATAAATTTCTAAATAGGTTTATAAATTGAGGCATGTAGTAAAAAAAAGATAACTATTAGGAGCTTTCATAAAACACTGATTCAATGTGAGATGCTATTTTAAGTCCAATTTGGGCCGTATACTTCAGGAAGGAATTGAAGGTTTTTGAGAGGGTGCAGAAGTATTTTATATAACCCGTCCTGCAATGAGCAACTTCAGTTGTATGGATAGATTAGAAAAACATGGACTTGTTCTTCTTGGAGAAGAGAAGATTAGCAGGGGATTTGACACGGACATTCAAAATCATGAAGGGTTTGGACAGATATGGAGAAACTGTACTTGTTGGCAGAATAGTTACAAACCAGAGTACACAGAATAAAATGAATAGGCAAAGATGTAGCAAATGGAATGCAATAATGGAAAATGTGAAATTGTCCATTTTGATAGGAAGAATACAAAATAAACATATTATCTAAGCGGTGAGAGATTGCAGAGCATGAGATCCAGGGAGATTTGGGTGTTCTAGTGCATGAATTGTAAAAGGTTAGTCAGCAAGTACTGCAAGTAATTAGGAAAGCTAATATCACTTATGAGGAGAGTTAGATGCAAAGGTAGGGAGGTTCTGTTTCAGTTAAACATGACACTGGTGACATCACATCTGGACAAATGAACCGCATTGGAGGCAAGTTAGAAAAGGGTTATTAGACTATTACCTGAAATGGGCAGGTTGTATTATGAGGAAAGGTTGAGCAGACTCAGTTTTTATGCATTGGAGTTTAGAAGATTAAGAAACAATTGAATTGAAACACATAAGATCCTGAGCATTCTTTACAGGATCTGTGTGGAGAGGATGTTTCCTCTTATGGGATAATTCGAACTAGATAACAAGAATTATGGAGATTGGGGGGCGTGGGGATAGTGTTTGGGTGGGTTGCTCTTCAGAGGGTCGATGTGAACTCTATGGGCGAAATGACCTCCTTCTGCACTGGAGGGATTCTATGATTCTAGATTTGAACTAGAATTAATGCTGTTTAATTATCAGGGTCACACATTTTAGACTGAGATTAGGTGAATTTTTTTCACTCAGAGTTGTGAGTCTTTGGAACTTTCATCTTGAAAAGACGATGAAAGCAAAGTCCTTGACTGTTTTTAAGGCAGAGGTGGATAGATTCTTGATAACTAAGGGTTGAAACGTTATTGGGATAGGTTAATGTGGATTTGAGATGGTTTAGCCCAGACGTGATCTTATTGAATGGCCTATTCCTGCTCCTGATTTGTAAATCCTATGTAATTAAGTTTATTGATAAAATGACTAAAGGTGACATGAGGAACGTTTTACACAGTAGGTGATTAGAATTTGACTCAGAATGTAGGGAGGCAACTTCTTTTAAGGGTATTAAATAACTCTCTGAAAGATATGCAAGGTTCAAAGGTAAAGGCAGGACTATGAGACAAACTTGAGTTGCTCTTGTAAAGAGGTAGCAAGGACGCGATGGACCAAATGATCTGCTTCTATAATATACCCATTTGAAGAACTATGATAACTAAAGGCATAGAAATACCTGAAGGTTTTGCTGATTCATACAGCACTGCATCATTTCTAGGCTTTCTGGAATTGACCTGCTATCCAATTTTTCCGTGGCCTGTTGCAGTCAATGTTATTTCTGTTTTACAGAAAACATTGCTGATTCATCCAGAAGTGGAGTCCATTGTGACCAACAACATGAAAGTTCTCCCTTAACAAAGGTTGTGATTCCTTTTTCTATGTATGCTTCTATCATGTTTCATAGAAATAAGATTTTAATGATGAAATTCCAAGTAACATTGGACTACTGACACAAGCCGTAGCTGTGATGTGGATGCAGCATTGTGCAATCCAACAACATGTCCAACTCCCTGACAGTTCATTTTTACAAGCCAAGAACTGGGTGGCACAGTGGCTCAGTGGTTGGCACTGCTGCCTCACATTGCCAGGGAACTGGGTTTGCTTCCACCCTCAGGTGACTTACTGTGTGGAATTTGCACATTCTCCCTGTGTGCTCTGGTTTCCTCCATAGATGTGCAGGTTAGGTGGATTGACCATGCTAAATTGCCCATAGCGTCCAGGGCTGTTTAGTTTGGATGGATTAACTATGGGAAATGCAGGGTTACAGGGATAGAGTAGGGGGTTGGACCTGGTGGCATGCTCCTCGGAGGGGCTGTAGACTCGATGGGATGAAGGGATTGCTTCCACACTATAGATTCTATGATTCTAGATACAAGGTTCCCATTCTCCTGTTGCTAAAAAGCAAGCTACAGAGAATGGAAGATTCCAAGTCAGTGCAGAAAGGGTAGACACTAAGAAAGCAAGCTAAGACCGAAAGTTTAAAAAAAAATGACCTGTAAGATATGTCCTGTGTAGGTACATGAAAGACATATTTCAGATTCCTGGCAAAAGCAGTCAGTTGCTAACCAGTTGGAATCTATTTTTTTCCTTGCAGTATAATTTGTTGCTCCTAATGAAATTTGGCATTCTTGCCAGGTAAGTACATGAAGGGGAAGGAATGAGAAGAACTTGCAGATAGGGTTAGATAAGTAGAGAGGGGAACGTGTGAAGTATAAACACAACTGCGCAAGTCATTTAGACCAAATAATCTGTTTTCCATACTGTAAATTTAATCTCACACCAACACATTCAAATGACATTTCTCGGTCTGTTGCTTTAGTGCAAGAAATGACTCATTTATAACAGGCAAATATTGTGATAAAAGTACAATTATCTATTTATCATCTGGAGTTATTGACAATCATTCTGGTCTATAATATCCTGTTGATATGAAAATTTTGTAAAATTCTTTAACAAGGATACCGCCACAACAGTGTTCTCAAAGTTTACCAGAGTGGTACTAAGAATGAAGATTTTTAGTACAATGGAAATGTTAGAGCAACTGGGATTGTTCTTCATGGAGAAAACAAGGAAGAGGTAGTCAGAAATTTTGAGGGGTTTTGATGGATCAATTGGATTGGCATGACATTGGCAAAATATGGAATGTCAATCTTTGACTTCCTTCATCTGATTTTTAATACTTGGATCTTTTCTGGACTAAAATAGTTTTCATGATGATCTTTGTGAAACCAATATGAGATAGGTAAAGACAACTCACCCAAAATTTATATTATTAAAAGGCATTGAAACATCTCCTGTTTTATTTACAACTTTATGGATGAGCTTCACATATTGAGATGTCAAAGTCACCTGTGAAATATCCAGCTTGGAAAACACTCGGATCAGTTACCGAAATGCACAAGTGAACTGTATTTTAAATGACTGTTTTAGCAGAATCAGGGAGAAAGATTGATCTGAGCCTGTAACTGGAAAAGCTTTTTCTCTCTCTGTTTTCTCTCAGTCTCTCAGAGAGCACAAACATAAAGCAAATTGAAGAAACACCCACTCACCAAGAACTCGAAAGATATTTACAACATTTGAGACTGTTGAGGATGTAAACATGAATTAAATAACCGTGGTCTTAGGTTTTAACCTAACACTCAAAGACCTTTTCAATTGCTTATAATTTTATTTTCCTTTTTGCACTAGAGCACCCTCTCTTTCATAAATTTATACCGATGTTTCTGTGTGTTTAATGTGTCTTTGTTTTTCTCAGGGCTAACAAGAAATTAAATCACTTTCCTTTCACTCAGAGAAACCTTCTCATTGACTCCTTATTTGATTCTGGTGAAGTTTCAATCTCCATTTTTATTGGAGTGAGGTATGCCTTGTGCTAAAAATAATTTAAAGTCTTTGTTGTGGCCAGTCTGGGTTGGTTTAAAAAAAAAGGAACAAATTTAGGGAAGAGAAGTTTTCTTTTGGCAAATTACGAGATAACCAGAAGTTGAAATAATTTAAAAGATTTAAAATAATTACCAAAAAAATCTAGAAGGGAATGAAACATTATTTCACATTTGATGTAAGATGCAGAATGAATAATCTTCAAGATTGATGGAACCAACTTTAAATGCAACTGAATGTAGAAGTCAAGAGAATGATTTTGTGGCAGCGTGAGGGGTCAAATTAGACAACTCTTTCATGTGGGCAGCCTGCAACTGTTGGCAATATATATTAATAAATTGTAGTCATATTTCCACATGACACAAAAAATGTGAAAAGACAGGTTGCGAGAAGGATACGAACAGTTTACGGAGAGATATTGATAGCTTAAGCAAACAAACAAAAAGTTTGCCAATGGAGTATAATGTGGGAAAATGTGAAGTTGTTCATTTTGAAAAGGAGAACAAAAGAGCATAATGCTATTTAAATAGAGAAAAACTGCCAGAAGCTGCAATACAAACAGCCTTGGTGGGTACTTGTGCACAAAACACAGAAGGGTAGCACACAGGTACAGTAAATAATCAGGAATGTTGAGTCTTATTTCAAGGGATTTGGAGTATAAGAGTGGGGAAATCTTACTGCAACTGTACAAGTTACTGGTGAGACCACATCTGAAATATTGTGAACAGTTTTTAAGGCAAGATATTATTTCATTGAAAGTAGTGCAGGAAATGTTCACTAGGATGATCCCCATTATGGAGGGATTGTCTTATGAGCAAAGGTTAAACAGGTTGGGATCTACTCATCGGGATTTAGTAAAATAAGAGGTGAACATATAGGATTCTTAAAGGGCTTGACAGGGTGAATGCTGCAAGGATGTTTCCCCTCATTGGAGAATCTATTACCAGATGGCATAGTCTCAGATAAAGGGATGCCAATTTAAGATTGAGAAGAGGAGGAACTTCTGTTCTGAGGGTTGTGAATCTTTGGAATGTTTTGCCCCAGAGAGCTATGGGGCCGAGTCCTTGCATATATTTCAGGCTGTGATAAATATTCCAGGAAGCTGGGAGGATAAATTCCCCTAGGTCCTCTTCCTGTTCTCTGGCTTATGATCCTGTTGTCAATGACATTGTATTGCAAGGGAGAAGGCAGGATTTCTCAAACATTGTGACAGTGTGTTTGGCTGCTGAATGACTGGTGGCAAATAGTGACAGTGAGTGATGTGTATGTGAGACGGCCATGCTTCAGTGTTGTTATGTAAAGATGTCAGTGATGAGTCCTGAATGTTAGGCTAGGTGATGGGACTATGCCTCATTGAGAAATGTGGGAAGTGTATGTGTTGTGGTATTTGTAAGCTGTGTTAACTGATACATTCACTTCTCTTGCCTGGCAGCCCAAGTGGGATCATCAATCTAGTTTTGGCACTGTTGCCAAATTTATGGTTCCACCCTCTGTGTATGCCACAATTCACATTCCCTGCACAGAATTACTGCAGGATTTCTTGTCTCCATCATCCTTCCCAACTACTGAAACATGGTCTCCTTCACATCATCAATCTTTTGGACGAGTGTTTCCAGTGTAGTGTTACTTAGCTTGGGAGTTTGTCCCTTGCCTGTCTCTGTCTATGGCCCAAAACAATTATCTAGTAGCTGCAGTGCACTGCTCTAACACTTCCTTTATAAGGACCTTGTCTGGAACACATGCTTTCCACTAAATACTATTCAACTCTCTGGAATGTACAGAGGATGCCCACACAGACATGGAAATGGGGCCTCACCTTCAAGCCCTGTGCCTGAAAAATGGGGCAATTAAATTTTATTCCCTCAAATTTTAATGCAAATATTTGGTGAATATGCTGATCTAATTTCGTGTTTCCATCACACAAGGTTCATTTCTAAATTTGCTCTCTTTTACTGGCTTATGTGTCTCTGGTTTCCCATTTCCCAGGACATGGAAAATGGAAGGGAAGGGAGAATTACAAATGAGAAAGATGTAACTTCCAATATATTAACATCAAGTCATTTCCAGTAGCTGTGGGCAATCAAGGTGATAATTGACTGGGGTGCATAGGGTTGATGGACCCACAACACATGATACTGTTGCAGGAGGAAACGATTAGAATGCACATTGCTTTCCTTTTTCCTAGAATTGGCCTCTCAGTTTTCTGACTCAACAAGTGTCAACTTTGTTAAATAGAGTCACGGAGGTCTCCAGCACAGAAAAAGGCCTTTTGGCCCATCAAATCTGTGCCAGACAAAAACAGATAGTGTGCAGTGAAATGCAAATAATCCTGCACATCCAAGCAAGATTACATGGGCAGTGGTATGAAATATTTCTCTTGGGGATTTTTATAACACCATGCTTTTCAAATGTTCGTAAATAGATTATGGGTGATTAGTCATATTCATTGCTATCATGCATAATGATCTCTGTAGGATTCATGAGTACAACAGTTGAGGAGCACTACATGAAGGCACCTAACCGTATCCAAGTTGGCATTGAGAGAACCTAAGGAGCCTTAAAGGAATGTTTCTGTTTATATTACAGATCAAGACCAGCTCTGCAGTGTTCTCTGTGTGTCCTGTTTACCTGTGGTTAAACTTAACATGAATACATCTTAGAACCAGGACTCCTTTGTAGCGTGGCTCCAAAATCTTTTTCCTCCACATGATCATTCCCAATATTATTGTTTTCATCATAATGCTTGAATGACTCATCATCTTGTACTTTTCTCCCTTGTCTCATCATATTCCTGTTCCTCATCGATCTCTGTACCTTTAGTTTGCCTCAATATGTTTTATGGAGTATTGCACCAGTAAGAGAAGTTAGAAGTATCTTTTTTGTTATAACTCTATGGAGTAGGTTTTGGCTTTGTGCAATAATTGAAAATGGATGATGAATTGTCAACCACTCTGCTGGGATTGACTTCTATCAAAGTCAGTTCAGTATCATTTGTTTTGCTGAATTCATACTGAATTGACTCTGCCAATAAAACCCAGCAAAGGTGTAAAATTGGTTGACAATTCACCATTATTCACATTCAATTATCGCACAAAGTCAGGATCTACTCTCCCTTTTCATTGGTCAATTATCATGTAAAAAGAATGTACAAAAGGAGTGAGTATTTTGACAAATATATTGTGACTGTTATTATTAAGTTTATCTCTCCTACAAAACTGGAATATTGTTGGAACATTTCCATTTGTAGAAGTTATGTCAATGTATGTAAGTAGTATTTAGATGGAAATACAGAAACAGCTATGATTCCTATAAGAGCAGAGTTTCAACCATTCTTGATCTGTGATCTCTTACTCCTGAGCCCGCAGTTAATAGTTGTTTAACATGGCATTGGCAAAATCTATGTTACGTTAATGTTTTTGTGCAGGTCATTTTTTATTTGCAACTTAAAGAAGTTTTAGTCTTGAGAACACTTCAAAGAACCTTAATGATACATAAAGGGATTGAATGAGAGATTAAGACAACAGTCGTTTATTTTTTCATTGTCTCAAATACAACATTCACTGAATACAAAATATATCAACCAAGTGACAATAAACATATGAAATCATGACTAAAAATTTACTATCATATAACCAATTACCAACAGACAAACAACTAATATAGGTTAAATTTAACCTATGTGACATAACAGCTGATATTTTCTTTACATTATCATTGAATTTACTTCAGTTTTAAATCTGGAAGTCCTAAAGCCAATCACGAAGCTAGTTTTAGAAAACCATTATAACATATATACATTTTCAAACAATCTACTCATAACAGGAATGGGAGGATAATTATTGCTTTAAGTATGTATGGACACTAGTAAAATAAACTCCTTTTATACTTTGAATTTTGTTAAGGCATTTCAACTTACTGACTGAAGTATTTTGAAACATTTAAACTTATGCCCCAGAAACTATGTAAAAATTGCACAAAAGACTACTGGCATGGTAACAGGAATTATGTGGAATAATGACATTAGCTGCATTAAAAGTAAGGAAAGTAGAAAATATTTCATCTTTAGGTAAAGCTGCTCCAGTGTATGTTCAACAAAAGCTTGGCTAAGTGGGAGAAGTAAACTTTCATATTATGTAGGAATAATTCATGTTCATTCATTTTGTGAACCATTTACATTTGATGCAGTAGAGGCTTCTGTTCTGAAAATGCAAAAACAAAAATGGAGTGTTACCTTGTGGTCCTGCTCAATATTTATTGCTTAATAAACTTTGCAAAACAGATTAAGTAATCATTATCACATTTCTGTTTGTGAGAGCTTGCTGTGTGCAAATTTGCTGCAATGATTCTAACATTGATGGTGAATACTCTTCAAAAGAATTTTATTGGCTGCAAAGTGAATATTTGAGGATGAAATAGACTTTTGATCAATTGGGGTATCAAGGGTTACAGGGAAAGGGCAGAAGATGGATGTGAGGAATGTCATATCAGCCATGATCCCATAGATTGGTGGAGCAGCCTCGAGAGGCCGAATGTCCTAGTCATGTTCCTATTTCTTAGTGTCAGTCTTATGGTCCTAAAGTGCTTTGGGATGTCTTAGTGTCAGGAAAGATGCTTTAAATGCAATTCTTTCTTTCACATCATTGGATGGTCTGCGGTAACTGCTGTTATGTCATAATGATAATGGTGTTAAAATGGAAGGATTGTACCACATGTCTGTATAAGTAACTGATGCCAAAATTGCAGACCAAAATCTAGATTACAGGAAAAGGAATAAGTTCTGAAAAGAAATGAAGATTGAATGTTAATACTTACTCTTCATTAATGAGATTAATAACCTTTTTGACCCAAAGTGTATGGGGATTCACACAGACTTTTATCCCACTCTTCAGGGTAATTCTGCCACACAAACAGAACATCTTTTGGTTAAAATCTTAACATTTAAATGAGATATGGTACCACCACCATCACAAAATGAGTAGTTAATGCAGCAGCTAAACTTGAGGCAACCTGCAGATTGAATTTGGAAACTCCAAATACTCATTTTAATAATCAAAAGCAAGGCCATTCTATAGTCATGTTCAGAGTTAAATTTGTGATAAATTGTAGAAAAAAACTTTTGTAGTCCTAAAGACAATTAATTTAGTTATGTTTTGCTGTATAATGCATAGTGGAAAACATTAAAGACATTTCAGTGAATATGTAAACAATAAATAGCCTTTGGAAACAACAGTAAATCTAAGATTCAACTGTGGTAGCATTAAAAGATCAGCACTCCATTCAAAACTGTGAAAGATGTGTTCTCAAAGATAGTGAATTCAAGCTGCTTATACTGTAAAAAGATCAGCCTTTTTTCCCAGAGTTGTGAAATTTGTGTTACCAACTTAAGTTGCTTTGATGTTAAGTTTTTTGGAAATCAAATTTATTGTAATACTTACATAATTTCTACATTTCTGCAGTAGGAACCCTGAGGATAGATGTCAACATGCTGATATTTTTTCGGTGGAATGAAACGAGAGACAACTATTGCACATTTGCATCTTGAGTTTGTTATGTTTCCAATGCACAGACCTGTAGTGAAAGAGAAAGAACAAAAAGGGCTTACAATGGAATCATGATTTGGAAAATGTGAGTTGCATTAGCAAGAATTCTGCTTGCTGAAGCTTACTTCCTTCAAGGGAATGCACATTTACTTTTACAATATAGAAGATCATGCAAGTTTCCAAATTCTCAATCTAAAGTTTTGATTAATGGAATGAAACTCAAGTTTGAATGATGTTTTCAGCATTAAAATTAATGGAAAATTCTTAAATTACCTTACATTTTATAGGATATAATATTTGTGATGCAGTGAGTGTACTACAAACAGAATTTACCCTCTTTATTTAACCTGCCAACAAACCAATAAAATCTCTGCATCACTGATGCTTGACCTACTTCCTATTAATGCTATACATACAAAAACAAAGTAACCTACAGAAAGTTAATGCAAAGGCACATTGGAATACATACTGGTCTATTTTTGATCTCTTTCTAGTTTTGGATTGTACTAACCAAAAGATCTGTCAAAAACCTGTTGGGGTGTATAGTCTCTTGTGCTATAATCTCACATGTTCAATTTATACTATTAGTGTATATTTTAAAATTTCTTAATTTGAAATTATGCACAAGAATATCCAGCATTATGCATTATCCTTTACAACTTTTATTTGTAATGTTAATCATTTTGCTGAGGGGGAGAAAAACTCAAAACAATCACATTGATTTGACCTGGTGTAATCTTGATCCCCTCAATATCAGATCTGAATCACTGGAAGTCCTGTACAATATTTGCAATTATGACTTTCCTAGATCAGAGAGGAATGCCATCATGAGCCAACTTTGCTAGCCTAGTTAAATTAGGTTGGATTTGACCTGTAATGTAAGACAGTGCTCATCTCTACCATTTAGTGGTCATCTTTCTCTTCTTAAATCTGAAGACATTGCAAATTTTGCTGTTGAATGTTGTGACTATAAAATAACATAAAATATATGGAGCAAAATCAAATATTTTCCTATTTATTTACATCAGTCTCAATGAAATGTCACATTGTCATAGTGCTTTCGATAGAGGAACACAGTTGCTGTGTAAATTCAAACTAGGTGACTCAACTTACCTTGAGAAGCCAGGCTGAATACAATTGTTGCCAACAGCAAACAGATTGTTTGGGTCTTCATTGTTGAAAACTATGGTTTCTTCTAGTCTTCAGTCAGAGCAGCTGGCAGTTTCAGAGTGCGTTGATTTGGCTTAGCAGATCTTGTATTTATCAGCAAGATTTGGGGAACTTAGGTCATCAAAATCGAAATAAGGAAATACCTTGTCAGCATGTTCGAATAACTACCTAAATGCTATTTCTCTTTGAAGCAGTTTAAAAAAATCTCATAAGCAAATTTGTATTTTCCCAGTTTAGTCATATTTCATTTAAGCTGTAATAATCAAATATGATTGTGAACCCATTATATGTTTCTAATGACCACATTTGGAAAATAAGTGACAAACAGTGCTGTAAGATGTAGCATGTCTATAGAATGCCTAAACATGTTTTTGTTGGGATATTCCAGGTATTGGTATCCCAGCAATTTTTTTCTAACAGGTCAAGATAACCGTCATGAAATGTTTGCTATAAAATTATAATTTTAGTCAGATTGCACACTGTGACTAATGAGTAAAGAAGGAAATCCTTGCTTAGATTTAACAAGCTATCAATTTCTTGCAGAAGCCACATTTTAGATAAAAGGAATAACAAGATAAGGTAAGAAACAGGGAAAGCATTATCTTGCCATCAACATTTCTCCTAAATATAACTGAAACATAATAGTTTTTTTTTATTAATCACTTCAATTTGAAGAGCTTGCTGCTTTAAAGGAAGGATTGTGCTTTGTTAGTATGTTGGCCTGTAATCTTTGTGATTGCTTCTTTGAATCAATCAATCAAATATACTGACAAAAATGCCTAAATTAGTTGGATCAGCTTTAGAATCTCTCACAATATTAGAATTTTGAAAACAAAGATCATTTTTGCAATTTGAAACCAGACGAAGCACTCAGCTATGATGGCATTAGCAAAATGGAAATTGTTTTCCAGGGATAGTAGGAACTGCAGATGCTGGAGAATCCAAGACAACAAGGTGCAGAGCTGGATGAACACAACAGGCCAAGCAGCATCATAGGAGCAGAGAGGCTGACGTTTCGGGCCTAGACCCTTCATCAGAAAAGGGGGAGGGGAAGGGATTAGTTTGTCTGGGTAACTGGAAAAACACATCTTGCTCTTTTTTTATCTGTTTGTGATGGTTGATAACAAGAGGTGAGAGATGTGGAAATAGATTGGTCAGGACATTTTAGAGAGAACAAATTCACCATGATGCAAGAAATATTATTGTTAAATTAATTAGATGACCCAGTGGTGTGGAACAGTTTAACAAGTTCATTATTTGTACATCTTGCCTTTCAGATAAGCTTTACTGATTGAAATAAGTCCTTGTTAAATTGGTCTGCGTGGTCAAAGATAAGGAAGTTTGAGTCCGGTGTCAAATGTATTACAATTCACTATCTTACATTTTCTGTAATTACTCTTGAGTAGTTTCATTCTCAGTTATCAGGACATATTGGTTCTTGTGGGCACGCGCCTTATTGTGGAATAAGACAATGTAATAATTCAAATTAAGCCAGGCTGTGTTAGTCTGCGCTTTGAATAAATACATGTGCAAATGAAATGGGTAATTGGTTCACATCATAATGGGTTATAATTACCACAACCTCAGGTCCCATTATTCTAATATTGGGAAACATTCATTTAAGGTGTAAGGGGGAAAGTTTAAAGCAGATGTGAGGGGCAAGTTTTTTGCACAAAGAGTGGTAGGAGTCTGCAACACACTGTGGGAGCAGATACGATAGGGACATTTAAAGGACTTTTAGATAAGCACATGAGCATGCAAAGAAAAGAGGAATATGGACCAAGGGCTGGCAGAAGGGATTGGTTTAATTTGGCATCATGATGGGCACAACATTTTAGGCTGAAGGGGGCCTGTTCCTGTGCTGTACAGCTCTGTGTTCTGTGATCTATTTATAAGTATTGTGAATATTTTCCCATAAAACAAGATGTTTATCCAATCACAGGAGTAACTGATGCCATTGAACCCCAAGATATATCTATGACAGAACTAACATATAGCGCATCCTCAAATTTTCTCAGTAGAAAATAACTTGCTGTGATTTTTTTTATTTTCTCTGGAGTGATCTGAGATAAGGAACTTGACCACGGTTGAGAGAATAGAACATGCACTCTGGTATTTCATATTGTGATTGATGAACTTGAATCTTAGAGTCATAGTGCTACTTACTCAATTCATTTTGACAGTGGCGAGAAACACTGAACAAGAAGTTCCCACTTCAGTAGAGCAAAGTGACTTGTTTACCATTCTTCCATTTTTACTCTGTCAAAATTTCTGAGAATTTCAGGTAAGGACCCTAGCTCACAAATCAAGAATTAGAATTACTTAATGATAAATTATTCCAAACTTTTATTTCTAATTGTTTATTTACTGTATGGATGGTAGAATTCTTATTATTCTTTTTATAAAATGAACTTTAAATATTACGATAACAATATATTGATTTAAAATATGGTAAATTTATTATGTCCAAAATTTTAAGTGTGTTGAGATTGTTGCTTTTCCTAGAATAATCAGTTTTGAAAATAAACATAAAATGCTGTAGATGCTGGAGAAAATGAGCAGGTGAAGCAGCATCGGAGGGACAGAGAAAAGAGTTAGCATTTCGAGATTGATGTGATTCTTCTTCTGTCATATCAGACTCAAAACATTAACCCTGCTTCTCTCTCCACAGATGTTGTTAGACCTGTTGAATTCCTCCAGTATTTTGTTCTTGTTTTAATTTTGTAAAATAGATTGGTGGCTAACTCTAACACCATTCTGTGTAAAGTAATTAATGCAGGAAAAAAAAGTCACTGCTATTCTGTGATATGTCCGCAGGAAAGTATAGATCACAGACTTGAGTCTGAAAAGTACATTTGTTAATTACCTGTTCTTATGGAAGCAGGAAATGACATGTTCAACCACCTTCCCCTGGCCAACTTGGGATGGGCAATAAAACTGGCCTATCCAATGGTACCCACATCCCATGAATGACTAAGAAAAATTAGCAAACTTAGCAACCATAAACTTAGTCCCTTTATCCAAGTTATTAATATATATTAAATAGTTGTTGTCCCAGCACTGATTTCTATGGCACACTACTAATTATATCTTGTCAACCCAAAATATTCTAAATTAAGTTTAAATTCATATGTTTAGAATGGTTCTCTGCAAACATATAAAGACACCTGTCTCCAGTTACTGTGATCCGCCAAAATGGCCTTTAGTAAGCATTGTACGAATGTAAAATGGAATCTGCTGAGACTCCAGTTAAAACTAAATTCCAACAATCACCAGATGTCTAGTACCATTTTCTGCTGGCCTGCAAGTAAGGTTTACGGAGGTGGATATCCTGCCAGGAGCCAACATAACATTCATGTAATTAATTGTCATTGAAAAATAATGAAAATCTGAGATGCTCCATTGGGAAGGATAGAATTCCACAAGAGCTGGTCTTGTCGACTGAAGTGCAAAATCCAATCCCAAAAGTCAAGAAGAGCATATTTAGCTTAAGTATTCATCTTTCTCGAGTAACTGTGAGACCATTAATCATCTATATCAATATCACTAATATGTAGCTATCACTAATCATCATGCACTTTCTCATTTAGTAATCTCTGTGACTAACTAACTTTGAAGAAAAGTCATACTGGACTTGAAACATTAACTCTATTTCTCTCTCCATAGATGCTGCCAGACCTGCTGAGTTTCACTAGCATTTCTGTTTTTACTCTCAATAGCAAGTGCTTGCACTGATAAGAGTTGCAGTAATGTAAAATAGGAACGCCAGAGATGTTAAATGAACTCCAAATCTTAACTAACATCTATAATAGATGCAAGTCTGGCTTCAAAATCCATTATTGTTTCCTCCAGTTATTCTGTTTTTTTCTCGAAATTTGACTCTAATCTCTGTTTCATCTTTGTAATTTTAGATGTGCCTATTTAAGTTGACTGTGGGGTTTGCATGAGTGAAAGTTTTATTTAATTACCGGCAGACATCTGATTTCACTGCTGCTGTGAGTAGCTAACCATGCACACTATTAAAAGCAGAAGGAGCACACTAACTGCTCTGATTTCCTGAGAGGTTCGGAGTCCCATTGTGCATGTACTGAAACAATTGCATGAGAGCAACATTGTATATTTCAGGAAGGTTGCACTTTATTATGCATTTGGCTGATTCTAATGATACTGGGTATCATATTTCTGCATTTGTTAGCTTTCCTTCTAAATTAAAGGTAATAAATAAAATCCAGCTGTTGCATATATCCTCTCTCCCACTCAATTGGTCAAGGTAATCATTAAATGATTAAAAATAATGTAAATTTCCCACTGACAAGGCTGCACTGAGTCAACCGCACCACAACCATCATTCCAAAATAGATGTTGGTTTGCAATTCAAAGTTCACAAATATTATGTAATCCGTCTTATCATTGTTTTCATAATTCCTCTATGTTCACACAGCACAGCAAAATATAAATGTTCTGAACAAAATGGATACAACTATAAATGACTTTTCAGAGATGGACTTGAAGTAGATTTTATCTACAATTATCAAACATAAACACTGTCCCAATGAATTAAAGGACGGTATCATGGTGGTTAGCGCTGCTGCCTCACAGCACTAGGGACCCGGGTTTGATTCCACCCTTGGGTAACTGTCTGTGTAGAGTTTGCACGTTCTCCTCGTGCCTGTATGGGTTTCCTCCGGGTGTTCCAGTTTTGTCCCACAGCCCAAAGATGTGCAGGTTAGATGGACTGGCCATGTTAAATTGCCCATAGTGTTCAGGGATGTGTAGATTAGTTGGGTTATTGGGGATGAGTCTGGGTGGGATGCTCTGAGGGTCGGTGTGAACTTGTTGGGCTGAAGGTCCTGTTTCCACACTATAGGGATTCTATGATCGTAAGTGTAATTGTGATAAAATTTTAGAATATATTAAGCTTAACTTAACTTTTCCTTCCGAAAGAATTTTGTACCAACACATATTAGAGGTAGTCATTATCATAATCTCATCACTGACTTGGTTTGTGTACAATGGTGAAGCCAGTGAGTAAGTATTCCAAGGAGTTGCATCAATTATGTCCATGCTACAATGATAAGTTGAAGAGAGAGACATTGTGTTACTAACTGGATGTTCTTTCACAATGCGCAATTTGTTGAAACACAACTTTTCCATTTTGCTAATATCCAGTTAAATAGCTGTCAGTAGTTCAGAAGCCATCAAAAACTTGAGTTGTGTGAATACTTTATGTCATCATCAAGAATGGCAATGAGAAATAGTTCACGTAAGCTTGGAACATATCTACATTTTACTTCTCTTGAGCAGGTATATAGTTTTATTTCATATTGTTTGAAAGTTTGGTGACAGAACTAACAGAATTTATTTGGGGATGGACAATAATTGCAGGCCCAACTGGTGAAGCTCATATTCTATGAATGAATAAATTTAAAAAGTTACATACCTGTATATCTGGGCCAAGAACATTATTATTGATCAAATTTTAAATTCATAATGTTGAATTGAAGGGACATGTGGCTTCTGCTTTCTTCTCTGTGCTGTCCATTAGCTTTTAATTTCAATGTTTAAAAACAAACCGTTCAAATACAAAAGCTTAAACATTCAAAAACAAAAAAGTTGAGTTCAGTCTTTATTTTAGCATGCACTCTGAAAGTAATGGCAAGTTTCACTTCTTTAATTTGTGTATTTAAGATTTGAAAGTAAAACCTAAAACAAACTCTCAGATTGTTTCATTATCTTAGAAATCACCAATAAACCTGTGACAATTATGTTGTATTTGTATCCTGATGAATTCAGATATTGACACTTCAAAAAAATGGGAAAGTATTTTGTATGTATGGTTGAATATTATACTCTCTGCTGACAAGTGCTTCAAATACTAGAGATTATTTTAGCCTACAAATGCAAAAGCATAAAGGATCCTATGAATAAAGGTATGATTATAATCAATCTCAAACTCTAACTAAGACAATATTTTATATGCTACCCTAATGTGCTGGAAGAAGACAACTACATTCAATCAGTTTGAACAGAAAATAACTTGTGCCCTTCAAAGACAGATTCTGATTTTTTTTATAGCAAATAGTTTATTCAGCCATTTTACTATATAAATATTTTGTATGATATTGAATATAATTTTATTTAGAATTTTCAGTGTAGAATATCAGTCAGTAGTGAAACCAGTGTAAACTGTGATTGCCTTGCAATTGTCTGGAGAAAGTGAACATTGGCACACAGCACATACTCCTTAGTTTCTAAATGGTTCTTATTACTGAATTCCATCATATCCCCCTAACACATTCAATACCTTTACTGAAGCACTTATGTAGAGCACTTTAATTGTTACATGTCATGCAATTCTTTTACAGAAGTGCTTTAATGGAGCATTTTACAAAAGTACATGCAAAACTATATGGAACATTTTGGACAGAGTACTTTAACAGAATGGTTCATTACCTGCTTCCAACTAAGCTGGCCAGGTTCTACTACAAGGAGGGTTCTGTCTTCACTCAGGTCCCTGGCGTGAGTTTCTTCCTGGCGATAGTTGGCTCTGGATTTATCACTGAAGTAAGCTCCAAGTGTCCCACATTTTATCTAGTTTTTCTTCAAACTTGCAGGATATTCCATGAACCATGTAATTCATTGAGCCCTTCATAGGGCCATTAGGCCCAATTCCTGTTCTTTTTTCTCCTTCTCTGTCTTTGAGCAGTTTAATGATGTGTTATCAGCCAGACCCATTAAACCACAGCCACAGAGGCTCCATAGTTTTCAGACCACAACAGCAGTGAGTATGGAAACTTTCCAGAGCAATGGGCACCTTCCCAGAAACTCTTTTAGGATATTTGTTATGATTAATCAGGTTTCAATAAAACAATACTCCTTTCTGCTCAATGAATCCTCCTGATACCAACTGTGGTCAAATAATGAAAGCTCTCCTGACTCTGTTCATTTGATTATCATTGTGGCTCCATAGTTCTCTGCCCACAGGGAAGCTATTGGAGAGAATTCTTAGGATAGGATTTATACATATTTGGAAAAGCATGGCCTAATTAGGGACAGGCAGCATGGCTTTGTAGAGGGCAGGTCATGTCTTACTAACTTGATTGAATTTTTCAAGGAGTTCACAAAGGTGATTGATGAGAATAGATGTGGATGTTGTCTACATGGATTTTAGTAAGGCTTTTGGCAAAGTTCCTCATGGTAGACTAATCCAGAAATTTAAGGTTCATGGGATCCATGGTGAGTTGACTGCTTGGATTCAGAATTGGCTTGCCTGTAGAAGGCAAAGGGTAGTGGTGAAAGTGTGTTTATCTGGTTGGAGGTCCGTGATTAGTGATGTTCCACAGGGATCTGTACTGGAACCTCTGCTGTTTATGATATATATATATATACAATGTTTTGCATGTGTGGATTAGTAAGTTTGCAGACGATACAAAGATCGATGGAGTTGTGAGTAGTGTTGAGGTTTATCAAAGGATAAAGTGGGATGTAGATCAGTTGCAGATATAGGTGGACAAATGGCAGATGGAGTTTAACCCAGGTAAGTGTGAGGTGCTGCACTTTGGGAGATCGAATGTTAAAGAAAAGTATACAGTTAATGGCGAGACCCTGAACAGCATTGATATACATAGGGATCTTGGGGTTCAAATCCATACTCTCCAAAAGTGGCCATACAAATAGATAGGGTGGTAAAGAAGGCATATGACATGCTTGTCGCAGTGATTCAGAATGCTACAGCCTGGAGGACTCAATATTGAGTTCTCTAATTTCAAATAACCTTCTCACCCATCCCATGGCTCCTTTTCCAGCCCTACCTCCTCACTTCCATTCCACCTACTGATCCTCCCTTCCAGCTACCAACCGGATTCATCCCTCCCACCGACCAACCAGGTTGTACCTACTACTGGCGTCCACCGTTCCGCTACCCCCTGCTCCCCCCGTTTATCTGCAGCTCCCTCTATCCCCACATCCAGTCCTGAAGAAGGGTAATACCTAAAACGTTGACTGCTCCTTTCCTCCAGATGCTGCCTGGCTTGCTGTGTTCTTCCAACCTCCTGTTTATCTAGTATGGTATGTTTGCATTTATTGGTTAGGGAATTGAGTACAAGAGTCAGGATGTCATGTTGCAGCTTTATAAGACTTGGATTAGGCCACACTCAGAGCATTGTGTTCAATTCTGGTTGCTACATTACAGGGAGGATGTGGAGGCTTCGGACAAGGTGCATAAGAAGTTAATCAGGTTTTTTCCTGAATTAGAGCGTATGAACTATGAGGAAAGGCTAGAAAAAACTCATGTTGTTTTCTCTGGAGTGGTGGAGGCTGAGGGGAGACTTGATAGAACTCTATAAAATTATGAGGTGCATACATAGGTTTGACAGTCAGAATCTTTTTCCTAAACTTGAAATGTCTAATACTAGGGGGCATGCATTTAAGGTGAGAGGGGAAAAGTCCAAAGGACATATGAGGGGCAAGTTGTTTTACACAGAGTGTGATAGGAGTCTGGAATGGGCTGCCAAGGGTAGTGGTGGAGGCAGATACAATAGGGGCATTTAAGGATCTTTTAAATAAGCACATGAATATGCAAGGAATGGAAGGATATGGACCAAAGGCAGGCAGAAGGGATTAGTTTAATTTGGCATCATGTTTGGCACAGTATCATGGGCCAGAGGTCAGATCCTGTGCTGTACAGTTCTATGTTCTATGTTCAAGAAACATATCCAGGCTTGTTTTAGCTGTTCACCAATTTTAATTATTCCTCAAGGTTTTACCAGTTACCTGAATAGCGTAGAAATTACATAAGAAATGGATTGATGGTTTTGTTAGGACAATAGAGAGAGATATTACATGGTCTAAGCTTTGGCACACTGCTGCTGAGTGTATACCTGTTAAAAATATGTCACTAAGTCAGTTTTGACCTAAATGTGTCTAGCTTTGATGGTGGTTGCACTATAGCCTTATGAAGCAACATACTGTTGAGAACAATGATTCACTATGATAACATAGTTTGCAAATTCTTAAGAGGCTGTATACAAGGGTGAATTACCATCAGGTATTATAGATTTTTAGTTGTGCATAATACAGATATTAAATGCTGTGAAGGCACTAAGCTAAGGGCTATAGACAGATATGTAATATTTTCTGAATTCTTAAAAACAAAATTAAATATAAACAGATCCTAGAGTTAAATCTCAATTTTAAATTGGGACAGGAATTGGGAAATGCAGGGACTAAAGTCATCACTGAACATGAGATCCATATAATTTAAACTCCCAAAGCTCATTTCTATACATTGACATTGACTCCCTCTTAAAACTGGCAGGAATTATATCACTTCTAGTAGGCAGCAGTCAAAACTAATGAGGGGTCAGATTGCTTAGGAGGATTTAGGGAAATGGTTCTCACCAGGATAAGTATGGAAGGTGGTAGATTGGGAAAATGCAGTGGGGAATAGCACTCAGTACTTTTGGTAAAGCGGAAGCTTGAGACAAGGGACATTGTCTTAGCCTTCTGGCCCACAGGGGGGAGATGGCCTAATGGTATTATTGCTGGACTGTTAATCCAGAGACAAAGGTAATGTTCTAGGAACCCGGGTTTGAATCCCACCTTGGAATGGCA
The DNA here is from genome assembly GCF_021869965.1 of Rhincodon typus. Taxonomy (NCBI): domain Eukaryota; kingdom Metazoa; phylum Chordata; class Chondrichthyes; order Orectolobiformes; family Rhincodontidae; genus Rhincodon; species Rhincodon typus. The sequence goes on from NC_063332.1 coordinate 111,572,392, forward strand.
GACCATAGACAATAAGGTATAGGAGCAGAATTTGGCTATTTGGACAATAACATCTGCTCCACCATTTAATAGTGGCTGATATGTTTCTCAACTCCATTCTCCTCCCTACCCACATATCCCTTGATTCCATTCCTTATCAAGAACCTATCTCTCTCTGTCTTAAATGCACTGAATCTCTAGTCTTCCACAGCATCTGCGGTGATGAGTTCCACAGATTAACTTTTCTGACTGAAGAAATTCCTCCTCATCTCAGTTCTGAAGGGTTATCCCTTCACCCCGAGGCTGTGCCTCTCAGTATTCTGTAAACTCCTCCTCCCCTGCCAACTCATCTTTCTAAACACCATTAAGTACATGCCCAGTGACAAACCCTTCATTCCCAGGATCATCCTTGTCAAACCCCTCTGAACTCCCTCCAATGCCAGCACATGCTTCCTTAGATACTGGGCCCAAAATTGCTCACAATATTCCAAATAAAAACTAAAAGAACTATGGGTGCTGTAAATCAAAAATAAAGACAGAAATTGTTGGCAAAGCTCAGCAAGTCTGGTAACATCTGTGGAGAGAAATCAGTTAACATTTTGGGTCGAGTGATCCTTCCTTAGAACTGAAGAAGGGTCACTTGACCCAAAAGGGTCACTTAACTCTGATTTCTCTCCACAGATGCTGCCACAATATTCCAAATGTGGTCTTATACAGCCTTGTACTGCCTCAACAGTACATCTCTGCTCTCGTATTCTAGCTGTCTTGAAATGAATGTTAGTATTGGATTTACCTTCCTAACTGCCAGCTGAACCTGCATGTTAACCTTGCATAACCTCACACTTTCCCACATTTTGTTCTATCTACCACTTCTTTGCCCACTCTCCTAGCCTGCTCAAGTCCTTCTGCAGCTTATCCAAGTCCTCAACACTCCCTGCCCCTCCAACTATCTTTCTGTCATCAGCAAACTTAGCAACAATGCCTTGGTACCTTCATTCAAATTATTAATGTGTAACATGGATAGTTGTAGTCCCGACACTGACCCCTGTGGAGCGTCAGTAGTCACTGTTTGCTATCCTGAAAACAACACCTTTATCCCTATTCTCTACCTTTTGCCAGTCTGCCAGTCCTCTATCCATTGCCAGTACCTTGCATCTAACATAATGGGCACTTGTCTAATTTATCAGCCTCCTTTGCGGCACCTTGTCAAAGGCCTTTGGGAAATCCAAATAGATCACATCCACTGGCTCTCCTTTGTCTAACTTGCTTGGTATCTCCTCAAAGAATTCTAATAGATTTATCAGGCATGACTTCCCCTTGTTGAAGCCATGCTGACCTAGCCGTATTTTCCCATATATTTCTCTTTTGTATCAAAGTTGACCTTTGATTCTTTTCTGTGGCTGTGGTGGAGGAAGGCAGTTGCGAGGCCTGCTGCAATAGCGGCAGGGTGGTCAATCTGGATGTCTGTTCCTCGTGGCCGCAGCTTTATCGATGGCTTCATCGTCAGTGAGCCTGGTCTGTTCCTCCTGGCAGTGATGCAGCGATGGCTGTAGTGGTGGTGGCATAGTGGTTCTGGTTCATTCCTCGTAGCTAAGGTGGCAACATGGTGGCTTTGGGTTGCAACTGAAGCCACAACGGCTTTAGCATCAGCAACTTGGTGGGTCTGGTCTGTCCCTCCTTGTTATGGCGGTGATGTAGTGGCTTCGATGTTAGCTTTGGCAGTGGCAGTATGGTGGGTGTGGTCTGGAAATCTTTGCTTTGGTGGCTTTGGGGCGGCTTCGGTGGCAGAGACCCGTAGACACTCCAGAAACCCAGGAGCTATGGAGGGAGCAAAAATGAACTTTATCCTGACTTTGTTTCAATTATTCGCTTTTTATAATTTCTGTAATTAAAATGGTGTGGATTGTGGCGACTTGTACACATCTCATTGTATTTTCATAAATGCAAGTGACAATAAATTGTACTTCCAAGTACTCTGCAATCTTATCCTTAATAATGAATTCTAAAATTTTACCAACCACGGAGGTCAGGCGAACTGGCCTGTAATTTCCTGTCTTCTGTCTCCCTCCCTTCTTAAAAAGGGATGTACATGAACTATTTTTCAGTCATCTGTGACCCTCCCTGACTCCAGTGATTCCTGTAAAATCACCACCAATGCCTTGACAATCTCCCCAGTTATCTACTTCAGAACTCGGGGTGGGGGGGGTGGGCCGGGTAGTCCATTTGCTGCATGATTTATCCAACTTCAGACCATTCAGTTTCCCCAGCACTTTCTGTTTAGTCATGGCCACTGAACTCGCCTCCGACCCCAATCCCCATGCCCGACTCTTTTGAAGTTCTGATATGCTGCTGGTATTTCAGTTAAGAAAAAAATCATGAAATCTTCTTTTATATTGCTAGTTAGCTTATTCCCCATTTCATCTTCAACCCCGCCCCCTTGTTAAAAATGATCCTCTGCTTATTTTTAAAGGTTTCCCAATCCTTTGACTTCCTACTCACCTTCGCCACATTATGTGTTTTTTCTTTTGTTTGTGTGCTGTCCTTGATGTACCTTGTTGGCCGGGTTTCCTTTTTCCTTCCCTTACTATGTTTCTTTTTCCTCAGCATAATTTCTGCTGTCACTCCCGAATTATTACCAGAAACTCCTGCCATTGCTGCTCTGCCGTTTTCTTGCTAGGTTCCCCTTCCAATCTGATGAGCTCCTCCCAAATGTCTTTGTCAATTGTAATACTGTTACATCTGATTCCAGCTTCTCCCTCTCAAACTGCAGGGTGAATTCTGTCATATCATGTTCACTGCCCGCTAGGGGTTACTTGACCTTCAGCTTCCTAATCAGGCCTGCCTCATTACACATCACCAAATCCAGAATTGCCTGCTCCCTAGTGGTTTCTACCAAAAGCTGGTGCAACTGTGATTTTCTCAATCCATCTGCGTATTGAAGTCATCCATGATTATTGTAGTAATGCCATTCTTACATGGCTTTTTCATGTCCTGATTTATTTTCTTTCCCATATCCTGACTACTGCTAGAATGCCAGTACATAACTCCCATTAGGGTCTTTGTTCCCTTTGCAATTCCTCAACTCTACCCACACAGATTCTACACCTTCTAATTCTATATCACTTCTTGCTATCGATTTAATTTCATTTCTTATTAACAAGGCAACCCAACACCCTCTGCCCGTCTGCCTGTCCTTTTAATAGGACGTGTATCCTTCGATGTTTAGTTCCCAGCCCTAATCCTGCTTGCAGCCACATCTCTATGATGTCCACAACATTGTACCTGCCAACTTTGATCTATGCTACAAGTTCATTTACTTTATTTCATATACTGTGCGCATTTACATCCAACACCCTCAGGCCTGTGTTTACTACCCACTTCTCATAGATGTCCCCTCATCTGCTGTCCTATACACATCTGACCTATTACTTGTTCTGGAAACTTTAGTATAGTCTCTGTTGAACCTTCGGCCCTTTAACTTTATCTATAATTTTCCGTGCAACTGAACCCACCTCCCAGCCACCTCGCTATTTAGTTTAAAGACCTATCCAAGCCCAAGTTATGCGATTTGCAGGGGTCCGGTCCAAGCATGATTCAGATGGAGCCTGTCCCATTGGAACGGTTCCCTCCTTCCCCAGTACTGGTGCCAGTGTCCCATGGATTCAAACCCGTTTCTTCCACAACAAACTTTGAGCCCACACATTTACCTCCTTAATTTTGTTGACGCTGTGCCAATTTGCTGATGACTCAGATAGTAATCCAGTGATTACTTTTTTGGTTCTGCTTTATAATTTAGAATCTAGCTGCTCATATTCCCTCAGCAGAACCTCTGCCTCTTTCTACCTATATCGTTGGTACCTACGTGGATCATAACTGGATCTTTCCCCTCCCATCCAAGCTCCTCTGCTGCCCAGATGAATTATCCTGAACCCAGACATGCAGGCAACACAGCTTTTGGGTCTTTTAATTCTGGCCACAGAGAACAGTGTGTCTTCCCCTGACTACATGGTCCCTGATTACAACTACATTTCTCTTTTTCTCCCTCCTCATGAATGTCTCCCTGCACCATGATGCTATGGTCAGTTTGCACATCCTCCCTACAGCCCCCGCTCTCATCCTCACAGGGAGGAAGAATCTTAAACTTGTTAGACAAGCTCATGGGCTGAGTCCCCTTCAGCACTACCTCATGGATCCCTCTACTTGCCTCACTCGTAGTCATACCCTCGTGACCCTGACCATTAACCAAATTTGAGGTAGTTAATCGAAGGGGTATGGCTGCCTTCTGAAACATTGCATCCAGGCAGCATGGTGGCTCAATGATTAGCCCTGCTGCCTCACAGCACCAGAGATCCATGTTCGATTCCACCATCAGGTGACTATCTGTGTGGAGTTTGCACATTCTCCCTGTGTCTGCGTGGGTTTCCTCCCACAGTCTAAAGGATGTGCAGGCTAGGTCAATAAGCCGTGGTAAATGTGGGGTTACGGGGATAGGCTGGGTCTGTGTGGGATGCTCTTCAGAGGTTCGGAATGGACTCGATTAGCTGAATAGCCTCCATCTATATTGTAGGGATTCTATGACAGGTTTCTCTCCCCCACCCTGATATGTCACAGTGTTTGAAGCTCAGACCCCAGGTCATCAACTCTGAACTGTAGTTACTTAAGCAACCAACACTTGCTACAGATGTGGTCACTATGAACCACAACGGGGTCCACCCGCTCCTACATCATGCAGGTACAACACATCATCTGGACCTGCAACTCTATGTTCATTTCTTAGTTCTTACTTAAATTTGAATTCAATAAAAATCTGGAATTAAGATTCTAATGTTGACAATGAAACTGTTATATATTGTTGCAGAAAAGTCCATCTGGTTCAGTGATGTCCTTTAGGGAAGGAAATCTGCCATCCTTATCCAGTCTGGCCTAGATATCTCTCAAGCCTCACAGCAATGTGATTGATTCTTATCTGCCTTCTGGACAATTAGGGATGGGCAATAAACACTGGCCTAACGAATGACACTCACATCCTGTGAATAAATAAAATAAAATTACCTGAGCCTTCTACAGCCAGGATGAGAACACCTCCTTTACTCCCTCAGGAGGCTAAGGAAATTTGGCTTGTCCGTAAAGCCACCTCGCAATTTTTATAGATGCACTGTAGAAAGCATTCTATCAAGACACATCACAACATGGTATGGCAACTGCTGTGCCCAGGACTGTAAGAAACTACAGAAAGTTGTGAACACAACCCAATGTATCGCAAGAGCCAACCTTCCATCCACTGAGGAAGGGTCACTGCACCTGAAACGTTAACTCTGATTTTTTCTTCACAAATGCTGCCAGACCTGCTGAGCTTTTCCAGCAACTTGTGTTTTTCTTCCATCCACTGACTCCATCTGTACTTCTCACTGCCTCAGGAAGGCAGCTAACATAATCAAGGACCCTCCCACCCTGGTTATACTCTCTTCCATCGGGCAGAAGATAGAAAAGCTTAAACACATGTACCGACAGTTTCAAGAATGGCTTCTTCCCTGTTGTTATTAAATTTCTGAACGGACCTCTCAAATTTTAAATTTAATGTTGATCTTACGCTTTGTGCACCTTCTCTGCAGCTGTGATATTGTGTTCTTCGCTCTGTTCTATTGCTGTAAGGCACTTTGTCTGATATGACCTGCCTGTACTGCATGCAAAACAAAAGTTTTCACTGTACCTAGGTACATGTAACAATAATAAATCAAATCAAATTGAATAAGATGGCTGCTAGTAGCCTTTGTTGGAATGTTGGAGAATGAGCAGCCCCAGGCCCACAACTAAACTTGCAAGTGTGACCAGATGACATCATCAAGACGCAAGTTTGCTGTTTAATATTCAACATGGTTCCTCTGGGAGTGGGCAACTTCCCTGATCCTGAATTCAGGCTAATATGTGGGAAGGGCTGATTGAAAGTAACCTGTTTCATGTTTGAAACATATTTCTGAAATATCAATGAGGGGACCCAAACCAAATTTAACTTCACAGCATTATTTGAAGAACCTAAAACTAAGAGTAGTCCTTTCAAATTTTGAGAGCTCCCTGAAAGGATGAAATGGGGGCATAGCCAAAGGTCTAATCTCAAGTGAACAGAAAGGAAATTTCTTCCTTCTCTCTAGATGCAATGCTGTGCTGCAAGATATTTCATTCTGACCACTTGTCTATTTTAAGAACTCATGGTCTTTTTGGTTTCTCAAATTGCAGCAATGTAGTGGTGGAGAGAACTTACCATCTGCATATAAAATCAGGGTCTCTTTTGAACTTCTTACTGGAAACTATTCACTGCATGTTGACAGTATATACCACAATCAAGCCACATACCACAAACCTTAAGATCTGAAAGTGACATGTTAAAAATAAGCTGTTGCACATCTGCAGTTCTGGGTACACTTTGGGTATGAGGTTATATATTGTGTATCAATGTCCGACAGCTGCTTCACAGTGGGAAAATTATTTTGGGAATTATAGTGGGAGCCAAACCTGCATAATAGCATCAGACATACAGAAGATGTTGAAAATTAATAGGAAGTCAGTCCTCAACTGTAAAAAGATGTTTTGAGTGTGTAACATTCATTACTGTCGCATTGTATGTTGCTGCTGCTCTGTAGTATTTCCTACTGGGAAGAGACTATCATCTGTGCAGTGATTGTAATGAGATCAGCCAGGTGGACCTTATAGAATATGAGTTCCCTGATTGGGGTTCTTAATTGGTCCAAACAGGGACCCCTGGCTGACAGGATGGAGGCCAGGTTGCATATGCACTCTCCGTAGTAATTCACCAATCTGAGGGAAGACCTAAACTCTGGTACAGATGTAGGAGCTGGGGCACCTTTGATCACCCTCTCTTTATCTTTCAACGAGTGTAACCCAGTCTTGTTGTCCCTATAGTCCAAGTAGGTCATTTGGGGTGTCTCAAACACACATTTTTCCCTTCTGAGATGTATACCCGCCTGGCAGAAACTCCTAAGGGCTATGTCCAAGTTCTCCAAAGGTTCCTTATTGGTCTTCCCTGTTACTTGCATGTGATCTAGATAAATGGCTACCTCGAGTAGACCTTGTAAAATATTTTCCATTGTCCGCTGCAAAATGGCACAGGCTGATGATGCCCCAAATGGCAGTCTTGTATATTGGTACAAACCCTTCTGGTTATTAATTGTAGTATACTTCTGGGAATCCTCATCTAATTGCAATTGCAGGTACGCATGGCCCATGTCCAGCTTCGTAAAGGACCACCCTCTGCTGGCGTTGCACATAAGTCCTCTGTGCGAGGGATCAAGTATTTATCCAGCTGCAAGAAGCAGTTTACCGTTTGCTTAAAATCCCCACAAAGGTGATCTGAGCTGTCAGGCTTCCTCAATCGGTACGACTGGTGCTGCCCATTCTGCAAACGGTACTGGGTTGATGATTCCTTCTCTTTCCAGCCTCCTGATTTCTGCCTCTGGGCGGGCCTTGCAGAGTTGTCAACTTGTTTCCTGGTCAACATGCAATGTGGTTTTGTCTCTTTTGATAGTGCCTAGAGCTTCCGGAAAGACCTCAGAGCATTTAATTAGGACTTCATTCAGGCAGCCATCGTCTAATTGAAAAATGTTGAGCAAATCAAGGTGGATCTTTCTCAACCGATTTTGCCCCATCAGGCTTGGGCCCAGGCCCTTTCTTACAATCAGTGGTAACCAAACCAGCTGCCTCTCATAAGTGACTGGAACTGAAGTTGTATCCTTAAATGGTAAAGGTTCCCTGCTATAGGTTCTCAGTCTACCTGAGGCCTTGTACAAACTTAAGGGTTGGAGTCCAGAGCGAATTTGTTAAAGACTGGTTCAGCAATCACTGAAACAGCTGCGCTGGTACCAACCTCCATTAGAACCGGCTGACCATTTTGATTGTTTCTGATTTGAATGTTGCAAAACAATTTAACTGTTCCAAACCAGATGTAGGCCCCTCCATTGAGGATACGTCGTGACTGAGTCAATGCAATTGCCTTCACTCAAGTGGTGCCTCCCAAGCTCAGTTGGCCTGCTTTTCATCTGCCCCAATGTCATATGCCCGGAAAAAATAACACATCTTTTCCACATACTGGGCCCAGTCTTCAATGGCAGGATCGAACGAGTCAAGCTTCCCAAATAATGACACGATGCCAGAAATGCTTACCCCAACTCCAAGCTGACTGAACAAATTTCTTCAGGATTTATTTTCTCTCGTTGCCATGAAATAGCTCCACAGAGGATGGTATCCTGTCACCAAATCACCTTTTTTTTACACGTGCATCGTACTTGATGCTCTGCCGGCATCCTCAGAGCCAGCTCTCAGAGTAAGTAGACACCCTTGTTTACATCTGTCAGCCAGGGCTCCCTGACTGGACCAAGTTAACAGTCCCAATCAGAGAACTCATATTCTGTGAGGTCAACTTGGCTGACCTCATTGCAATCACTACAGTCTGTGCTGTTCATTCAAGGTGACAACCAGGAATTACAACTGAACTCAGCACAACCGAATTATTAACGGAAAATCAACCAGGTTCTGGCACTATTCAGTAAACCAATAACAACTTGAATTTACCAGAACTCCTTTAGAATAGTGAAGAATCCCATTGTGAAAGAAGTATTATCAAATGTGATATAGTCACATTATAAGATATATTGAGAAAAGCAATCAAAAGATTGTTCAAGTTTATATATTTTAAAGAATAGCTTATGGAAGAGAATCATAGAATCCCTACAATGTGGAAACAGGTCCTTCGGCCCAACAAGTCCACACCGACCCTCAGAGCACCCACCCAAACCCATCCTCCTATAACCCACCTAATGTACAAATCCCTGAACACTACTGGCAATTTAGCATGACCAATCCACCTAGCCTGCACATCTTTGGGCTGTGGGAGGAAACCGGAGCACCTGAAGGAAACCCATGCAGACATGGGGAGAATTGCAAACTCCACACAGACCGTCGCCCGAGGGGGAGTTGAACCCGGGTCCCTGGCGCTGTGAGGTACCAGTGCTAACCACTGTGCCACCGTGCTGCCCCAAGGAGACAGAGTAGGGAGGTAAAAAGTTTCAGAGAGTGAAGTCCAGAATGTAGTTGGGCTGCTGAAGATACAGTTGCCAGCCATAGAGTTGTAGATTAAAAATTGGGAATGAGCAAGAGGTTGGAACTGGACGTGTGTATGAACCTTGGTTAGAGGCTTTGTGGTGCAATCGTATTTCTGAGCTGGAAGCTCAGCATTCAACCGACATCTGAGGAATTGACAATTTAGGAAAGTGCACTCATAGCCTGACCAAACTGGTTAAGTAAGAACCAACAAACCTATCCTACAATGCCAATGGCAAGTAGTGAGAGCAAGAGAGATTCCTTGTCAGTATAGTAGCATAAAGTAAATTTGAGCTGTTACCATTTCTAAGCCTTTGGAAATCAACATGCAAGTAAAAGTGCAAGCTGCCGCAGTAACTTGGAATTCCTGGGTGATATCACACCCCCGTAGAAAGTTTTTGGGCTGGAGGAAGTTACAGAGAAAAATACAGATGAGGTCATGGAAGGCCAATTGCAGATGTATGCACGTGTGTATATGTAAATAATGTTAAAGGCTCAGTTCTGCTCGAGCCATTGGAAGGAATGCATGACAATGGAGCCATGCTTGATAAAGACAATGCCTTCAAGAATCTAGTTGTTGCAGAAAAATTGGTGAAGGAAAGATTTTATGGTTGCTAAGGTTGTCAAGACTAGGCAATATCACACTTTATTTTGGGACTCACAATTAGATTCCTTGGTCTGCTCCAAAATGTTCTTCAGTTCTAAAGTCAAAGAGTACGACTGTTACAACAGTGTGGTGTTGTCCCCAGTTTGTAAAACTTCTAACTAATGTCTATTTACTATCAGTTAAGGTAAATTCTATACTAAAGCTTGATGTTCACGAGGTACTAGAAATAAACTACTTAAACTCATTCATCAGCATATTGGGTTGATGCACTCACCAAAGGTGTAGAGAAAGAGAATGACACTGCAACTATCTTCATTTTGTTTGGCATACACTATGTGCTTTATAGCTGTCAACCTACAGTCACAGCTGCAAGATAAGAGAAATCTTCAAGCTTGTATAGTTGGTTATCCAGCTGATCAAGCATTTCATAAGCATGGAAAAGGGTATTTCCAAACGTATTACAACACTTGATGGTGAGAAGCTACAGTGCTCGTCAAAAATAATTGATGATACATTTAAAATGAGCAGAATAATTTAAAAGCAGCTAGAGCAACGTAAAATAACAGGGCAAATGAATAGAGAAATGCAGTTGTAGATAAATGTAAAATTATGCACAGGGGAATGGAGTATATGTAATGTACATCATGGTAAAGATGTAAAAAGAATATATTTAGGGAATTTTTTGACTTTTTGTTGAAAATATTTAACTTAGGTGCTCATGTAAAAGTTGAATTTTGAGACCAATTTTTTTATGCCAGAAATTGACAGCAATATTTTTAGGAGATTTGATATGCATGTTTGATTTGGACTGAAAAAAGACAGTTGTAATGAAATAAAGTAAAACAAAATACCACTAAATAATTCATATTGCTTCAATCAGTGCCTGGACAAGAGTCTTTAATTCATTATGAGTCCAGATGAGACACTTGCAATTGTTTTCTTCCTGAATGAGGACGGATGACATGGCTCCCCTTCCTGATTCAACCTCTCTCTCGGTTGTTTGTAAAAGGTAAGTTTAGAAAGGATCCCTTCTCCTTTGGATATCTTTTGCAAAACCAAATATATTTCTATTTTTAAAAAAAACTAAAATAACTAGGCTTTCTTGGCTTAAATAAGGTGTGAACTTATTAGCAACTAAACATGAAAAAAGACAAGAAAGCGACACACAGGCACACAGATTAGATATGTGAATTAAGTATGCAGGTAACAGTTGAAAAAACGTACAAATCTGTCTCTGGGTTCTGCAAAGAGTAGGTGGTGGAATGTTCCGCTTGTTCATTTGAATGTTACCAATAATGCCGACATTGGTAGTCAAACAGAAGATTTCAAGAATCCCGGCTCTGCAAATTAGTTGACAGGCATTTTTTGTGTTTCATTTTGATGGTGGTTTCAGTGGCTGGTCTAGCATCCTGCACTGAGGGTGAGAGTGTGATCCTTTCCCTGCAGTCTCATGGCTGTCCCCAAGCTGTAACCTTCACACACTAGTCACGCTAGATCATCAACCCACTAACAAACTGAGGCTAGGGCTGCAGAGGTTTTTAACCCCTGTTCTTGTGTACTGTTGTGAGGATAAAACACTAACATGTCTTTTGACATAAGTCTGCAATTAGGAATATAACCAATAGGAGATGACTTTCCTGTTGAGAGGGATAATCAGATTTTATCTTGCATCTCTTCCATTTATGTGTCTGTTTTTGATGTACTCCTGACACGATGAGCTGTGACATTCCATGGGTTCACACAAAGACTTTCAGTAGTCAGTAAATCTTATTCTCAGCATTTACATTATCAGCTCTTCTTGGATTTTAGGTCTGTAAAAAATAATACTTTTTTAAAAGTTCAGTATGTTCATAACTAATTTGGGGTTATGACCTGCCATCATGATATTATTTATCATTCAAAATATGATATTCTTAGTCATCTGAATGAATAAAAACAAAACTTAATCACTGAACAATTTTAAAATAATTACTTACCAGTATTCATTTTCATCATTTATACATTTATTTATACATTTGCAATGAAATAAAAGGGCTTGCGTTGCCAGGATTATAATTTTGTTCTGAAATTTTTCTGTTCTGAAAAGCTAGTGACAACTTTTACATGAGGTAATGGCCAAAAATCATTGGACAACTTTTACATGGGATCAACTTTACATATGTTAATTAGGGGAGGCAATGGCCTAGTGGTATTATTGCTGGGCCGTTAATCCAGAGACCCCAATAATGTTCTGGGGACCTGGGTTTGAATCCCGCCATGGCAAATGGTGGAATTTAAATTCAGTAAAAAATATCTGGAATTAAGAGTCTAATGATGACAATGAATCTATTGTTGATTGTTGGATAAAACCCATCTGGTTCACTAATGTCCTTTAGGGAAGGAAACTGCCATCCTTACCTGGTCTGGCCTACGTGTGACTCCAGACCCACAGCAATGTGGTTGGCTCTTAACTGCCCTCTGGGCAATTAGGGATGGGCAATAAATGCTGCCTAGCCAGCCATGCCCTCATCCCATTAATGAATAAAAAAATTAATAAATTGCAAAATAGTGAAAAGAGCATATTTTGAGAATAAATTGAAACACCTCATCATAACGTTTTTAAGTGTCATTAGCAATGTTTCATTTAGTATAATGTGTGTAATTTTGATTAATTTATCTTGAAAAAATATTGACACAAAATTTGGTTAGAATATGGATGCATTTAGACAGACAGATAACTCGGCTGCGTTTGGATTTAAAATTTGTAACAAACACCCTCTAATTACCCAATTATCACCTTTTATTTGAATCAACATATAAAAAATGAAATTATTTTAATCAACTATCAAAAGAAAGAAAATGATAGATACAGCAGAGATAAATCGAGATAGGTAAATAAAGAGATTGATCTAGTAGCCTAGAAATTTTGGAGCTGTGATTTTTCCATCATAGAACTTTGCATCAGATCAATGGAGGCCTTGGAAAATTGATACAAATGACCTTCTTTGAAATTTCGCTGTGAATTTAAAGGATTCATTCCATATAATCCTATAATTCAAGGCAAAGATTTTCTTCATTTAAGTTGTTTTTTTAAGTTTTCAAAAACAAGCATTTAATGGCCAATTATAACTTATGTTTCATCATACTGAATAATTGGAACATTCACGTCTACATATAAATGTGAGAGGGACAAACTCAGTGAGTTGAATTTTTGTTTTGGGGTCAGCACTAGAATTGGACAAGAGAGTGGATGGGTTTGGGATAACTGCTGCAGAGTGTAGGTCCCAGTGCCAACAATGGCTCAGTGCTGCATGTGGCAGGACATGAGGAATGGAATCAACCAACAAGTAAAGTGCAGCTTTCATAGGGAAGTCTCAGGCTGGACTAAAGTTTCCTTCATCCTGATATAGAGTCTGAGAAAGGTTCAGAGATGACTTCACTGTACTGGGCCAGCTGTCTCCTTCTCAATCTCAACTCCCTGCAGTGGAAACAGACACTGGCCTTTATATAGGGGGCTGTAAAATGATTTGTTCCCCTCCACTTCCTGGTCCATTTCTGATTCCACAGAACCCTGAGAGTCAGATGATGTGTCTTTGCTGGTTTGTTGTAATTTTGCATGTCAGAGCTACACATAAATGGCACTAGTTTCTAAGTGCGCAACAATTTATTTATAAGAATTTTAAAATATCTCTGCATTTACAAAGTGTCTACACCTTTCCTATCCTGGCGAGCTTCTAGCAGCAGTTTATTGTAGTTCAATATCCACACACTGACTTAACTAATTGGCCACAGTGAGCACAGGTCAGTTACCAGACTTCCGTAATCAAACACAGAACAATTGAACCCTACAGCACATCATGAACCTGCCTCTGCAACAGATGTATAGGGCAGGTTATAATCTCTGCAATGGGCATTTGATCGCATGAACAGCTGGACTACAAAAGCAAATACATTATGCTAACCTTTTATAAATCACTGGTTAACCCCAAGCTGGGATATTGTGGCCAATTCTGAGCTTTAGGAAAGATGTCAAAGCTGTAAAGAGGATGTTGGAAACACTATCCAGGCAAGAAACATAGAAAATATGAGCAGGCCATTTGGCCCTTTAAGCCTGTTCCACCATTCAATATGAACATGACAGCATCCAATCCAGCATCCTGTTACTGCTTCCTCCCCATACCGTTTGATCCTTCTAGCCCTACAAATATTTCTAACTCCTTCTAGAAAGCATTCAATGTTTTGGCTTCAATTGCTTTCTGTGGCAGAGAATTCCTCAGGTTCACCAATCTCTGTGTGAAGAAATTTCTCCTCAGCTTGGTCCTAAATGGATTACCCCAAATGCTCAGTGAACTCTGTTTCAGGATTCCCTGGACATCCTTCCTGCATTTACCCTGTTTAGTTTGGCTGGAATTTTTTCAGTTTCAATGAGATCCCCACTCATTCTTCTCAACTCCAGTGAATAAAGTCCTAACCAATCCAGTCTCTTCATACGTCAGTCCTGCCTTCCCATAAATCAGTCTGGTAGACACTTGTTACACTCCATCCATCGTAAAATCATCCTTTCTTAGATAAAGGAGACAGGAACTGCACACAATACTCTAGGTGTTATTTTACCAATGCCCTGCCCAGTTGCAGCAAGACATTCCTGCTTTCATAGTTGAATCCTCTAGATAGGAAGGCTAACATGCTATTTGCCTTCTTCACTACCTGCTGCACCTGCTTACTTTCTAGTTATGTCCTTGAAAGATTCCAGTAAATCTATCAAACACAATTTCCTGGGATGTTACTTGAGATGGAAATTTTCATTTACTTGGAGAAACTAGAAAAACTGAATTGGTTCATCTTAGAGCAGAGAAAGTATTTGGAGGATTGGACATTGTGGTTCAAAATCATAAATTGTTTTGACAGAACAAAGGGGGAGAATCTGTTTGACAGGCACCTAGAAGCAAATGTAATGTTAACTGTTAAAAATTAATTGGATAGGCATTTGAAGGGGAAAAGGTTGCAAGGCTATGAAGAATGATCTGGAGAGTAGAAGTAATTAGATAGCTCTTCTAAAAAGCTAGCACACTGGATCAAGTATAATTTACACATTTCCGGTACGACAGTGATAGTTAAAAATGTATTTTCATTGAACTCAAAATCATAAAGAACATAACAGTTTAAATGTCAGATATACTTCCCTGGTATCACACCTACTAAAATTATGTAAATTAATAGCAACAATTTCAAGACAAATTTCCTGTAGTCTGTTATGGCACAGCTCTTTATGTTGCTAGTTCAGCTTTTCATTTGTTTGGTGGCTGTATAAAGTATTCATTGGGATTCAAGTAAGTTAGCAACAGTTGAGGTTCTAATTTTTGTAAAATGGATTTCTTCTACTGTTAATTAGTTGGGCCATTCTGACATTTGTAATTCTACGCTCTACAGATCACAGGATACTCTCAAATCTTTCAATGCTGCAATCCATTTATTCTTTTTTCAATCCCTGCCATTCTGTTTCAGTTGCCTGTCCTATAGCATTTTCCACAGTGAAACTCAATTCTATGTACCTCCAGGGCTTTTTAAATAAAATTATATAATTCTTTTCCTTAAACATTGGCCAAAAAAGTGTGCCCTTTTCAGCACTTCTGTTTCTTTAACTAGTCTTCTTAACCAGTGTTCAGGCCTTCAACAATATCCTGATCCTCCTCAGCTGAGACATCAGGCTATCATTGCCTATCTCTTCAAAGTACAAGATTCAGGGGGATCTCCTCCTCCAATAAATCATTAACACCGGTGGCATTTTCTTCCACTCTTTCCAGAAAGGTCGCACATGTTTTCCTGTGGCTGGTCACCTTCATCCTTGTGTATCCCTCTGCCACTTTATCCAGCCTTTCCTCATATGCCCTTGGAAATGGAGAACCACCTACCATGAAGCCTGGGGAACATTGAACATTTTAAAATTGACATGATTAATTTGACATTTTAACTTTCATCCCAACGTCATTTAGTAGCTACAAAAACAAAGTTGCTGGAAAAGCTCAGCAGGTCTGGTAGCATCTGTGAAGGAGAAAACAGAGTTAACGTTTTGGGTCTGGTGACCCTTCCTCAGAACTTTTGGTTGTCATTTAGTAGCTGTTTATATTAAGTTAGTTTGATCTGTTCATTTTAGAATGGTAGAATATTGGCCTAAAGGACCATGTATTTTGTGGTACTATCTGCCTGTAGAGCACATGAAACAATACGTTTCACTGTATCTCGGTATATGTGACCACAAGAAATCAAATCAAATGATCATTTTTAATTGGGAGCAGACTCAAGGGTACAAATAGCCTACTCCTGCTCCTATTTTTATGTTTCTATGCAACTTATTAAAGCGAATACATGTGGATGTGGATACAACTATAGAAGATATGCCAGTCAGTAGTTGGCCACAAATACTCTTCTCCACAACCTTCATAAATGGCTATGAAGACTGAATTGATCTATGAACAGGAGCTGCAGGTCATAACTGAGGCCAGAAAAGATGTTGCCAGGGGGCACAATCAAGGAGGAGGTTTGACCTAAAGATTTCATTGCAGGGTCTGAAGATGGAAAGTTATTGCATGGCCATGAAGGCACACCAAGGCCAATATTCTAAGGCCAACTGGAGCAGCTTCCAGATAGCAAACTTTGGAGGCTAATGTTCCAGCATCAATTTGACCCTCACCCAAACTGATTCCACAGCCCATAATTCTTGGCCGTTTGATCAGTCGTAACAGTCATCATGTTCAGGGAGACCCTTCTCAATAATTAATATCAAGCAGCTGTGACCAAGTGAAAAATGATGACGTATGCTCAGATTATGCATCTACCTTGAGGTGCCCATTCTTTCCTACCTACATCAGCAGCACCTTTGATGGTGGGGATAATCTCTTGGTGTTGGACAGCATCCTTAATGGTGCTGTGGACTCATATGCTGGCAACAGATTGGCCACCTCCTCTGCATCACCTGTTTGATGCCACCATGTTATGAGGCTGAGAGATGGATATGGTCTCAATGTCAGAGAGATGGGCCTTTAGCAAAAATTGAGCCCTTGCTATCTGCTTGTATATCTTGCACAGATGTAAGAAATGTAAACTTCCTAATGACTGACTATGGCAAAAGACAAGTTGGAATTGGAGATTCAACTCATTTGTCATTTAAACCATCAATGTTGACAGATGGGAAAATACTTGCTCTGGAATCTTTAGGCTACTGTGTCTCCCGCTTTATCCCTCTGTCTGTGAATAATTGAGATGCTTACATTTTATGTTTGTTATGTAACACAAAAGGTGGCCATCAAACAACTTGAGCCTTTTTGCTTCAAAATTCAATTTAAGAATGATCTTTCTTCCATATAAATCTACCTATTATTCTATATTCATCTACTCATTCCATCAATGTTTTTTGTGGGGAATGTTCTAATAAAATTGCATATTATGATGTTGGGTCTCTACTTATTGTCAAAACTATCCCTGTGCAACACCTCGTTCATAATTTAGTAATTAAATATTTTCAACAAATATTCAATCATGATCAGATTAAACCCTTTTCCTTTGGCGTCTTTTGACAACACCGTTATGCATATATTCTGTTGCCATGTACGATATTTTCCATTTATCCACAATCACATTTCTCTATTCATTTGCTCCATTACCTAAAGTTTTTTTTCTGGCTCTTTTAAATGATGAATCAGTTTTTTTTGATTAGCCACGTACTTTGTCACCATCAAACATTGCAACACTCTTGGAAGTTTC
Organism: Rhincodon typus; assembly: GCF_021869965.1. Taxonomy (NCBI): domain Eukaryota; kingdom Metazoa; phylum Chordata; class Chondrichthyes; order Orectolobiformes; family Rhincodontidae; genus Rhincodon; species Rhincodon typus. The sequence goes on from NC_063332.1 coordinate 111,589,829, forward strand.
CTCTTCTATGCTTATAGGATGCCCAATCAGCAAAATAAGGAAAAAAAAATACCAGATTGAAAATGTTCTCTTATCTACAATTGTAACTGTATAGCAGTTAAAGTACATATTGTATGTCAAAGAAATGAAGACACTTGCAGAATCATTTTCTGGCTGTTCACATTTGATGAATGTATTACCTATGATTTTGGGATCACTGTTCAGCCCCGCTTGATTAAATTACAGTTTCTCTGGTAAATATTTAAAATGAGTTTAAGTAGTCCTGTACTATTGTCTGATGAACAGGAAACTATAGTATAAATGTCTACCATAACTGATACTAAATTAATAATATTAGTGAGACATTCTATAAAGCGAGGGATGTCAGTTTGTTGCAACAATGGTATTCTTTGGAACCAGAAGATATTTTGGAGCAGACTGAGGACTTTAATAATTGATTCCAAAATAAAGTGTGACATTACTCAACATTAACAAACTGAACCTTGGAAGCCACAACATCCTCTTTCTTGACCACTTTTTCTGCAGTAATCCCTTTTCAATGCATTGCCTCATTGCTGAGCATGGCTCTACTGCCATTGAGCTCCTGCCGATTACTTCAGCAATATGTTTCAAAAGTATATTGGATTTTGTTAGCTGGACCAGCTTTTATTGCCCATCCCTAGTTATCTATGAGAAGGTGGTGATGAGCTGCCTTCTTGAATTGCTGCAGTCCATTTGGTGTAAGTATTACCAACAATGTTGTGAGGGAGGGAGTTCCAGGAATGTTGACCCAGTGAGACTGAAGGAGCGGCAATATACTTCCAAGTCAAGATGGCAAGTGACTTGGAGGGGAATGTGCAGGTGGTGATCTTTCTAAGTATCTCTTTTCTTTGTCCTTCTTGATGGTAGTGGTCATGGGCTTTGAAGATATTATCTAAAGAGCCTTTGTGAATTTATGCAGTTCATGTTGTAGATGGTGCACTCTGTTGCCACTATGTGTTGGTGGTGGAGGGAGTGAATGTTTGTGGATAGAGGTGCCAACAAGTGGGCTGCTTAGTCCTGCATGGTGATAAGCATTTTGAGTGTTGTGAGAACTACACCCATTCAGGCAAGTGGAGATTATTCCATCATTCTCCTGACTTGTGCATTATGGATGGTGGACAGGCTTTAGGGAGTCAAAATGAGTTTTTGTAAAACAGAGTTAATACGGCCTGTTCAGTTTGTGGTCAATAGTAACCCCAAGGATGCTGATAGTGATGGATTCCATGATCGTAATATCGTTGAGTGTCAATGGGGCTGTCTTTTACAGTGATGTTCATACACTCCCACACACATATACACATCTATAGTGGACATTCCTGCAACATCCAACTGTCCATCAACTCACCAACATATCAATACATCCAATTCAGGCCTCTTGTTTGTCCCTGATTTCTATTGCTCTACTGTTCGCAGAAGTGCTTTCAATTGGCTAGGCTGTTCCATCTTTCTCTCTTTCTGTAAGATGCTTGTTAAAAGCTACCTCTTTCATTAATCCCTTGTTCACATATCCAAATATAACTGATATGTAGCTGTATTCTCTTGTGAAACAACTTGAAGTGATTTTTACTATTCTAAAGGGGCCATGCAAATTCAAGTTAGTAACATTGTACTGAATCAGGTGTTGGAACTTGGTTGATACTTCATGTAAAACTTGGGTAAACTAAGTTTATAATTAACACCATCTTCTCAAGAGAAATGGGATGGCCAACAAACAACAAACAGTGGACACTCAAAATGAAAACAAAAATTTAAATCTCAAAATGGTTGAAAAGATGGATTGGCAACTAAAATTGAAATATCCCATGAATGCAATACTTCTGACATTAGGGTCAAGGTACATGATCGAGCAGAGATGCAATAGGTATACTGCGTGGCTAGCTGCATGGTCTATGATTGGGGACATTTTTGATACCGATACCATGCATTCAGAATAAATATTCACCAAAAATGATTTTTTTAGAAGTTTGACATTTAAAATGTTTCACTCTTAGGCAATGTGCAGAATTTGATAGTAAGCTGATGTATCATTCATCATTTAAATGCATGACCCAGCAGGATTGAAATGACTGTCGTTGATTTTAGCATACAAATGCTGTTTGTATTCACACCAACTTTTTCTCTCCACCTACTGTATTTCTATTCTCTACAAAAGTAGATTGCAAAATATTAAACCACCCCCATAATATGTATTACAGGACCTTGACATTTATGTTATTTGATTATCAAGTGTAGTGTAGCCTAAGTGACTGAAGAAGGGCCTGCGTTTTAACAGGGAGAACACAATGGACTAAATGGGGAAGCCTTTGCAACTCCCTTAGGCCATATGCCCTGACTGCTAGCTATTCTGCCAGGATCAACCTTGTACTTATTTTGTTTTAAGCACTAGCAGTAAATCTGCTGGTGCTCAGTTAGCAATCTCAGAATGGCTTGAGGGTAATGGGTAAGAAAAATTATAGCAGTACCTGAAGCATGGCTGAAAGTGACGATAGGAGAACCACGATATTTTCTCTTTTGTTTTTGTAGTTTTAGAAACCTTCTATTCACTAACTATAGTGGAATCAATCGCTATCCTTTTACATTGTAACCTCTTCACTCTGCTGTCTTAGCCATTTTGAAGACTGGAAAATATACAATTGCATTCCCGGAACCTAAAGCGTTACTTATTAGAGATGCATTGGCTGTTAACAATTAATATATTCATTTTCCTGTCCAAACAGTAGCAGCTCAAAGCAATGTCTGTTTTCACTTTTGATGGAATATTGCAGAAGTGCTAAAGAAGGTTGCAGAATTGATGGAACTGCTTCTGACTACATTTCCCAGCCACGCCTTGCAAGAAATTGTCAGACCGCAGGTGGTAACTATTAGAAAATGAAAACATACTCAATCTCATTTGGATTCAGCAATCTTACCGTGAACACTTAGCCTCAAGTATATATTTACATTTTCCGCAGTTTCGAGCTTTGTTATCCAGAATTAGTAATAGCTTTGTCAGTCTGATGAAATGCTGATTTTGCTGTGAAAAAAGTATTAATACAAGTAGGACAAGTTAAGAGGGTCCTCAGTAGACAGCAGATCTTGGCCACGCTGTGCTAACTCAATATCACTCCAATTACACAGCTCTATCTTGAGTTCTCTTCTTGCCTGGGTGTTGCAGTGTAACCACAAAGTTTTAAAAAAAGCTCTTTTTCATTAAGAGTTCCATCTGAGGATGTTTCAGTCCAATCTACTTCCAACAGACTGCTCTGAAAATCCTACTGACATTTCAACAGCTGGGAAAAATTCCACTCTGCCCCCGAGATAATCCATAACACTTGAAAAGAATCAACATCATTCTTAATAAGACAATCTTCAGCTTCCTTAAAAAAAGGTCTATTTGCTGCATCTCCTAATGTTAATTGTTCCCTACAAAAATTCCAGTGAATAGATCCATATCTTCACTAAAACCCATTCAGATTCTGCTTAGGCCATATTATAGCTGTGGACCAGGTTTCGTTGAATCTACCTATTAGTTTTTGAGATATACCATTTACAGACAAACAGAATAATGGATGCATCCATTTACTCCACGCACCTTCAGTATTAGAGGTAAACACAACATAAGAACTGAGAGCAGGATTGGCCATTTGGCACTTTGAGCCTTTGTCATTCAGTAAGACTTTGGATGATCTACAACAAAGAACAAAGAAAATTACAGCACAGGAACAGGCACTTCGGCCCTCCAAGCCTGCGCCGATCCAGATCCTCTATCGAAACCTGTCACCTATTTTCCAAGGATCTGTATCCCTCTGCTCCCTGCCCATTCATGTATCTGTCTAGATACATCTTAAATGATGCTATCTTGCCCGCCTCTACCACCTCCGCTGGCAACACGTTCCAGGCACCTACCACCCTCTGTGTAAAGAGCTTTCCACGCATATCTCCCTTAAACTTTTCCCCTCTCACCTTGAAATAGTGACCCCTAGGAATTGAGTCCCCCACTCTGGGAAAAAGCTTCTTGCTACGCACCCTGTCCATACCTGTCATGATTTTGTAGGCCTCAATCAGGTCCCCCCCTCAACCTCCGTCTTTCTAATGTAAATAATCCTAATCTACTCAACCTCTCTTCATAGCTAGTGCCCTCCATACCAGGCAACATCCTGGTGAACTTCCTCTGCACCCTCTCCAAAGCATCCACATCATTTTGGTAATGTGGCGACCAGAACTGTATGCAGTATTCCAAATGTGGTCGAACCAAAGTCCTATACAACTGTAACATGACCTGCCAACTCTTGTACTCAATAGCCCGTCCAATGAATGAAAGCATGCCGTATGCCTTCTTGACCACTCTATTGACCTGCGTTATACAGTGGACCTGAACACCCAGATCTCTCTGTGTATCAATTTTCCCCAGAGCTTTTCCATTTACTGTATAGTTCGCTCTTGAATTGGATCTTCCAAAATGCATCACCTCACAATTGCCTGGATTGAACTCCACCTGCCATTTCTCCGCTCAACTCTCCAATCTATCTATATTCTGCTGCATTCTCCGACAGTCCCCTTCACTATCTGCTACTCCACCAATCTTAGTGTCAACTGCAAACTTGCTAATCAGACCATCTGTACCGTCCTCCAGGTCATTTATGTATATCACAAACAACAGTGGTCCCAACACGGATCCCTGTGGAACACCACTGGTCACACTTCTCCATTTTGAGAAACTCCCTTCCACTACAACTCTCTGTCTCCTATTGCCCAGCCAGTTCTCTATCCATCTAGCTAGCACACCCTGGACCCCATGCGACTTCACTTTCTCCATCAGCCTACCATGGGGAACCATATCAAACGCCTTACTGAAGTCCATGTATATGACATCCACAGCCCTTCCCTCATCTATTGACTTTGTTACTTCCTCAAAGAATTCTATCAAGTTGGTAAGACATGACCTTCCCTGCACAAAACCGTGCTGCCTATCACTAATAAGCCCATTTTCTTCCAAATGTAAATAGATCCAATCCCTCAGTATCTTCTCCAGAAGCTGCCCCACCACTGACATCAGGCTCACCATTCTATAATTACCTGGATTATCCTTGCTACCCTTCTTAAACAAGGGGAAAACATTAGCAATTCTCCAGTCCTCCGGGCCCTCACCTGTGCTCAAGGATGCTGCAAAGATATCTGTTAAGGCCCCAGCTATTTCCTCTCTCGCTTCCCTCTGTAACCTGGGATAGATCCCATCCAGACCTGGGGACTTGTCCACCCTAATGCCTTTTAGAATACCCAAAACTTCACCCCTCCTTATGCCGACTTGACCTAGAGTAATCAAACATTTATCCCTAACCTCAACATCCATCATGTCCCTCTCCTCGGTGAATACCGATGCAAAGTACTCATTAAGAATCTCACTCATTTTCTCTGACTCCTCGCATAACTTCCCTTCTTTGTCCTTGAGTAGGCCAACCCTTTCTCTAGTTACCGTCTTGCTCCTTATGTATGAATAAAAGGCTTTGGGATTTTCCTCAACCCTGTTTGCTAAAGATATTTCATGACCCCTTTTAGCCCTTTTAATTCCTCGTTTCAGATTGGTCCTACTTTCCCGATATTCTTCCAAAGCTTCGTCTGTTTTCAGTCGCCTAGACCTTATGTATGCTTCCTTTTTCCTCTTTGCGAGTCTCACAATTTCACCTGTCATCCATGGTTCCCTAATCTTGCCCTTTCTATCCCTCATTTTCACAAGGACATGTCTGTCCTGCACTCTAATCAACCTCTCTTTAAAAGTCTCCCACATATCAAATGTGGATTTACCCTCAAACAGCTGCTCCCAATCCACATTCCCCAGCTCCTGCTGAATTTTGCTCTCGTTGGCCTTTCCCCAATTCAGCACTCTTCCGTTAGGACCACTCTCGTCTTTGTCCATCAGTATTCTAAATCTCACGGAATTGTGATCACTATTCCCACAGTTATCCCCTACTGAAACTTCAACCACCTGACCGCGCTCATTCCCCAACACCAGGTCCAGTATGGCCCCTTCCCGAGTTGGACTATTTACATACTGCTCTCGAAAACCCTCCTGGATGCTCCTTACAAATTCTGCTCTATCTAAACCCCTAACACGAAGTGAATCCCAGTCAATGTTGGGAAAATTAAAATCTCCCATCACCACCACCCTGTTGCTCCTATATCTTTCCATAATATGTCTACATATTTGTGCCTCTATCTCACGCTCGCTGTTGGGAGGCCTGTAGTACAGCCCCAACATTGTTACCGCACCCTTCCTATTTCTGAGCTCTGCCCATATTGCCTCACTGCCCTCCTTCAGCACAGCTGTGATATCCTCTTTGACCAGTAATGCAACTCCTCCACCCCTTTTATCTCCCTCTCTATCCCGCCTGAAGCATCTATATCCTGGGATATTTAGTTGCCAATCTCGCCCTTCCCTCAGCCAAGTCTCAGTAATAGCAATAATATCATACTCCCAGGTACTAATCCAAGCCCTAAGTTCATCTGCCTTACCTACTACACTTCTTGCATTAAAACAAATGCACCTCAGACCACCTGTCCCTTTGCGTACATCACCTGATCTCTGACTATTCTTCCCCTTAGTCACACTGACTTCATTATCTAGTTCCTTACAGGCTTTAGTTACTACCTCCTTACTGTGCATTAACCTCCTCATTTGGTTCCATCCCCCTGCCACATTAGTTTAAACCCTCCCCAGCAGCGTTAGCAAAAGCAGCCCCTAGTACATTGGTTTCAGTCCTGCCCAGGTGTAGACCGTCCGATAAGTAATAGTCCCACCTCCCCCAGAACTGATCCCAATGTCCCAAAAATCTGAACCCCTCCCTCCTGCACCATCTCTCAAGCCACTCATTTATCCTGCCTATTCTTTCATTTCTACTCTGACTAGCACGTGGCACTGGTAGCAATCCTGAGATTCCTACCTCTGAGGTCCTACTTTTTAAATTGGTTCCTAACTCCCTACATTCTGCTTGTAGGACCTCATCCCGTTTTTTTTACGTATATTATTGGTGCTTATATGCACCATGACAGCTGGCTGTTCACCCTCTCCCTTCAGAATGTCCCGCAGTCGATCTGAGACATCCCTGACCCTTGCACCTGGGAGGCAGCATACCATTCGGGAGGCTCGTTTTCAACCACAGAACCGCCCATCTACTCCCCTTACAATCGAATCCCCTATGACTATAGCCCTTCCACTCTTTTTCCCGCCCTTCTGTACAGCAGAGCCAGCCACGGTGCCATGAACCTGGCAACTGCTGCCTTCCCCTGGTGAGCCATCTCCCCTAACAGTATCCAAAACGGTATACCTGTTTTGGAGGGAGATGACCTGCACTGCCTTCCTGCTTTTTGGTCACCCATTCCCTTTCTCCCTCAGCAATCCTAATCTGCGGTGTGACCAATTTGCTGAACGTACTATCCACGACTTCCTCAGCATCGCGGATGCTCCAAAGTGAGTCCATCTGCAGCTCCAGAGCCGTCATGCTGTTTAACAAAAGCTGCAGCTGGACACACTTCCTGCACGTGTAGGGGTCAGGGACATCAGCCGTACCCCTGAGCTCCCACATTGAGCAAGAGGAGCCTAACACGGGTCTGGGATCTCCTGCCATTTTTACTCTTAAGCTTAACTTAGTCCTACTATAATATCAAATACTAGATAAATAAAATGAAAAAAATTTGTACCAAATCACTCTACTTACCAGCACACGTTAAAAGAAACAAAAAGAAAAACACTTACCTTATCAACACACCAGAGTTTTTTTTTTGGTTAGAGGAGGAGGGTGGGTGTCTTGGGTTTAGCCACTGCCCAAATATATCAGTTCACTCACCCTCCCAAAGTGCAATTCGACCACTCCCACTCAGCTCCGTTGCCAAAATGAAGAACTTACCTTCCCGGCAGTCCCCTGGTCCTCGCTCTCACCGCTCCCACTGCTGCTGCTGCAAAAAATGGAGGCCGCTGAATGCACAAGGTAAGTTTTTAACTGGGAAACAGCTCGGTCTTTGTGGTCAAGCGAGACATGATCTCCAGGACTGTTACAGAAATAAGGATAGTTTTTTCACTAGCATGGATCAAGAGTCAAAATGTGGAAGCCAAGTTTAAACTGATCTGGACTCTGCAATTTGCAAACAGACAGTGTTCATGCAGCCAGGACTTGGATAATCAACCTCCCGTTGAAACCATTGAGACCTGAACTGTCTGGCCAGGTACTGACTGCCACATTGTTTCGGAATGAACTGTTATTTTCACCTCCAGTGATCCTGCTTTGATAGAAGAATACTACACCGATTTGGTTGTACACAGCTCAGTAGGAGGCTAGAGGCATAGTGTGTCTAGGGCGACACTTGACATTTTAAGGTTCAAAACTATGTTCAGTGACCTCCAAATACTGAAAGTCGTCACCTCATTGGATGCTCCTGTCCTTGCCCGATGCTAGTATTGGACACAGGCCACAGAATCTTCAAGAAGGCTGTGAAGTGAGGGATAAAAGGGCCTACCTGGAGCCCCAGCTCTGTCTGCTTTTTTTCGCTCCTTCAACGGCATCTTCAGAGACACCACCTTGGTGAAATGGCCTGAAGACCAGAAGCAGCCCCGGATGAGAGGCAAAGCCCAAATTGACAACTGCAGATCCTCAAACACCAGCAAAACCTGAAAGACCGAGGAATAGCCTGCCTCAGCCTTACTGAATGGGTTTACCAGTCCTTTCAGACAAACTGTTTAAATATACTGGTATGGACCAATGGATAGGGTGTTGGAAACCTCAGGAGAATGTGTCAAAAGTGGCTACTGTAGAATTGAGATTGTTCACTGCGAGATTTAAGACTATTTGCTCAAAAATCCTCTGAAGAAACTGATAGTGTCTGACAGAGTTTAATTAAAATACAATAGTGGAGTCTGATAAATATTGTTTTTCCTTGATAAAGTGTTCAATAAAGTTGTGTTGGACGCTTCCCCTGACTCTTGTCCCATTTGTGTATCTCATAGTGTAACACACCTGAGTTCAAAAAGGTTACTCAAAATTGGTCAAGGTTAATCAGGGAGCATTTATACTCCTTTCACTTAACAATATCTTCAAATACTAACCCCATATCCCTCAATATTCTTAACATCTAAGCATTTATTAACCTTGATCTTGAATAGACTCAATGACTGAGTGCCCACAGCCTCTGGTGTATAGAATCTCAAAGATTTGCAATACTTTGGATGAACAAATTTCTCCTCTTCTCAGTTGTGAATGGATTACCTTTGTGACCATCTCCCTGTGTTCTACATTCCCCAACCAGGGAAAGCACTCTCCTAGTATCTACACTATCAAACTCCTTAAAGGCTTTATATGGTTAAATGAAGTCACTCTAACTCTAAAGAATGCAGCCCAATCTAGTCAAACTGTCCTTGTAGGACCATTTCCTCATCTCACTGCCTCCAGTCATGTTTATCCTTTATTAATGAGACCCATATACAGTACTTCAGGTTTAGTTTCACCAAGGCCCTATATCATTCTGATAAGACTGTTGAATACAGAACACAGGAATAGATCTGAGATTTAAACATGCTGGCGTTAGCAGAATTGGCAGAGTGCAGAAAAATAATGGAGGATGTCAAGGTGACATCACCAGGACACCAGTCGGGCTGAGTACCAGGTAAACAATTATTTTAACCAATTTGTAACAAAAGCTGGATCGAGAAATTAAGTCTTAAGTTTCATTTTGGTAAGTGTAGTTATTTTCTGAATAAATAGAAGCACAACAGAATACGCAGTTCTGTTGAAGTCCCATCCTCTTTTCCCATTCTGGACAACGTTTATTGGAAATATTGGAAGCTGGTGGCATTTGAGCCCAGAGTTTCAGAGCTTGAGCAACAGCTTGCATCATTGCAGAGCATCTGTGAAGCTGAGAGCTATGTGGAGAGCAGGTTTCAGGGATTGTGTCACACAGGAGCCTAAACCTGGGGAGACTGAGAGGGATAGTCAGGATGACCAGGCAGATTGTACAAGAGTTCTCAGAATGGATCTTGTGTTCCCATCAGTTTTTGGGTGTGAAGGTGATGGCTCCCCTGGGGAATACAGACAAAACAAATCTACTTTGTCATCAATGGCTCAGCTGTACCATAGCAAGAAGGAAGGCCAGAAAAGCATTAATTAAGGCTTACAGACAAGTGTTTTTGTGTGAACAAATGGTAGGCAATGTGTATTGCTAATGCCGCTGGACTAATAATCAGAACTCAGGCTTATATGCTGGGGGCATTGGATCAATTCATCACCATGACAGATGTTGAACTTTGAATTCAATATAAATCTGGAATGAAAAGCTCCATTAATGGCAACCATGTAACCATTGCTGAGAGAAAACAGAGTTAATGTTTTGAGTCCAGTGACACTTCTTCAGAATGAAGGAAGGTCTCTGACCCGAAAGGTTAACACTGATTTCTCTCCACAGATGCTGCCTGACCTTCTGAGTTTCTCCAGCAACTTCTGCTTTTACATGTTTCAGATTGCCACCATCTGCAGTTCTTTGTTTTATTATTATGTAATCACTGTTAATTGTCAAAACTCTTTAGGGAAGGAAATCTTCCTCCTTAACCGGTTTAGCCTACGCGTGAGTTCAGAAGCACAGTAATGTAGTTGATGCTTAACTGCCTTCTGGGCAATTATGAATAGGCATTAAAGGCTGACCTGGCTGGCGATACCACAGCATATGAGTGGGTTAGCACTGCTTCCTCACGTGGCCAGGGACCTCGGTTTGATTCCACCCTTAGGTGACTGTCTGTGTGGAGTTTGCACGTTCTCTCTGTGTCTGCGTGGGTTTCCTCTGTTTTCTTCCCACAATCCAAACACTTCCAGCGTAGGTGGATTGGCCATGCTAAACTTCCCATAGTGTCCAGGGATGTGCAGGCTAGGTGGATTAGCCACGGGAAATGCAGGATTACAAGGATAGGGTTGGGAGGTGGATCTGTATAGAAGCTCTTCGGAGGGTCTGTGTGATTCAATGGGCCGAATGGCTGGCTTCCATACTGTAGTGATTCTATGAATGAATAAGAAAATATGCTGATTCCAGGATGGTTCATTACCTCTCTTGTGCCAGGGTCATGGATGTCACTGAGAGCTTTCTTAGGGGTAAGAGTGAACAATGACAGAGAGCAAAGTTCTGGGGTGATTTTGCGACTGTAATGATGCTTTTAGGGTTCCTCAAAGGCTCAGTAGTTTGTCTCTTGTTGTTTATGCTCTCTGTCAATTATTTAGACTTGACTGTAGGGGGCATAATTAACAGTTTGCAGAAAATAGCAAAATAATAGGGAAGACATCTGCAGATTGCCAGAATATTAATGAGCTGATCAGGCAGGCTGAAGCTAACAAAATTGCCAGGAAAGTCTGGCAGGCAGAACTGTGGCTAGAAAAGACTCAGGTAATTTTTGTTCTTTGATTTTTAAATAAAATTTACTTGTGAGGAAAAAGAGGGGAGCAAGCATGCTTCTTCAGGGCCTACCAGGAAACCATGGGTGTCCCCTACTGTAGGCCTCTCCCCAGATTTCCTGATTCATAATCAAATTAGGGTGAACATAATGTCCAATTTACAACAGAAACCTAATTTATAGTAAGGCTGCAATGTTGTTTATATGGAAGTTGGAAATCGGCTTTGTTATTTTGAAGAACTAAACTACTTGAGGAGTAACACAAATATTTAATATATGTGTGAAGGGAAATAAATATTATATTTATATAAAATATATGTTCTTCATTTAACGTTCATGAGCTCAAGGTATTTTACAGCCAACAAAGTGCTTTGGAAATGAAGGAACTGGACTGGACTTTAAGGACTGTCCCCCCTTTGCCATGTTTGAAGGTGAGGTAGGTTAGTAAACTACATTGTGTAACCTTCTGTCTGCCTGCCTCAGACTTCTCTCCCATTTTGTAATAGGCGGAGGGGCAGGAGGGAGATGGTGGGTGCGAGGGATGGGGAGTACATTAGGCAGCCTGGGTACCCTGGGGCATACTGGGGCTCTTAAGTAGGCCCACCTCCACTATTTTACACATGTTCAGATGTAGCCCATTGAGAACAACCTCCCATGAAGTCACTCTACTTTCCTCTCAATCCTGGCATCTCCAACCTTCCTGCCAACTTTTGTTGAGATCTGCCATCTCAGTCCCTGCTGGTACCCTGGACGTAATTTGAAGTCCGGTTTCATCACCTCCTTTTGTCTGGGGACCATCCACATTTTCAGCACCGGCCATCCTTTGAACCCAGTGCTACTGGGGCTATAGAGGTGTTGTCCAATCAGATTGGCTTTTGGATTAGTCAGCAGCTCTTTAAGGCAAGGCTTCAGCACTGGATGGGGTAAAAGTCTCACCATGAGATTATTAACACAGCTCCCATGTTAAATGGCTATGGAACGTGGCCTTGGTGAAACAATTTCCTGACTAACCTTTTGCTGGAAACGGTGGCCTGTAAAATCCAGCCCACTACTTGTGATGTTAGAAATATAACAGCCAACTTCCACATAGCAAGGTCAAACAACAAAACTAGATTATGCTTTTAGCAATGTTGGCTGAGGGACTATTATTGGACAGAACACCATGGGTAACGCCATGAGATCTTATATTCGCACCTGACAGGCCAGGCAGGCCATTGACTTTATATCTCCTTCAAATAACTGACGCCTCTGACACTACAGCCCTCCCCCTGTACTGCATTGTTGTGTCAGTTTAAATTATGGATTCAAATTTCTGGACAGGGGTTAGATTTTGCTGATTCAAGGGAAGAGCATTGCCTTGTCTTGTCTGAGGGAAGACAGCTTACAAGTTACAAAGAATATAAAGTACAGAAATAAGCCATTTAGCACAGTTTTTCTTAAATGCACCTATGCTAATACTCTCAACTATTTCTTGTGTTAGCAAATTCCACATTCCAACCACTGTTTGGGTAAACACAGCAGGACAAGCAGCATCAGAAGGGTCTCGACCCGAAACGTCAGCTTCCCTGCTCCTCTGATGCTGCTTGGCCTGCTGTGTTCATCCAGCTCTACACCTTGTTATCTCAGATTCTCCAGCATCGGCAGTTCCTACTATCACTGTTTGGGTAAAGACATTTTTTCCAGAATTTCTGTTGGTTTTCTTAGTACTGTACTTGTATTTATGGCAAACATCCATACATTTACATGGTGTGACAATGAGGTAGATTTGATACAATTTAACGTTATAAATAACCACTATTTATAACATATCTTTAGTCATTAGTTACAAAATATTTAATTTTATTTCTTAATGTCTAAAAAAAGACCAATATCTCTTGACTTCATCTCATTTAAAAAAGCAGTTTAGATTTGGCAGGTGTAGCTATATTTAAAATTCAGAACACTTTGAAATAAATTTGACTGTTTACAAACCATGATCAGAAGAGATAAAACATTTTCAATAAAATCCCCAGAGTCTTCCCTACCCACAGCTGCAGATTTTTTAACTTCCTTATTTAAAATCATAATAACAAGAGTAATGCTGAGGTCAAAGGATTCTGGGGAGATTTGATGAATCTGGCACATGCAGTCATAGTGATCTCCTGTAATGCCACATGGATATTCATATCAATGTCAGAACGGCAATGCAATTTTAATCAAGGATTGAAAAATTAAGTGAGTGACTTATTGTCAACATGATATCCAAAAATATCTGACCCCTAAGTAAGTTGGTGGGGGAATTCTGACCCTATCCCTTCTGATGACCTGTAGCCAAAATTTGCAACAGCATACAAACAAGGAACGAGAGTAGGCCTCTCGGCTCTTTGAACCTTCTCTACTATTCAATGCCATCATGGCTGATCTGATTTTATCTTCAGCTCTACTTTCCTGCACATCCTCTATAATCTTTCATCCACTTGACAGTCAAGAATCTATCTACCTCTGCTGAAAAAAAATTAATGATTCTGCATTCACTGCCAATTGAGGAAATTAATTCCAAAGACTCCCAACCCTCAGAGAGAAAAATTCTTTCTTCAGCTCTGTTGTCAATGACATTGTAGATTCTCCCACAAGAGGAAACATTCTTTTGACATCCGCTCAGTCAAGTACCCTCAGGATCTCATGTGTTTCAATTAAGACACTTGACTCTTCTGAACTCCGGAGGATATTGGCCTAGCCTTGTGTCTATTTAAAAGAACTTGACTTATGAGTCACGTTTCTAGTTGTTACACATGCATGCACTTGCTGTGAAGTGATCTCTTGAGGAAACTGTAACTGGTAACTGTAAGTAGGGCCTGTCACAGGGTGAGGGCTGGGGCCTTAATAACTTACAATTGAAGCCTTTTGTTTTGCATTCATCAGGACTAGAATGCAAGAAATCAAACTTGAAAAGGGACACCGATTTATGCAGCATTAGAAGGTGGAGTTGATTGGTTGGACCATTGTTGGCATGAGATTGGCACGGGACAAGTTAACATCATTTTAGTTCTCAGATCAGATAGGTAGACCCTGATTGGTTCAGATTTTTCCATGACAATGCAACAGAGACTGGTAGTCTCCATGATCCATTTTTTCCAATGGAAAGTGTGCAATATATTTAGAAATTACTTTTGCCTACATATATGGTTTGTAGAATATGCATCACTATGCAACCCTAAGTGATAACCTTAGATTGGTTTTCAGTATAAGGTTCAGCACATTCTGAAATATTGTCGAAAAACAAAATCACGTCTAATGTTGGAAGTGGTCTTCTGAGCCTTTCAACAATGGGCTGGTTGAGCACAATTGGCAGGCTGCCCTCTGCGAATGGGCAATGGGATGTGGGACTAATCAGCTAGTCATTTGGTCATGCAATCCACGTACTCAGCATTACAATATCACAAAAAGTTAAATAACACATTATTCATTTGTGTAGTAGATAAACATCGTCTTGGCTTGACAGCAGAATCCTAATAGTGGAGCAAAGCACTCCTGTAAAGAAAAGCAGCATGTGATAGATAGCTTTACTGGTTGTTCAAATTTTTGAGACACCTTCCCCTTCCAAGATAATCTGAGGTAGACTGGTGTTACTACTAGTTCCCAGGGGAGTTTTCCCAATATTTACAGGTCTAGATGGGATATCTCAAATCATTAAATTGCAAGGTGAGGACAATAAACTGGCTCTCCTCCTTATCCATTCACTCCCCCGGTTTGTTGTAACAAAAGTAGTTTAAAGAAGCTCCCTTCTCTTGTGGAACCTGTTCTGTCCTCACTTTCTTTGGGGTTCTGGTCCATCGCTATCACTTTGGGCATCATTCAGGACCATAGGTGGTGGCCAAAGGTTCATTCTTAAGTTGGCATGATATATGGCAAGTATCAATTTGATCTGGATGGACATTATCATGCAGTATGGATTAATGCAATCTATCTTACTTTGAAATCAAACTCACATGGTGAGCAGATGACCCTACTCATGAGGTTGTTAATAAAATTGAACATGTAGTGACTAGAAATGTAAGAATACCAACATGTACATTGATTAGTGAAGATAAGCTTTTTGAAGATAGTAATAGGGAACTCAGTGGCACATTTCCGAACTTATACATTGAGGAAAGGCAGCTTGCTTGATTGCTCCATTTCAATGGTAAATTTGAGCAGAGAGTCATAGAATGCCTACAGTCTGGAAGCAGGCCATTCGGCCCATTGAGTCCACACCAAATCTCCAAGAAACATCTCACCCACCCACCTTGTCCCTGTAAACCTGCATTTCCCATAACTAATCCACCTAACCTTCACAGCTCTGGCCTGTTTAATGGGTAATTTAGCATGGCCAATCCATGTAATCTGCACATCTTTGGACGGTGTGAGGAAACCAGAGCGCCTGGAGGAAACCCAGGCAGACGCAGGGAGAATGTGTAAACTCCACACAGTCAATCGCCTGAGGGTGGAATCACACCCAGGTCCTTGGTGCTGTGAGGAAGCAGTGCTAACCACTGTGCTGACATGTCTGGTAATGTCAGGTCAGCCACGATCCTATTGAATGGCACACCACGCTTGAGGGGCCAAATGGCTTACTCCTGTTCCTATTTCTAATAATGTAAGTGTCAGTGGTTTCTTTGGATGGTTCATTAGCAAATAAGCCAGCAATTTCATAAAAGAACTATGACATGATATTGGTTTCAACATGTAGGTCTTCGTGAAAGTGAAAGAATCCTTCACACTCTATTTGGAAAACTCATTTAAAAATGGAAGCAACGGTTCACTGAACCATTTCAATAGATCATGTTGTACGGAACCAGTCATGTATAAAATAAAGTTGCGAAAGGACATTGGTTTTGTGTGTCTTGTTTGCAGTGATCCGTGAGGACATATCTTATCATATATATCACCAGGCAGGTTACCACCTTATTTGACAAATTCGTCTGCAACTTGCCCTCTCAAGTGTGGCTTTGCAGTTATATACACTGGTTCAATGGATATAATCTTCAACCATCATTGAATGCAGGGCGTTTTTTTGTTGATGTAGTCACATTTGTTGAGCGTGACTACTTCAGTCCCTTTGTTAGATTTATATATATATTGCCTGGAGATTATGTAACTCCATCAGTTATTCACATTTGAAAATCTGTCATTTGCTATTCCACAATAAGCAATGTGCCAGAACTTTTTGCTGAGTTTTCAGGACTTTAGCAGCCTTGTTAAATGTTGGTTTGTTGTGAGATAACTGATAATGAAGTAGTTTGAACTCAGTGAACACTTCTCCCTATTTAATATGGAATGAGCACACACGAAAGTTGAAATCATGACGTTGAACAAACTCCCTATTATCAGAGAAAACATGATCAGAGAGATTAATCACACCTGTAGCAGCATCCTTATTTGTGTTAACAAACTTATTCTGTTTAATAAAAACCAAAAGAACTGCAGATGCTGTAAATCAGGAACAAAAACAAAGTTGCTGGAAAAGCTCAGCAGGTCTGGCAGCATCTGTG
>NC_063332.1:111607157-111644340 GCF_021869965.1 Rhincodon typus
CACAGATGCTGCCAGACCTGCTGAGCTTTTCCAGCAACTTTGTTTTTATTCTGTTTAAATAGGTTTTCAGTGTAGGTGTGTTTCAAACATGTATTTTTTATAGTGAAGTTATCTATTGAGGTAATACAGTGGTACAAAAGGATTAATTGAAGAATGAAAGCAATTTATGCACTTAACATAAGCAAGTATAGAATACAATGTAGCTTAGTAATTTTGCAACCAATCTGTCCTTCCTTCTCTTGCATTAAAACATGTTTGATCATGGATAAGGTCTTACTTTAACTTTAGCTCTGAACCTTGAGATCAATACACTTTTGGAGAAATTCCATTGTGCACTAGTTTTTAACTTTGCTGTGGGGTCTAACTATATTTGGTCTTTGTCTCGTGTTGTCACGTATGTAAATGGATGCAAGGTCACTGGACCTGACTTCGCTTTCTCTCCTTAGGTACTGCCAAACCTGCTGAGTTTCTCCAGCAATTTCTACGTTTGGTGTATGTAATTGCTTGGTAGTTCAGAACTTGAAACATTGCTAAAAGGAGACATGAGATCGATGCTTTTCACCTTGCCCTTGTCAGGACTAGCTCACAAGAAATTGAATTTATAAAGTACCAATAATTTATACAGCATTAGAACACACAGCTGATGCATTGGGCCATTGTTAGTGTGGAAATGCAGCAGGACTGCCAATCTGTCACTTTAGTTTGGAATTCAGGCAGATGGATTCTGATTGGTCAGGGTTTTGCCAAGGGAGTACAGCAGGGATTGGCAGGCTGGCACGGAGGGCAAGGCACACCCATCACAGTGAGTTGTCACAGCCACAGGGCCCCTCAGTAAGCCCAGGCTCCATTTCCTGTGCTGACACAGACTCCACATGTCGTGGAACAGTGCCGGATGTTGGAGTGGGAACAGAAGGCTACAGGAGTGGGAGACTCTTCTCTCTCAGTGGCTGTTGTACTCAATCTTTCTGTGACTGGCTCTTTCTAGGGAGCAATGGACGTTCTGTGTGGGACCTTTCAGTTGTGCACCCACAAATACACAATGTCATCTGTGTGAGACCGCACTGGTCCATTTCATTCCCCCATGACGAGGTCAGTATTTCAGTAGGATTCAAAAGAGTAGCTGGGCTCCCCCCACTGCCAGGTGCTATTGATTGTACACATGTGGTACCGAGAGGGCGCTATCACAACACTGCAGGATTCACAACAAGAAAAGATTCAATTTGATTAATGTTCATGTGATCTCTAATCACCTTTACCATTTCCTGGAGGTGTGTGCCCATGACCCTGGTAGCTGCCATGACTCCTGCATTCTGGAACATTCTCAGGTACGTGGTGCATTCAAAGGTCTGAGGGGCTTTAGTTTGCCCATGACATGAAGGTTGGTGGAGTTGTGGACAGCTGTTGTAGGTTGCAATGGGACATTGACAGGATGCAGAGCTGGGCAAAGAAGTGGCAGATGGAATTCAACCCAGAAAAGTGTGAAGTGATTCATTTTGGAAGGTTGAATGCAGAATACAGGGTTAATGGCAGGATTCTTGGCAGTGCGGAGGAACAGAGGGATCTTGGGGTCCACGTCCATAGATCCCTCAAAGTTGCGACCCAAGTTGATGGGGTTGTAAAGAAGACGTATAGTGTGTTGGCTTTCATTGGCAGGGGAATTGAGTTTAAGAGTCGCGAGGTTATGCTGCAGCTCTATAAAACTCTGGTTAGACCACACTTGGCATATTGTGTTCAATTCTAGTCACCTCATTATAGGAAAGATGTGCAAGTTTTAGAGAGGGTGCAGAGGGGATTTATCAGGATGCTGCCTGGACTGGAGGGCAGGTCTTATGAAGAAAGGTTGAAGGAACTAAGGCTTTTTTCATTGGAGTGAAGAAGGATGAATGGTGACTTGATAGAGGTGTACAAGATGATGAGAGGCATAGATAGAGTGGATAGCCAGAGACTTTTTCCCAGGGTGGAAATGACTATTACGAGGGGGCATAATTTTAAAGTGATTGGAGGAAGGTATAGGGGAGATGTCAGAGGTAGGTTCTTCACACAGAGAGTGTGGGTATGTGGAATGCCATGCCAGCAGTGGTAATGGAGTCAGATACTATAGAGACTTTTAAGCGACTCTTGGATAGGCACATGGAGGATAGTAAAATGTAGGGAATGCA
Organism: Rhincodon typus; assembly: GCF_021869965.1. Taxonomy (NCBI): domain Eukaryota; kingdom Metazoa; phylum Chordata; class Chondrichthyes; order Orectolobiformes; family Rhincodontidae; genus Rhincodon; species Rhincodon typus. The sequence continues at coordinate 111,609,317 of NC_063332.1, forward strand.
GGGTAGTTTGATCTTAGTAGGAAAATAGGTCGGCACAACATCGTGGGCTGAATGACCTGTACTGTGCTGTACTATTCTATGTTCTATGTTCTTTACCAGGCTGATTACTGGGGACAAAGTTTATCCACTGTAACTGTGACTCGTTGTTGAACACCCAACTGATACAGAGTTTTAATCTCACCGTGCCCCAACCAGAATGGTTGTGGATCAGACAATAGGGCATCTGAAGATGCATTTCTGCTGTTTGGATCGGTCTGGGGTGTCCCTGACGGAGTGTGCCACATCACCTTGGATGCTATGCTATGTACATTGAAGCAGGCAACAAGGCAATGTGCTTGACGCAAAGGAACTGGGAGAATAGGAGCAATCTTCCAAGAAGAAGGATAAAGATACTGGGGAGGAGGAAGTCCTCCATGTCCCTGGCAGAGCTCAGATGCGCCAGTGTTACAAGCCAGACAGGACCTCATTGACACCTGGTTGCAGGTAGATGACAGCTGGAGGCAGCAGACAATCATTGACTCCTACCCTTTTTGGTCATGAATCCTAAATCTTATTAACACTGCAGGGGTGACATTAAGTCTGTGTTGGCTTCATTCCTGTTCTCTTACAATAGCTGTAAATAAAAATTAATATTTGTGTTTGTTTTTGTCCGATTACTTGCCTGCGTAAAATTTTATCTTACTGGACAATGACATGGGCAGTGGGCAAAAACAGAAGTTGCTGGAAAAGCTCAGCAGGTCTGGCAGCATCTTAAGAAAAAATCTTTCCCCCTCACCTTAAACCTATGGCCGCTAGTTTTGGATTCCCCTACCCTGCGAAAAAGACCTTGTCTTTTCACCCTATCCATGGCCCTCATGATTTTATAAACCTCTATAAAGGTCACCCCTCAGCCTCCGATGATCCAGGGAATAAAACTGCAGCCTATTCAGCCTCTCCCTACAGCTCAAACCCTCCATACCTGGCAACTTTCTTGTAAATCTTTTCTGAACTCTTTTCAAGTTTAACAATATCTTTCTTTGAGCAGGGAGACCAGAATTGCATGCAATATTCTAAAAGTGGCCTAGCCACTCTTCTGTATGCTAGAAGACTAGAGAAATTGAGGGTCTCGCCCCTTTACCTGCGAATAGCCTCTCGCAATCAACTTTTGAAAAGTTTTGCATAATATGTCAAAGTTGGCCTTACTCCAATTTAAAAATTTAACTTTTAGATTCAGTCAATCCTTTTCCATCACTATTTAAAAACTAACAGAATTATGACCACTCGCCCCAAAGTGCTCCCCCACTGACGCTTCAGTCACCTGCCCAACCTTATTTCCCAAGAGAAGGTCAAGTTTTTCTCTTTCTCTAGTAGGTACATCCACATACTGAATCAGAAAATTTTCTTGTGCACACTTAACAAATTCCTCTCCATCCAAGCCCTTAACCCAATGGCAGTCCCAGTCTATGTTTGGAAAGTTAAAATTCCTTACCATTACAACCCTATTATTCTTACAGATATCTGAGATCTCCTTACCTATTTGCTTCTCAGTTTCCCACTGACTGTTTGGGGGCCTATAGTACAACCCCAATAAGGTGACCATCCCTTTCTTATTACTTAGTTCCAACTATATGACTTCACTGGACTTTCTGCCAGGAATATTCTCCCTAAGTAAAGTCGTAATGTTATCCTTAACCAAAAATGCCACTCGCCCTCCTCTCTATCCGTCCTATAGCATGTATATCCTGGAACATTAAACTATCACTCCTGCCCCTCCCTGAGCCATGTTTCTGTAATTGCTATGATATCCCAGTCCCATGTTCCCAACCATGCCCTGAGTTCATCTGCCTTACCTGTCAGGCCTCTTGCATTGAAATAGATATGGGTCTTACCTTGTTCTCTGCCTTGCTCTTGGCTGCCTTGAATATTTAACTCGCTCCTCTTCTCTACTGCACCAGGCTCAGACTTATCTCCTTTCTCACTGTTTCTTTGGTTCCTTCCCCTTAGTTGTTGAAAGGTTCCCGAATAGCACTGGCAAATATCCCCACCAAGATATTGGTCCCCTTCCAATTCAGGTGCAACCTATCCTTCTTATACAGGTCACTTCTACCCAAGAAGAGATCCCAATATGTAAAAATGTGAATCCCTGCCCCCTGCACCACTTCCTCAGCCACATATTCATCTGTCCATCCTCCATTTCTATTCTCGCTAGCACATGGCACGAAGAGTAATTCAGATATCACTACACTTAAGGACCAACTGTTTAACCTCCTGCCTAATTTTCTATGTTCTCTCTGCAGAACCTCATCCCTTTCTCTTATGATGTTGTTGTTATTGTATTTGACATTTTGCTTGGAATGATTGGTTTCAAAATTTGAATCAATTCAGCTCTTGGCCATGATGAACGTTGATATTTAAATGAAAAAAGCCTTTGAAGGTGATGATGATTCAAAGCATTTTCCAACAAATTTCATGTTCCTGCTTTATACCCATAGCCTTCTACATTAATCTTTGTTGAGCAAAATTCCTTCTTAAAAGTTAATTTGCTTGCATCAGGTTTTATTTTTCCCCAACCTTCATGCAATATTTACTGAAATAATGTGTGCAAAACGCTTAATTTCTAGCCCAGGGTAACAGTCAAAAAGTTACAGGTAAAGTGAGAGGTCAACAAAGTAGATAGATCATTGACTTATATGCATTTCTGAAGAGAAATAACTGGACTGGATACCTTGAGAAAATGGATTAGTAGGATTGATCTTTGTAAAATGGGCATTTTATTTGCTCTTGACAATCTTCTGTTCCTGAGAGTTACTATGAACATGTTACCCCCTTGACTCCTTTGTAATTATGTCTTTGCAATTATGTTTAACCAACCAATGTAACCATTGTTATCATGTAATAAACTAAAACTTGTTAGGATAAGTGTCTCTTCTTGTTAAAACTTACCTTTATTCTATCCTCCAACAACCACAGCCAACAGGCTCTTCGACCCAGTTTAGAAAGGAAGATTAAAAGCAAAATACTACGGATGCTGGAAATCTGAAAAGAAAAGCAGAAAATGCTTGAGAATTCTAGCTGGTCTGGTAGCATCTGTGGAAAAAGAAATAGGGTTATTGTTTCAAGTTTGATGTGACTCTGCTTCAGAAATGAAAGGAAGATTGGTAGCAGTACTCTTATCTAAATGTTAACTGGTAGTGGCTGCTTCAGATGCTCATACAATATGGTGATATTACCACTATGTCACTGTCTCTGCTTGCATTTGGTGAACTTGTAGCCACTTAAAGATTACCTTTTAGAGTCTGTTTTGTTGGTGAAGAACCTTGCTTGTCACCAATGTAAACTTGAAAGTCAGGTACAAACTGGAGTTCACTTTGACTTTGACAGTGTAAAATAGGCATTTCTGATTTCCATACCTAAGAGATGCAGCTCCCTGTTTGCAGTGCCTTCTTATTGTTTAAGTTTCTTTACAAACTATTTGTTCTTTAGAAAGAATCTCTACAGTTTAGTCACATATGTTAAGGGAAAGAAAGTTAGACAGTCAAGTCTTTTTCTAAACAACATACACCTACACATAACTATTTAAGTTTGCAATTACTTGGGAGTTTAATCATGTAGAGAGGGGCAATATGGTAATGTAAAACTTTGGTTTAGTATTGTACTATTAATAGAATATGGGTTTTCAATTAGAATTTCCCATGCAGTGAGTTCCCCATCTTAGGCCAGATACTAATCACTGACTACATTTTTGAGAGAGGGAGAGAAAAAAAAATTCAGAACACGAACCCATCTGGCATGTTCTCTTCATCAGTTGACTCAGAATTTGCATCTTTGAGTAGGTCTCTTGCCTTGTATTTTAGTCTGAGAACATGTATAATAAATGGAACAAAGCAAAGATTGTGATTTTAAAAAAAAACAAAATCTTCATGCAGCTGGTCCAATTTATGTTGAGCTTTCATTAAGCTTACAGAGTACTGTGACAAAAGGTAAAGATAGATCATTTTTTTGACAAGTCAAATTTTGACTTCCCCAACTGGTTTCATTATCTGGGATTTTCCGTTGACTAAAATTGTTTCAGGGAAAAGGGAAAAGTACTGACATAAAAAATTGCAGCAGTGATCACCTGACCTGGATGACCCAAATTCATGAAACCATCAATAAACAAGTCTCAGCCTGAACTGAAGTTAACATGTCATCAAAATGACTGAAATTAGTCATCAGGCCTGTTCTGAGTAATTGTTTCAGTTTACTATTCTAGAATTTTGACATATTGGTATGGAACTGCTGACAGATTGTCAAGCTTGAAAATCAATTAAACCAAACACAGGAGTACACAAGAGAACTGCATTTCAGTCAACTGCTTTGTGAGAGAGAAAGAGGGAAAAATAGATTTGTAACAGCAGAACTGGAAGTCGCTCTTTCTATTCCCTTGTTTTCCCGCCGTCTCCTGGGAGACAACACTAGGTGAAAAGCAAATTGTAGAAATATCCTTTCACTGGGAAATCTACAAATTTCAGTTCTGCTAAGGACACCAATCATCAATACATAACTATTGTCTCAGGTTAAGCCTAATACCTTCAGGAGTCAGGACTCTTTCAAAGGCATATTCTTGACCTTCCTTTTGTATTAGATGCTCTTACTTTCTTAAACTTTATACCTGTGTTTGTGGCATATTTGGTGTTAGACTTTAGCTTTATCAGGTAAATCAGCTATACAATCCCTGTTTCTTTTACTCTTGATGTAATTGGCATTTTCATTTTTGAAACTGCAATCTGTGTTTTAATTGATGTGTGTTATAGTTGTCTGCTTAAAAAAATCAAATGTCTTTGTTGCGGTCAATCAAGATGGTTAAAAAGAGAGGTGCAGATTCGCCACTCCTCATTTTGTCTTAACAGATAACCATTACCAATACTCGCTAACTCTCTTCATTTTTTGAAATATACATGTGTTTAAATACAACGTGAAGATTAGAGTGTGACTTTCCCTCTTTGCAGTGGACTAATGGCTGACAAAACCCTGTCTCACAGGCAGCATTAGGACCAGTGTAATTCAGTCAAGGGTCCTGATCCACACCTATGCAACCTCAGCATCATCTAATGTAGGAATCCCAATATAATGCTTGGATAGGACCCAAGCAAAGCCAATGGCCCTCTGACTCTGTTGTAGTCCAGTACCATTTTTTTTAGATTAGAATTAATTATACATGGAGGGTAGCTTCTTGATGGGATTCCAATCACTGTGAGTAAATTCCACCTCTAGCTCACACTGTATTGGAAACACTATTGCAGAATGATAAATGGGAGATAAACTTGAACAGACTGAAGAGCTCCAAGGAAGACATTAGATGTAGTTTCAGAAGCCTTGGACACTTGGAGGGGAAATCCAACTCATAGAAATGGAGAAAGAATTCTGCACAGCTGGTGCTAGTATTTCCGTTAAAAGTCTATTGAAATGTAGGTTTTTCCGTTTTCTCAAAATGTTTGCCAATCTTTTACATGATGATTTAGTGTGTGCATTTGTATAGACATGACCTCAAGCACTTTAGCAGCAATTCTTCCTTCCTAAGTGGCAAAAAATTGGAAAGAGTCCAAAAAAAATTCTGTCAATATCTCTGTAGGTAGTACTGCTCTTACTTCTCTTACACATGATGTTTGGTTAAATTATTCTTACTTTCACTCAATGGATAGAGTTTCATGTTCCCCTTCTCATTAATTTTAGCTCAAGAGAAGACAGAAACAATAGTGTAATATTGGTTAAAACAGCTAATTGACTATCTCCCTATTGAGCGTTATTTGCTTGCCTGAAAACAATGTACTTCTGTTTAGAAGCAGGCCCAGCAAAAACAAAAAGAAAAGAATGCTAATTACAAGAAGCATGATTAATCCCATGTGAGATGAAGTGGGATGGAGTGATAATTTAAAAGTGAATGTTGAACACTGAAGTAAGAGAGCTCAATAAAGTGCATGCTCTCCTCATTTCTACTAGGTGGTGAGAAGCTTAACTAATTGTCTTTCAAGTGCATCAGTTTGCCTCAGTAATAGCACTGAATATTAATTCACAATGGAGCTGGATATGGACCTTGCGGCTAAAGGGATCAAGGGGTATGGGGAGAGGATGGGAATGGGATACTGAGATTGCATGATCAGCCATGATCATATTGAATGGTTGTGCAGACTTGAAGGGCTGAATGGCCTACTCCTACATCTATTTTCTATGCTTCTATCAGTCAGAGGATTTGTGTTTAAATCTTTCTCCAGAGACTTGATCAGATAATCTATTACTGACCATTCATCACAGCGTTGTGGGAGTGCTGCACAGTCAGAGATGCCATTTTTCAGGTGAGTTATTAAACTGATCCTCCACCTGCTCTTTATCATGGCCATAAAATATCACAAGGCATAATTAAACGTGCAGAGGTGTTTTCCTGGCCGATGTTTATCCACCAATTTACAGATGATTTGGTCATCATCTCATTGCTGTTTATGGGATCATACTGTTTCAAAGTACTTCAAAACATTCTGTGGTCATGAAACGGACTATGCAAATATAAGTTTTTCCTTCTTGGCACAGTGCATTTCTGAATTCTCCAAAAACATCAAAGATGATAATCAAGAATGATATCCCTGCCCAGATAAGACACGACAGTATAGCTCAGTAAGAGTTGATAAGATACTCATAGATGAGTACAGCTCAGTAAAAGTTGGTAAGATACTCATAGATGAGTAAGGCTATTTAGCCCATCTTAATTAATCCCTCAAAAATGCTATACACTTTACACTGCTGCTTCTGATTTTTCAGTGATTCCAATGTTTTTACATCACCAAACTACTTGGAGTCCAAAGGGTGCATCAGTTTCTGCATAGACAACTTCCTGATGCCAATCATAAAGTTATCTTTCACAAGTTTGAAATTGTTTTGTCATGTCCAATTCCTACTATTTAACTTAATATTTAATTTGGGGTTAGCCATTTCCGTACCATTTAAAATAATTTGGCCCTTGGGTATGTCTTTTTTCAGCTAAAATGCTCCAATTGCTTCAGACCTTCTTCTGAACAGGAGCTCTGAACATTGGGGAGCGGCTTTGCCGCTCTTGTTTGTACTGTTCCTGGTGCTTGAATATCTCCTGAATTTCCAGTCAATGAGAACTGGACATGATTCATAGGGTTCGATGTAGAATGTATCGATGTAGTACAGGATTGTAATTCCCCTCTGACTTTTCTGAATGCTGCTGTACAATAGTTGTTGATGTTGAGCATTGAGCCTACCTAGATTCCAAACTATTTTGGCCTGATATTCGAAAATGTAATCATTTGCTTTGCTTTTCTGAATCCAAATTACAATAAATAAGAATAACACTGTGATTCCAATAATGAACCTCATGCAACTAATTCTTCTTGGCATTTCCCAAAACGTGGTTTTCAACTCATTAAACAAATTACTTGCTACATCCAGGTTTTTGGCTGAATCTTTATTATTTCAAGCTTAATCAGTAATTTTTAAAGTGGAATTTTCTGTAATATCCTTTAGAAACTTAAATTCATGTAGAGTTTACCAGTGTCATTTTGTGTTGCTGCTTCCTTAAAGAAATCAAGCAGGTTTTATCCCATCTAAATGTAAGTTTACTGATGTTTACCCAGATCTAATCACTTGTTCTAACATTACCTCCCTCTGAATTTAAAGCACTCGTGTCACTTTGAACCCTAAAATTATCATTAAACCCGCTAACAATTGTTATTGCTTCATGAAAAAAGCCATGTTTTGGAAAGACTATGGAGAGATTTGGAGGGACTGCTAACTTTTCAATACTTTTGCTTAACTGCCTCTGGACCTCAATCCTACCACCAAGGATCATTTCATCACTTCCTGAGCCAGTGCTAACTGTATCTTCCCAACATGGCTTCCAAATTCATAATTCCCCAAATCTGCAAAGTCTTTGTCTAGATCCTTACTCAAACTCACAAAAGTAAAAATAATCTTTTCAGCTTATTCCCAGTCCCATGGAAAATTGTTCTTCTTCAATCAATTCCTTTTTTCTTCTCCCCTGGGCAGTCTCTTCACAGCTATATTGTCTGCTGATGCCTTCCATCATTTTGTCAGTTTCTAGTTTGCTGTTGTTAATGTCTTCTTTTCACCGCAGATGCCCAGTCTCTCTACATCCCCATTCCCCAAAACAGGCCGCTGTTTTTCTCTTGAATGGTACCCAACCAATCCACGTCGGCCACCATCCTCCTCTACCTAGCAGACTTTGTTTTTACTTTGACCAAGATTGCCTTTGATGCCTTTCTTCAGATAATGAGTACTGGCTATGCTTGCTTCTTGGAGAGTACAAGAAAATAAGACATAAGAATAGAAGTAGGCCATTCACCCATCAAGTCTGCTCCACCATTCAATGAGATCATGGTTGATTTCAAAATTCTCAACTCCACTTTCCTGCCTTTTCTCCATGAATCTTGATTCCCTGAATGTCTAAAAATCCGTCCATCTCAGCCACATATATAATGACCCAGTCTCTACAGTCCTCTGTGATAAAGAATTCCATAGATTCACTAGCCTCTAAGAGAAAATAGACTTCTTCATCACAGTCTTAAATGGTCGACCCATTTTTCTGAGATGATGCCCTCTGGTTCTAGACTCTTGCACAGGGGGAAACAACCTTTCTGCTTCTTTGATATGAAGTTCCCTGAGAATTTTGCATGTTTCAATAAGTTCACTTCTCATACTTCTAAACTAGAATGAGTACATTTCCAACCTACTCAACCTGTCATCATAAGACTGTACCTCCATACATGGTATCAGCTCAGTGAACTCTCTCTGGACTGCCTCCCATGCCAGTATATCTATCCTTAGATAAGGAGCCTGAAAATGTTCATAATATTCCAGCTGTGTCCTGACCAGTCCCTTGTATAGTTTTAGCAAAACCGCCCTGTTTTTATACTCCTATCCCTCTGACATAAAAACCAACAGTCTATTTGCCATCCTTATTACCAGCTGAAATATGATGCTAGCTTTTTATGGTACACGGACAAGGATTCTCAAATCTCCGTATGCTGTAGCTTTCTGAAATCTTTCCTCTTGAAATAATATTCACCTTCTCAATTCTTCCTGCTAAAGTGCGTAATCTCACACTTTTTCCACATTATTTATGCTCTGTGAAGTTTTTGCACACTTGCTTAACCTATCTCTCTGTAGACTCTTTCTGTTCTCCTCACCACTTGCCACTCCACCTATTTTTGTGTCATTGGCAAACTAGGTGATCGTACATTCAGGTCATTCATATATATGGGAATAATTGTGGCTTCAACACCAGCATTCCCTCTAAATTTCTTACTGGTCTCATGGGGCCTGTGAAGCCCATGTGCCATAGTGACTTGTGGAATTGGAAGTCAATTCCATGGTCAATGTGTTGACACCGAACATCACCTGGAGAACATCGGAGTGGCTGATCATGCTCACTCCAGTGCACAGCTTAGAGAGAATATTGTGCAGCACTGATCTCTGTGGCACAACACAAGTTATAGGTTGTCATCATGAAATTGCACCCCCTCCTCCTTTTATCCTAACTCTTTAGATTTTATTTATTAGCCAATTCTCTATCTTTGGAACATTCTTTGTTTCTGACATGCGTCTTCTCCTTCATCACTTTATTCTGTTACAATGACAGCTATTCCCTGCTCTCTGCCCGAATTGAAAAACATAATTTGTTTCAAATTTTGGCCCATCCCATGCCTACACATGGTCCATGTGCAATTCTATCCATTTCTTTCCACAACTACCCTCCCATTTCTAAGAACAGAGTGTTGACTATTATCTCACTATAAGCCCATTGGCTCACACAGATACCTTGATGTCACTTCCAGTAAAGCTTCTATTTAATTCTCCCACTCTGTCTCCATCCATTTTGACCATGTCACCTTCCATATCAATGCTTCCAATCAGCTCTCCTTTGTCTTCAACCAAGGATTTCCCTTCACTGTGATTGAGAAGACTCTCAAATATATTGTTACCACCTCCACACTTCCACTTTCACCTCTATACCTTCTTGCCAGAACTGGGATAAAATTCCCTTTATTCTCACCTGCCAGACCCCAACCTCTACTTTCAATGGATTAGTCTTTGTCATCTCTGTGACCTGCAGGGCAAGGTCACCATCAAGTGTGTCTTTGTCTCTGTTTTTGGCATCTTTAGAGGCTGTTCCTTCCATGACATAATGGCCCACTGCTCAATCAATCCCAATATCTCCTCCCCTTCCCAAGGAAATACAGGAGATGTAATTTCTGAGGTGAAATCTTTGAAGCTCCTGAAAGACATGGGTTTGGAAATAGGTTGAGATGGGTGGAAACGAGATTCTTGATGTCGAGAGTAAAGGGTTTGATTCTTCAACAAGGTTTTGAATGGTGATGTGCGAATCTTGCTAGTGAGCAGCTAGAGGCCGATTTTTCACAAGTGTTCACCCAGTGCTTCTGACTCACCTGCCTGCTGCGCAGGTCCCTGGTCTCCCGCCAGACCTCCGAGTGCCAAGTGTTCCTTTCTCGAACAGCTGCAGAGTTGTCAGAGTGAGGTACTCACCAGGCTGTGTAGGCAGCGTAACATTCCCAGCAAGGTGTCAGGAGCTAAGCTGGTGGGTGCTGCAAGAGGCAGCCTCTCATCTTCAGAGGCCCAGGAGGTATCTTCAGGGAAGGCTGGCAGCTTGAGCATGGAGCTGGTAGACGCACTTGTTGTACCTGCAAGACATGAGAGAGAGGGCATTGTGGCCAATGGTTAGAAGTGTGGTACAATGAATTACACTGACAGAAGGGTGAATGTGAGAAACTTGCTGGGATGAAACGACACTGACAGCGGCGTGAATGTGAGATACATGGTGGGACTTGCTGGGTGGGCAAGATATGAATGTCCCTGCATCCTCTCGGGAATTCTCCTGGACTTTTCCTGCAATGTTTAATATTTTTCTCCTTGGGGTAGACAAATGAGGAGCCGAATGTCAGGCGGGTGGCCTCCCTCTGCCCAATTATAGATGGTCTTCTTCTGTAATGAGAGAAAAAAAAGTTGAATGAGATGGAAGTTGGTGGCCCAGCTGCTAGTGTTGGTGCAGGTGGTTGACAGGTAGCGAGAAGCTTCTAGGGATGTAGCAATGTAGGTGGTATAGGAGATTGGGGTGGGCGAGAGCGAGTGAGAGAAGATATTGCAGGCAAGAGTGAGAGTGGCAGAACATGAGCCTTGCTGGGAGGTGGGAGCAGTAGCAGTGATAGAGTGGGAGTCAAGTGGCAGAGGGAAGAGTGTGGCACTTGCCCTGATTCAATAGAAAACGTCATTGACCTTTTTTGTGGCACTGCTGACCGTTCCTCTGCACTGTGAAGGCGGCATTGACACATGTAGCTCCCCCAGCTGCCAGGGTCTGGTGTCATGGCCGCCACTGCCAGCTGTCTGGAAGAGGACTGCTCTCCTCTGCAGCACCCCTTCCACCAGGACCTCCACGTCCCTGTCAGAGAATGAAAGTACCATCTTCCCCTTCTCCGATATGATCAGATTCTGTCTGCCAAGGAGCAGGGCAGATTTTGAACGCCAGGGCTCCTCTAGCTATACAGTGACTTTTCAAAGATGGTGCAGATGCAAGGTTCTTTTGACTAGTATTCACTGAGTGGCGAGTTGTTCTGGGAATGGCATGTGGTAAGATGTAGCTGGAAGCGGATGTGAGAGATGTCACAGAGAATGGGTAGGTAATTAATTTGGTAAGATATGGCGAGAGAACTCATGAAAAACCCTCCAAAAAATCCCGACAGAATCCAGACTGACCCAAAAGATCCCTCGGCTTCAGCCTAGAGTGAATGTGAGGTAGCAGAGAAGAGATTATTGCCATTTTGGAGCAGATGAGGTCATTGACCTTCTTAAAGCATTGCTGGGCTTTCCTCCAGACCATCAGCACTGCTCACTAACCCTGAGGTCCATCTCTGAACAGGTTGGCAGGGTCCAGTGACATAGACTCCTCTGGTCTGCCTGAGGCAAAAGATAGCCTCATCTTCGCCATATTGTCCAGCAGGTGCTCCAGGTTCCTGTTGGCAAAGTGTGGAGCTAAGGTGCCTCTGCCTGCCTTCTGCAAGGCAGTTCTTGAGAAACAGGGACCACACAGATTAGTTCCAGACTTTTGGCGTTTTATCCGGTACACAACTTTTAAATACGGCGCAGGCAACGAGAGATCCTGGCAGTGGTGAGTACTTCCGCCTCTGGTGAGATGGAAGTTAGGATGAGCGAGGTGACATAGGGCTATGGTGGTTAGGTAGTGAGGCAAGTTGTGGAGAACAGTGTGAGAAAACCCACAAAGAGGTTCTCGCAGAGAGAACCCCACCCCCCACAAGCCATGCTAAAATCGACATTGAGACGATTTCTGTTAAAATTCAGTCCCTGGTCTTTTAAACCATTCCCTTCTGAGTGCACAGTGCCCTAAATATTGCCTCCGGGTTAAATAGGGATTTACTTGTACTTCTTTGAATTCTGCACACTGTGGTTTACTCTGCATGTTGGGGAGTCCCAGTGCAGATCAGGTCATCACATTTCTGAGCATTCTGTGTAATACACAATAACTTCCAGTTACTTGCTATTTTAGTTCTCAGCTCCACTCCCACACTGACCTCTCAGTTCTCAGCCTCCTACACCGTTCCAATAAAGCTCAATGGAGACTTGAAAACAGAACCTCATCTTTCAGTTAGATATTTTACAAACTTGTGGACTTAACGTTAAGGTCAACAGCTTCAGATTGTGTTTTGTTCGCAGTCTTTTGGATAGCAGTTATTAAAAATTCAGTCATTACACCTCATCTAGAAACCATTTGTTAATTTTGCCATGCATTGTCGTCTTCTTTGTCATTTAAACACTTCTGTCTTCCATCTATCACAAAGCTTACTTCTGATTATTTCTTCCCCTCCTGCTTTTCTCATTTCTGTACTTGTTTAAATCTCTTACATCGCCAGTCTTTTCCAATTCTGAAGTAAAGTCACTGATCGTGAGCAGCATTTTTGTGTCCACCTGGAGCTTTCAGAAGGACCAGCGGCAGAATCTAATTGAGCAGGAATCAATAATCAGTTTCCTGATGGCAGGTTAACATTCTGATCGTAAGTTATCAGAATCATTCATTCAGATAGGCCTTTCCTGACTGTAAACCTGTTTTGCATTTATTGACATGTCAAATATCCTCATTGACATTCCAGGTCACTGGAATTATTTTCATAGCCACATACCCAACTACAAAGATGAGGTGTGTACCTGCTAGAGTAGATTTCATCCTTTCAGCCCCAGTGAGTGCAAACATCTTTGGTTACTTGGGTCTATTGTAACCAAGCCATTTTTATTGTGCACATGTTTAGTGCCAGGGCTGAAGCCTCTTGATATCGATGAGCTCATTTGAAGTCTCATATGCAATCTGGCTTGTTTTTATGAAAAGCTTGCAGTTTTAGGGGTGAAGCCTAACTGGGCTAAAAAGCCGACGCAAGGCAGTCGCACTGCCTGATGCCAGGAAATTTGGTTAGGCAGGATGTAGGGCTGAACTCAAAAGGTCATCTTTAGTGGTAATGTCCATGTGCCTTTGGTGAAAAGCTATCCGATGTGTACATTTTTGAGGCACATTACCACATTACCACATTGAGGCCAGTAGTGCTGCATTGGTACTTGTAATGAAGGAACAGACATTGATTATAGATGAAACATCCAATGGAGATGAATGGTACCTAACCTTCTGTGTGACAATTCTCTGTAGAGGCAAACTGACAATGCTTAACTTGCACTCATAGGAGCAGGAAGAGTTGAGCAGAGACTGGTACATACCCTGCTGATGGCAGCAAATCACTCACCCCCTTGTGACACTGGAGTCAGATTCTCTTAAGCTGCCCATAGATGCCAAACTCACCATCACCTCTGTCCAGAATTCCTTTATCAATCTGGATGGCCTCTCATTGCCATCCATAGGAAAATAACTTCCCTATCCTCCTGTATGGCTTTCAAGAGAATGACAAGAGAGGCATGGCATCCCTTTTAGCCTGCTGTCTTGTTTCTGTATGAGTTGGTGGGTGGGCATGATGAGCTGAAATTGAGTAATTTTCCTGGGTTATGGAGAATGAAGCTCTGTCTGGGTGATTTTTCAAATGACCCTGGTTTCTAGAACCTGGAAGTTCCCAGCAAGCTTCAGATTTTCCAGCCCATAAAATTTGGTGACCTGCCCATGTGACTTGCCAAATGTAATGGGCAGAGAAGAATGTAATTGTGTGGGAAAACCTGCCCTACCCCTCAGTACAACTACCTCCTGCTTTTCCATCTGCATCGATATTTAATCTCAACAAAAGACAGTTCACCCCAATAACTTGGTTTCTCTCTCCACGGATGATGCCTGCCCTTTAGAGATTTTCCAGCATTTTGTGTGTCTATTTTAGATTTCTGACATCCACAGTATTTTGTATTTTACTAGGTGGTTCTTATGCAGATACTCCTCAAGTTGACTTCTGATAATAAGTTCATTACATTAAATTAAATATTAACACTTGTAATTATTTGTTTCTCTTTTGTCACTGTTATTGAATATCAGAGCTACATTAGCTTATTTCTAATCCGTCAAAACCTCCCTAAAATCTATCAACTCATAATGATTGATTATAGATCACAAATCTGTTGGAGTATCTCACAATTCTTTGAGATAAACCATGTCTAATTCTGAGATGCTATTTATTTTATGCCCTTTCAATTTGCCTAGAATGTCAATCTTATTCACATTAAAGTCAAAAATGTCACCTTGGCACATATTTTTGAAAAGGATTTGTTACTAATATGTTCCCTTGTGATAATTGATACTTTGATAACAGAATCGTTCTGACTGTTCACTGCTGTGCTGATCCATTGATTCATCTTTGCTCCTCTTCTCTGAAAGTTTGATTGCTGTCATTGTGCCGAAAGGATTTTTTTTGTTCTTCTGTTTCCTTCTGTTCTTGTACCTTCGTTTCTGGTGCCTCTGCTCCTTCCATCATCATTTTAACATATTTATGTATGATCTTAAATTCATCTCAGTGACACCATTCTCTTCCCACGACTGACTCCTTTAAAAAATCCATTTGGAATCCCAAGTCTGAATTCTCTGGTTTTGCCAAGCTTTATTATATTATGCAGTTAATTATCTCATGCAATTATTCATTGTTAATGGATACCATTTGCTTCAGCTCAAGTATGCCAGATTTTAAATGTGCTCCATATAGCTTTCACTAAAATTTGGAGGAACATACCCATTTCTTCCATTTCTTCCCTTAGTTCTTTGAACATAACCCTAGGTTACAAACCTAGCTTTTATTTTTTTGGTTTAATTGGGTTCCATATCTCATTCATTCTACGGTCACTGTTCCCAGAGATGATTTGGCATGGATTTCCTATATATTGGTTGGTCATTTAGGAGTACTAGTTCAAGATAAAGATTCAGTCTTGTAGTTCCCTAGTGAATCATGAAGTAGCCATGTATTACTTTGCATTTTGATTGAAATGACTTCCCTTGTCTCCTTTTCGTATGGAAAACTGTCCTGTATGCTTCAAACCCCAATTGAATGTAATTTACAAATGGTGAGTATTATTGTTAGGACCCAAGGTGAAAAAGAGTCCATTGATCAAAATGTGACTGCATTTCTACAGCTCACAGAAATCCAGTGAATTTGTGCAACTGTAAAATGATCTAGTTAAATACAGGATTGTTTTGAACATAAGAGATCTTGAAGTGAGAAAGAAGAAACTTACTCTAAGGAAAGTGATTGATGTACAGAAATACTGAGGTTGAACAGAACAGGCCTTGCATTAAGTTCATAGACATTTTAAGTCAAATGATAAGAACAAGGACACTACACAATAGAAAATGAAGGCATGTCCTAGGAAAGCAGTGCTTTCATTACAGGGAACTAAATTATTTTGCACACAAGTAAATGATAAAAAGGAAGCAGAACACATAGATTCAGATGATCACTGGATAAATATCAGCTTAAGATTCTGATAAATCACTCAACACTGTACAACAGGTTGGTTCAGTCAGGTCAATAGGTAATAAATGGTTTATGATAGATAGAATAATGACTGCTGAAGGAGAACATAAGGTGTCAGATGTCAGGTGTGCATTATGCAATATCATGATCTTCACAGAGCTGTGTGAAGTGGCTCCACATGGCAATCCAAAAATAATTAATCCCTCAGATGTAAGGTTGATGCAGTACGATGCGCCGCACATGCACTGACAGGACACATTTCTCCAATATCCCAATGCAATGTCAAGAACAAAGATTGGAGTTCCAGATCATAGACATGAAATAAAGGCCATTTATTCAGACAGAGCAAGTCTAAAACTTGAACAGCTAACCCTCAATAAACCAAAAGTGATTTGTGAGGTGTCACAGCACAGGACAGATCGTAGAGGAAAACAATAAGTTGTTTAAAGGTTTAGGTTGTCTTCCTGGAGACTGTCATCTTGTAGTAGACTAAACTATTTCAGTATCTGTTGATCAAAGTTCCAGCTGCCTTCAAGGTCAGCCTGAGAAACAGGATAGAAGAGATGGAAAAGAAGCAATAGTTAAATTAGTAATAACTCCTACAGAATGGATTGGCAGCCTGGTAGCAGTAAAATTACCTGGAAAACTCAAAGTATGCATTAACCCAAAGGATCTAAAAGGAGCTCTGTAGAGATTTCATTACCCCATGCCAACCATCGAAGATATTATGCTTAACTTGTAAAAGCAAAACTCTTCATTACACTTGAGGCAAAAGATGGATACTGGCAAGTGAAGCTGGATGAAAAAACAGCTTTCTAATTACTTCCTGGAATAATAGTTGTGCATGACATTTAGGAGTGATTTCAATTGCATGGAAAACTATGGAAGAAGTTAAAGCAAGGAGGGTTCAGCAGAGGTTATAAAGTTTCCAGAACAAGTAATAGGACACAGAGTATGGAAAGGATCAGGAACCTAACATCAGGCACAGCAGATAAAAGGACCACTATGAGAATGGTGCAGTCAGGACAGGATTAAGGGTGCTGTACTTAAATTCACGCAAGAGATGAAACAAGGTAAACGAGCTTGTAGTGGAGATTGAAATTAGCAAGTATGATGTTGTGGGTATCACAGTGATGTGGCAACAAACAGGATCAGGGCTGGGAAATAAACATTCAAGGATACACGTCCTATCAAAAAGACAGGCAGATGGGCAGGGGATGAGGTTGCTTCGTTAGGAAGAAATGAAACTAAATCAATAACAAGAAGTGATATCATGTCGGAAGGCATGTAATCTGTGTGGGTAGAATTGAGGAACTGCAAAAGGAAAAGGACCCTGATAAGGGTTGTACACAGGCTTCCTAGCAGTAGTCAGGATGTGGGGAAGAAAATAAATCAGGAGATAGAAAAGTCGTGTAAAAATGGCACTATTACAATCATCATGGGGGACTTCATTATGTAGATTAACTGGGAAAATCAGGTTGGTAGCAGATTTCTAGAAAAGGAATTTGTGGAATGTATATGAGATGGATTTTTGGAGCAGCTTGTGGTACAGCACACTAGGGAGCAGGCAGTTCTGGATTTGGTGATGTTTAATGAGGCAGACTTGATTAGGGAGCTGAAGATAAAGGAATCCCTGGGGGCAGTGACCATATTATGAGAGAATTTACCCTGCAGTTTGAGAGGGAGAAGCTGGAATCAGATATAACAGCATTCCAATTGAGTAAAGGTAGCTACAAAGTCACGAGAGAGGAGCTGGCCAGAGTTGACTGGAAGGGGAACCTACAATCCGACCCCACTACCAAGGGTATATTTCCAACCCCCCTCCAATCTGCCTTTCTTAGGACCACGCTCTCCATGACTCCCTCGTCCGCTCCACACTCCCCACTAGCCCCACCACCCCCAGCACTTTTCCCTGCAATCGCAGGAAGTGCTATGCATGCCCTTACACCTCCCCCTCAGCTCCATTCAAGGCACAAAACAAACCTTCCACATTAAACAGAGTTTGCTGCATCCGCTGCTCCCAATGTGGCCTCCTCTACATCGGGAGACCAAGCGGAGGCTCGGAGACCACTTTGTAGAACATCTGTGTTCTGTTTGTGACAAACGACAACACCTTCTGGTCGCAAACCATTTTAACTCCCCCTTCAACTGCCTGGGTGACATGTCCATCCTGGGGCTCCTCCAGTGTCACAATGACACCACCTGCAAACTGGAGGAGCATCATCTCATATTCCGCCTTGGGACCCTATAGCCCAATTGCCACAAGGTGGATTTCACCAATTTTAAAGTCTCCCCAGCTCAGCCTCGTCCCATGATCTACCCTTCCTCTCATCCCCGCCTCCTTGACCTGACACAACCTGTCCATCTTCTCTCCCACCTATCTGCCCCTCACACCTCACTGACCGATCCCCACCACTGCCTACCTGCATTCACCTATCACCATCCCACCTACCTTCCCCAGCCACACCCCTCCTCTCTCTATTCATTTCTTAACTCCCTTCCCCCTCCCCCATTTCTGAAGAAGGGCCCTGACACGAAACATCAACTTTCTTGCTCCTCTGATGCTGCCTGGCCTGCTGTGTTCCTCCACCTCCACACTGTGTTATATCTGGGTCTGTACTTGACATGTTTATACGGATGAGGATATCTGATTGAAACCTACAGAATACCGAGAGGCCTGGATAGAATGAATATGGAGAAGATGTTTCCACTAGTAGGAGAGGCTAAGACCCGAGGGCACAGCCTCAGAGTGAAGGCTCGACTCTTTACAAGTGATGAGATGAGGAGGAATTTCTTCATCCCGGGGGTCATGAATCTATGGAACTCATTGACACAGAGGGCTGTGGAGGCCAAGTCATCAAGCGTATTTAAGACAAAGATAGATAGGTTCTTATCAATAGGGATCAAGGGTTATGGGGCGAATGCAGGCGAATGTGTTTAAGAAACATCTGCCATGGTCGAATGGTAGAGCACTCAATGGGCCAAATGACCTAATTCTGCTCTCTTTATATACCTTGGATGACATATCAATTTTCTTACAATAGAATTGTTCCGAGGTTGTCAAAACCATCAAATTTAAATTCAATTGGCCTTCAATTGCTAAGTGCTTGGTTTAAACTAATTGGCTGATTCCAGCTGGTTGCCAAATAATGAAACAAGCCTAAGTTTCCGATCACAGAGCCAATTGATACATGTTTCAATTTTAGAACTGGCTATACATCTTCAGCTACATACAGACACATTTTTTTCTGTATAAATCTCTAAGCTTAGAAAAGCACTTTATCTCTTAAAGGAACCACACACTCTCCACAACTTTGTAACAGAGCTTTGTCATTATTACCACCCTATCTCATTCATGAGTCTTAGAGAAATTAAATGTCCAATTACATTTTCTTTGAATATTCTTAGACAAGCAATCAAACATTTCAATTTCATTTCAGTCACTAATATTTCTTGCATGTTCATTCTTTACATTTAGATACCACAGGTTTCCAAAAGTAACATGCTAAATTTCTTTAGACACTTCTCATCTGAAAATTATTCCAGACTAAATTAATGGAAGTGGTTGTTTCATTTTAATTTTCTTTTTTAAAACGGTGTTTCAATAGAGACTATATAAAAACCGAAAGAACTGCGGATGCTGTAAATCAGGAACAAAAACAAAGTAGCTGGAAAAGCTCAGCAGGTCTGGTAGCATCTGTGAATGAAAAAACAGAGTTAACATTTCGGGTCTGGTGACCCTTCCTCAGAGCTGATGGTGGCTGGGAAGACATCAGTTTACATGCAGAAAATAGGGAGGTGGGTGGGGTAGGGAGTAAACGATAGAATAGAGCCACATAGCCTGCCAATACACACCCACTGTTGTTAGTCATTAACAGTCCCCATTTACAACTATTCACCCTCCCAGCCTGATTGTTAGCAACTCCTTTGTCTGTCCAACTGTCTTTCTGTCTCTTTGGGCTCTATCTTATCGTTTACTCCCTACCCACCCACCTCCCTATTTTCTGCATATAAACTGATGTTTTCCCAGCCACCATCAGTTCTGAGGAAGGGTGACCGGACCCGAAACATTGACTCTGCTTTCTCCTTCACAGATGCTGCCAGACCTGCTGAGCTTTTCCATCTAAGACAACAAGGTGCAGGGCTGGATGAACACAGCAGGCCAAAATCTACTTTGTTTTTGTTTCAATAGAGACTATTTATATGTATGTTCATCTCTTGTTCTTGTTCTAGGCAATGGCCTTGTGATATTATTGCTGGATTGTTAATCTTGAGACCCAGGTAATGTTCTGGGAAGGATCGTCGACGTTTTGAGCCTAGGACCCTTCATCATGAGTCCTGACGAAGGGTCTAGGCCGGAAACATTGACTCTTCTGTTCCTCTGATGCTGCCTGACCTGCTGTGTTCCTCCAGCTCCTCCAGTTCTTGCTATCTCCTAATGTTCTGGGGACGTGGGTTCAAATGCTGCATTGGCAGATGATGAAACTTGGATTCAATAAGAAATATGGAATCAAGAGTCTAATGATGACCATGAATCCATTGTCAATTGTCAGGAAAACCCATCCAGTTCACTAAAGTTCTTTAGGAAAGGAAACTGCCATCCTCACCTGGGCTGGTTGACATGTGACTCCAGACCCACAGCAATGTGGTTGATGGGAAATAAACAATGGCCTAACCAGCAATGCCCTCATCCTCTGAATGAATTTTTTAAAAATAATCTGTCCGGGCTGCCTTTCAGGAATTGTAAACAAAAGGGATGTGTCTTGCTTTAAACATTTGCCAGCTTGCAGTGTGGTTTTAGTTTTCTGACCATAATGCTTCAAACTACCTCTTTCATTCAGGGCTCCTGAGGGGCTCTGACCTCGCTGCATGGATTTTTGGCCTGTCATCCCTCCAGCACAGTTCTCTCACCTCACACGGCAGCTCCTGCCCGGAGTCCTCCTTCAGATTCTTCGGAATTCACCAAATTCACCAAAGATCCTCAGACAGCACCTTCCAAACCCACGACCACTTCCATCTAGAAGGACTAGGGCAGTAGACATATGGGAACACCACCACCTCCAAGTTCCCCTCCAAGCCACTTAACATCCTGACTTGGAAATATATTGCCTTTCCTTCACTGCTGCTGGGTCAAAATCCTGGAATTCCCTCCCTAGTAGCATTTTGGGTCAACCCACAGTAGGAGGACTGCAGCTGTTCAAGAAGCAACTCACCATCACCTTCTCAAGGGCAACTAGGGATGGGCAAGAAATGCTGGCCAGCCAGCGATGCCCACATCCCACAAATGAATAGAAAAGAAAAGATCTCATTCCCACCTGTCCAGTATGGCTCTCTGTCCTATCTAAGAGAGGTAAGTGAAAACATACTCAATCAAACGCAGGGCCTGGCCCAGGAACGTGACATGCTGACTATGTCAGAGTCTGTTGTTACATAACTGGACAATTTTACAGGACTTCAGTAACTAGATCAATGTTTGTTTCTTTTCATGAATATAAACGAAGAGCAAGTCTTATCACTGAAGTGTAAATCTATCTCTGCAGGATTACAGATATCTTGAAGCACTATACAGAATATTACATAATCCAACTTCTATGTTTCTTCATCCAGGTGTCTTACATTATCTTCTATTTTCCTGCGTTTACACAGACTTGTTTGCATTTAACTCAAGGCCAGCTAATTTACTGATAGTGTGGCTCTTACACTTCTAGCCTGTCCTTGTACATCTGCAGTTCCCATTTACTTTCACTATTACTGATGGTATGGCTGAAAATTTAACCGTTAAATAAGTATAAATTATTCATTCACTTCATCCGAGAATGGATCCATCCCTGGACTCTGTGGCAAGATGAAGGCAGCTATCTTCCCAAAAGATTCATTACTAAATTGAAAATTCTCCATATTGGAAACCCAATGTGTTCCAGTGGCACTTAGAAGAAAAGTAAGAATGGACCAAAGGACAGGTCAGTACGATTCCAATAGGGAGGCATTGTAATGAATAGACAGTACTTTGGGTATGTAACAGGAGTGTGTGAATACATTGGCTACTGTTAGTCTGCATCTTTTGTAAAATTACAAGATAAATTCTGACTAAAATCAAGAACAGTGCTTTATGGTTCAGCTACTTTAAGGCTATTATTTGTGTCATGATTGTTTGATTGTGGCCTGGGTAACATTTAGGATGAAAATGTTTAAGGTTATCAATGTTTGTGAACAAAAATGGTTAATTCAATTCTGCCTGGGCAACAGTTTGTATAATTGTCATGCTTGTGATTACAGAAGTGCAATAAAGAATTTCCAAGTGCATAGCACTTTCCACATCCTCAGGATATCCCAAAGAATTACAATTTGAAGTGTAGTCACTGCTGTATTGTAGGCAAAATAAACTGTGTTTGCACACAAGAAAGTCCCACAAACAACATTAAGTTAATAGCCAACAATCTATTTCTGTTGGTGTTAGTTGAAAGATAAATATTGGTCAGGTTACTTTTCTTCCAATTGCTTTACGGACATGTTTACATCCACTTGAGAAAGACTCAATTTACCATACAGTGTGAAGTACACCACCTCAGATTTTATAGTAATCCCTCAGTGTTGCATCAAAGGACCGATGAAAATACTTAAACCTTAGAGCTAGGCTTAAACCCACATCCTTCTAACTCAGAGACAAAAATTTAACATTGCGTGAGGTTTGACAATAATGAATCGAGAAGGAGCCATGAATTGATCTGATTCACACCACTCTTAACTGCTGTTAATTGTGATGCTGCTACATCCTCTTCATCTTGATCTCCCACTCGACAGGTTTCACTTTCCATCTCTCCCTCCTCCGCTATCTCACTGTGCAATCTTTTTACAAAGCAGTGAAAAACATCAGGCAAGGGATCTGGCATGGTGCTAGTAATATCATATATCAACTCCATTAACCTCACCAAGCCATTTGAATTTCCTTTCAATGTAATGTGCTCATTTCAAAGGAAGAACTTAAATTTATATTGCATTTTTCACAAACTTTGTGTTTACAACGAACAAAGTATTTTTGGAGGATAATCACTGTTGTAACATAGAAAATTCCAACATATGTGGATGAAAAGATCACAGTTCAGCTGCATGTTCCATTGATGTATGCACTGTGATCACTGCTCCTCATTCTGGTCTTGAAATGATGTAGGTATAAAGAAGATACATGCAGTATTACACCTAACTTGCAGCCCAGAAGGTCAATGGGTTACTCATCACAGAATGCCTAGTCTCAGCGAGCTGGATGCTCATGAGTAGGTGTTGCTCAATGGCATTACTGATGGCCCTTTCAACTACTTGACTGATAATGGGAAGTTGAAAAGCCAGTTATTAATAGTTTTAGATCCTGTTACAGATGTCAAATATCAGAGCTATCTTTGATGTTATGTACCAGTCTCATAGACATACAGGAACAATGAGGATAAGTGAGTGATTGGGTCTTCAACAATCCTGCAAAGATATTGTCAGACTTGTCATTTTCATATTGCCAAGGCCTCCTAGTTATATATTATCGACTTGTTTAGTGAACTGACTTGGCTGGGCACCAACATCTATGATGATTAAGACTTTTTGAGGAACCCAAATAGAATTGTCAGCCTGGTCACATTTCTGCAAGTACAACCAACCTTTCCAATGTCTCTTCTTGACCAAAATACTTCCATTTTCATGATTATATAAGCAGCATCTCCTTCCTTAATAAAGCAAAAGTAATAACAAAGAGAAATTTATTGTATTATTACTATAAAATCACACAGGAGAAAGTCTTTTGTCTTACCATGCCTGTGACTCTATGAAAGAGATACCCAAATTAGTTTCACTCACTCCTACTTCAGGTTTTGAAGAAGAGTTATATCAGAATCAAACTTTAATTCTGCCTCTGTTTCCTCAGTTGAGGTTCTCTAGTGCTTTCTGTTTCTATTTTAGACCTCCAGCATCTGTAGTATTTTGCTTTAGTGGTACTTTGTTTTCGGATATCATTATGGCGTGAGGACTAGGATAAAGACCTAAAAACAACTTGAGGTATGTAAAAATAACAAAAATTGGATAAATATTTGAAATGCAAATAAAAACTACAGGCAATGGGAAAAGAAAAGAGAAACCCTTTCAAAGAGCCAACTTGTGGGATCATGATCACTACAAAACTGCAAAGTAGTCCATCCCCAATTTCAAAAGCTAACTAGGGCTAGTCAATTAATGACACCTTCCAGCATCAACCCCTTTCCAAGAAGCAAGTAGAAATCCCTTGCTCTCATGAGAATAAATTCAGTTCCAATCTTATTCCTGCTTGTAATGCTGTGTGTGAAAACCCCACATTTGTGGTTCATGTTGAGTACATTTTTCAGACAAATAACCACATCCGAATTAACAAGTAATGATATTTTCCTGTTCAATGCTGTTCTACTTCTTAAAAACAAGACATTCATTTATTTCCATCAGTGTGTCAAAGCCTATGTAAGGAATAAAAAAAAGGTTTTGCTCGGAATCACCATTCCATAAGAGCTTTCCTTTCAGTTTAGCGAAGTTACTGTGGTGGACACGCTCTGTTTCACACTATTACATGATTTAATTCGTGAGTTTATTACTTGGTAAATACAATAAGGAATAATAATGCAACACATGTGCACACAGATTAGGAATAAGAAGTGAGTTGAATAACAAATAATTGTTTTACAAAGATTTACGGTTTAGTCTCTGAGACATTTGTAAAGAGTAGATGAATTAATTGTGACCTTCAAGGCACACTATTCCACACAGTAAAACATCAGACCACTAATGCACATGGACCATGGATTTCTAATTCTTTGTTGCATTTTTTTGGAAGGACATGCAAAGACCATATCTATTTTTGCTTTTGATTGCGTACTGAAATGGGAAAAAGACTGTTTCAAAAGCCAAGGATTGTTGAAAAGTGAAGGCACTTTATAAGAGCAAGCAACCTGACACTCATTGTAAGTGCTGTTTACATAGTTGTTGATTCAAGCAGTGCCGAAACCTCAGTTGCAGATAAGATGGAGCCAGTGGGCTGTGCACAAATGGAGATTTGGCCAGCATCAACTAGATGATTGTTCTGTGAAATGGTGACCAATTACCAACGTCAATGGCTTTCTGCCTGGCAACAAAGATGTGCTTGGATCCCAGTTAGCTGAAAAGTTTGGGGTTATGAATGTTCGGGTCAGAAACCAGTGGGTCTCTCGACAGGAAGGAGCCATTTTTGGTCAATAGTGACAAGAACCTCGAGCCTGAAGATTGCCAGTTATTTCCCCTCATCAGTTGCAGTAAGCTGTGATGTTTTATTAATAAGTTAGAGACTTTTATAAGAGTGAACCAGTCATTCTATGCCTCCAACAAACAAGTAAAAGTACCTGTTTAGGAAACAGTTCTGATCAGCAAAAGGATCATCACAGCAAACCCTGTGGCCAAGGACTATTGAACTACCTTCCCAGCCTTCCCCCTCCAACCATAACACCGATTTTGGTTAGTGTATGTGTTTATGGGGCAATTTTATCAGTGGGTTAGAATTTTAACAAATAGAGTTATATGTTGACATTCATTAATTGTTTACCTGTAGTTAGAATCTATTTAATTGAAATAAATATTAAATCTTGTTAAGTACTAAAACCTATTCCATGCTTTCTGTCAAACTAGGTGTAAAAGATAGGTAAATTGAGGAACAAACACAGAGAATGCTAGAGAAACTCAACAGGTCTGGCAGCATCAGTGGAGAGAGAAGCAGAGAAAATCTGATTCTTCCTTCAAGTTCCCAGTGTCCACAGTGTTTTGTCTTTATTCAAGGTAAATTGTGGAGTTCTGTGTACATTTTAAAATCTTTAACTTTTGTGATCGCTTCAAGAGTAGGGGCACCTGATTCCAAGTGTGCTACCCAGTGAAGCATAACAGATAAAACACAGCCATATCTGCAGGAGATAGTAGGAACTGCAGATGCTGGAGTGGCTTCCTGCTGAGAAGATGTGTGGGAGTTAGCATCTCATTATCCTTCCTTTTTAATCTTTCTGTTTGAAGTTTCCTGACAATGAGCAGATGTGATATTCCATTGGTTCACACAGTACTGCCAGACAATCACAGAATTTATTCTCTCCCCTCCCTCACCTCATTTTATGTATAAAAACCATCCTTTTCCTAACTATC
Organism: Rhincodon typus; assembly: GCF_021869965.1. Taxonomy (NCBI): domain Eukaryota; kingdom Metazoa; phylum Chordata; class Chondrichthyes; order Orectolobiformes; family Rhincodontidae; genus Rhincodon; species Rhincodon typus. Next base: position 111,635,446 of record NC_063332.1, read on the forward strand.
GTCAGTTCTGAGGAAGGATCACTGGACTCGAAATGTTAATTCTGATTTCTCTCCACAGATGCTGCTAGAGGTGCAGAGATTTTCTAGCAAATTTTGTCACAAAATTAACACTCACATTCAATAATGAGATCATGGTTGATCTGATAATCCCCAGCTACACTTCGCTGCCTTTTTTCCTATAACTTTTGCTTCCCTGATTAATTAAAAATCTGGCTATCTCTGTCTTGAGTATACTTAATGATAATAATCTCAACAGCTCTCTGCAGTAAGGACTTCCACAAATTGGTTATGATATGAGACAATAAAAATGCTCTTTATCATAATTTTATATGTGAAATTATCTAGGATTATGCCCTCTGGTCCTAAATCCTCCCACATAGGTAAACAATCTGTCTGCATCTGCTCTGTCAAGCTTCCTACAAATCTAACTTGTTTCAATAAAGTCTTTTCTCATTCTTCTGAACTCCAGTTAGTACAAGCCTAACCTGTTCAACACCTCCTGATAAGAAAATCCCTTCATATTAGGATCCATCAAGTTAACCTACTCTACACTGCCTCCAATGCCAGTATATCTTTCCTTAAATAAAGGGATCAAAAAAATGTTCAGTGCTCCAGCTGACTAATGACTTGTATGGTTTTAGCAAGAGCTCCCTATTTTTATACTCCATTCTCTTTAAAATAAGCTGCTTGGCCTGCTGTGTTCATCCAGCCCTGCACCTTGTTGTCTCGGATTCTCCAGCATCTGCAGTTCCTACTATCTCTGACCCAACAGTTGATTTGTCTTCCCTTTTTCCTGCTAAACTTTGGTGCTACTTTGTTGTGATTCATGCATAATGACCTCCAATTCCCTCTCAGATGCAGTTTTTGAGAATTGGTGTGAGAGCGAACTGCCATCTGAGAAACCAGCACCTAGCTCTTGCAAGAAATCACTAAGTTCTCTAAGAAAGCACCATTTTATCCATAAATGGTACCGCAGCACTTCTAACTAAAAAAAAAAGAGAAAATATCCCTGACAGGATGCTTATGCCTTGAGAATGGCAGAAGAAAGTTGTTTATGACTGGAGAGACTGTGGAGAAGGCAAAGCAGTCTGGAAAACACATTCTGTGTGGACTTTTAGAAATTAGGTTTTAATTTAATTTTTTCTTACTACTTGGTTTATATAAGTGGGCCTTATGTTTACTGAAATAGCATACCAGTAGAATTTTGTTCAGTTAGGGAATAGTTAGGAGTTAGGGGGGAATTGTTTGGTTTGTTAATAGTTCCGAACTAGTTCGAACTAGTTAATAGTTCCGTTAATTTGTTCACTGTTAAGATTAAATAAATGAGTTGAGGTGAGATTCTCTGGGTGTTTCATGTTTAATTATTAGAAGGTTGCTGCTGTAACAGACTGGGGGCTTGGGTTTCAATTTTAATTATCAGAGTGGGTTAACCTCCCCTTCCTAACAGTTTTGGGGCTTGCCTGGGTTCTGGCCAGTTAGTGTGCGGGATCTGAATGGATTTGGAAAAATTTAAACAGACTTGGGGATTAGTGTCCTGGATCTTTAAGTAAAACGTAGGTGAGAAAAATCTGTTTAGTTTTGGTTACTTGTGGTTGGTTAAATCAAAAGTGAGGGAAATGGCTCTTAACATTCCTAAGGAGGTTCTGTGGTTTGAAGATCCTTCCCAAATTTCCCAAGAAAGTTTAGAGAAACAGAGGAAAGATATACTTTTAGACTTAGCAGACAGGCTAGAATTGGGTTTAACTAGGGATAAGAGGAAAGCTGAAATTGTAATGGAGTTGATCAAGTATTTAGGTATATCAGAGAAACAGGCAAGTGCAGTGGAGTTAGAAAAATTTAAACTTAAATTGAAAATTAAATAATTGGAATTAGAAGGTAAAGGAAAGGAAAGAAGAGCCAGGGCAGAAGTGAAAGAAACGGAACTGAAACAATTCAAAGCAGAGGAAAAAGGAAAGGAAAGAATTGCTCTGGCTGAATGAAAAGAAAAAGAGAGAGAAGAAAAAAAAAGAGAGAGAAGAGAGGGAGAAAGAGAAAGAGTTTGAACTTCAGAAGTTGCAAATTAAACAGGATAGCCGATATAAAAGGATGGAAATGAAGGGAGAAGAATTTTTCCGGATTTTGTGGTAACAAGATCCCACAGTCATAAGTTACAGCAAGAAGGAAAACCCAAAGAGAAAGCCAAAAAATTGAGGTCCAGTTAGCTGACACTCTGTTTGATAAAATGATAAAGGAAAAACCTGAACAGAAGGAGGATCAGGCAGAGGTGTTTAATTCTGAAAGATTACTGAAGCTATAACAAAAAGATGAGACAATGAAAGGTTTCTATCATAAAGCCTACTTGGAAAAGGAATTAGAATGTATTCCCAAATGCTATTAACTTAAGGGTAGAATCCTAAGGTTAAAATGGAGACCATGGCAAGTTAGTGCAGAGAAGAAAAGGGCGGAAGTGCACCAGACTGTGTTGCTGGTAGTATACAGACAGGAAGTATTGTGGATAACACATGAATTACCTGTACGAGGTCATCTAGGAGCGAGGAAGACTCAGGCTAAGATACAGAAGCATTTATATTGGTCTGGATTACATAAAGATGTGGTTGAATTTTGCCGTACCTGTCATACATGTCAAATGGTAGGAAAGCCCCAGGCAGTAATAAAACCATTGCCTTCGATGCCACTTCCCACGTTGGAAGAACCTTTCACACGGGTTATGATTGATTGTGTAGGTCCCTTCCCTAAAACCAAAAGTAGAAACCAATATTTGCTATCCATAATGGATGTGTCTACCACATTTCTGCAGGCAATTCCATTATGAAATGTTAAGGCAAAAAAGGTGGTGGAGGAGTTGCTTGCTTTCTTTACCTGTTATAGACTACTCTGGGAGATTCAGTCAGACCAAGAGTCCAATTTTACTGCCAAACTATTTAAGGAAGTCATGGATAGTTTAGGCATCCAACACTATAAATCAAGTGCGCACCATCCTGAATCCCAGGGAGCATTGGAAAGGTGACATCAGACTCTAAAGCACACACTGAGGGCTTATTGTCAGGATTACCCAAATAAAGGTATCCCAGTTATATTGTTTGCCATTAGAGATGCCCCAAATAAATCAAATCTGTTTACACCATTTGAACTGATATTCAGACACCAAGTAAGAAGGCCTTTAAAAATAAGGAAAAGTTGATAGGTCCGAAGTCACAGATCTCACAGTTGGATAATGTATTTGAGGTGAAAGAATGATTAAACAGGGTAGGTGAATTAGCTAAACAACATCTGAAGTTGGCATAGTATCTGATGAAACAAGAAGCAAATAAGAAATCTAAAATTCATACGTTTGCCCATGGGGCTAAATTATTGGTGCTGTTACCAGTGGTAGGAAATTCCTTCAAAGCAAAGTTTAGTGGTCCTTATCAGATTGAGAAGAAGTTGATTCATGTGAATTACCTGGTTAAGATGCCAGATAGGTAAAAATTTTATCAGGTACGTCATGTGAACATGCTGAAACCTTACTATGACAGGGACAGTGAACAGGAGAAACAGGTATTAGTTTTTTTTATTCATTAACGGGTTGATGACATCGCTGGCTAGGCAGCATTTATTGCCCATCCTTAACTGCCCAGAGTCAACCACATTGCTGTGGGTCTGGAGTCACATGTAGGCCAGACCAGGTAAGGATGGCAGTTTCCTTCCCGAAAGGGCATTAGTGAACCAGATGGGTTTTTCCAACAATTGACAATCGACAATGGATTCATGGTCATCATTAGATTCTTAATTCCAGATATTTTTTAATCGAGTTCAAATTCTACTATATACCATGGTGGGATTGTGACCCAGGTCCCCAGAACATTATCTGGGTCTGTGGATTAACAGTCCAATTATAATACCACTAGGCCATTGCTCCTCAGAGTGAAGGATCAAATCAAGATGATTTGCATATTGATGTACCTCAAATTAAGTCAAATAATGAGGAAGTCCTTGGAGAATGGGATTGGGTAGTAAGCTATCTGTCTCAGGAGCAGGGAACTAAATTGAAAGGCTTGTTACAGCAATATGTGGACATAAGTAGGAATAGAATGAGGAAGACTCATATTAAAGTACATGAGGTTGAAGTAAGGAATGCTGTTTCAATAAAACAACATCACTAAAGGCTTAATCCTTTCAACGCTGCACAGGTACAGTAGGAAGTGGAAACAATGCTACAAGAAGACAGAACCAAGCTGAGTCAAAGTGAGTGGAGTTCGCTGGTCATGTTGGTTCCCAAACCTGGTGATACTCAATGATTCTGCATGGATTATTGGAAGGTCAATGCCACTACTAAATCGAACTCATACCCAATTCCAAGGCCGGAGGACTATGTGGGAAAAGTTGGACAAGCCACTTACATCACAGAGTTGGACTTAGTTAGTGGCTACTGGCGAGTAACTTTGTCAGTCAGAGCGAAAGAAGTTTCTGTTTCTATAATCTCAAATGGGCTGTATCAATTTAAAGTAATGCCGTTTAGAATGAAGAATGCACCAGCCACGTTTCAAAGACTTATGAATAGAGTTGTGGCAGGATTGACTAATTGTGCCATCTATATTGATGACTTAGTGATCTTTAGCCATTCATGGAAAGATCACATAGTGTATTTGGCAGAGCTCTTTGAAAGACTATGGGAGGCAAAACTGGTTATAAGTTTAGCAAAAACTGAAATCGTGGAGGCAGAAATGACATCCTTGGGACACAACATCAGACATGGAAGGATGACCCTGAGCAATATGAAGACTAAGGCCATCGATGAATTTCCAAGACCATCCTTGAAGAAAGAGGTGCTTCGACTTTTGGGACAGAGCAGATTCTACTGGAAGTTTGTAACAAACTTCAGTAGCATAGTGGCACCGCTGATGGATTTGCTAAAGAAGAACACAAAATTTTGGTGAACAGAGCAATGCCAGAAGGCATTTAAGAATTTAAAAGCCGTATTAACCACTGCACCCGTTTCAGCCACACCAAATTTCTTGAAACCCTTTAAAGTCGCTATTAATGCCAGCGACGTAAGGGTTGGAGTTGTGTTGATACTAGAGGATGTTGGTGGAATTGAAAGGCCAAATGGTTATTTTTCAAAGAAAGTCAATATCCACCAGAAAAACTACTCCACCACTGAGAAAGTGTTATTGAGTTTGCTACTGGCCTTACAACATTTTAATGTTTATGTTACAGACAGTATTTCGGAGACAGTTGTGTATCCAGACAACAACCCTCTCACCTTTCTGGAAAGATTTATGGACAAGAATATGAGACTAGTTTATTGGAGTTTTATGTTACAGGCTTTTAATTTAAAGATTGTACATGTTGCGCGTCATAAAAAGTTATTGCAGATACATTATCGCGGGTTCAAAAGAAATGTGTAGATAACATAGCACCTGTACAGTTCAATCTTATATATGTATGCAGAATTAATATGAAGGGTGTAACTTTAGATTACTGACCTATATATGCTATGCTAATGGTGTTAAGATTTTTTAAAAAAGCCATCTTTTCATAATGATGGTTCATTTTTTTTCTTTGTGGGGTGGTATTACAAATTTGTGTAGAGTGTATGGTTCCATTAAGAGATAAAGTGCTTTTCTAAGCTTACGGATTTATACAGGAAAAGAAAAGTTTCTGCATGTAGCTGAAGATGTACAGCCAGTTCTAAAACTGAAACATGTATCAATTAGCTGTGTGATTGGAAACCTTAGGTTTGTTTTGATGTTTTGGTAACTAGCTGGAATCAGCCAATTAATTTAAACCAAGCACTTAGCAATTGAAAGCCAATTGAATTTAAATCTGATGGTTTTGACAACCTCAGAACAATGCTATTGTAAGAAAATTGATATGTCATCCAAGGTGTATATGGAGAGGGTTTTTGAAAAATCAGTGTGAGACGGAACCGCCATCTGAGAAAGAAGCACTTAGTTCTCACAAGCAATCTCTAAGTTCTCAAAGAAATCACCATCTTATCCATAATGGGTACCACAGCACTTCTAGCTAAGAGTCTTCAGAGAAAACGCCCCTGACAGCAGGATCAGTGGAAGAAAGTTGTTTATGACTTAAGAACAATAGAAGAAAGGAGTTTATGACTGGAGAGACATTGGAAAAGGCAGACCATTCTAGAAGACACATTCTGTGTGGACTTTGAGAGACTAAGTTTTAATTTATTTTTTTCTTACACCTTGAATTATACAATTGGAACGTGTGTTTATTGAAATAGCATACCAGTAGAATTTTGATCAGTTAGGGAATATTTAGGAGTTAGAGGGGAATTATTCCATTTGTTAGTAGTTCTGTTAATTTGTTCACTGTTAGGGTTAAATAAATAAATTGTTATTTGCTACTTACCAGGTGAATATCAGGGATTTTCTTCCTTTAACCTCCGCTTCTGCATAACAGTTTAACAGATTAGGTGAGATGAGACAAGCTTCTCTGGGTGTTTTGGGTTTAATTATTAGAAAGATGACTCTACTCCTGCCGTAACAAATCGGGGGCTTGTGTTTCGATTTTAATTATCAGAGGGGATTGACCTTCCCTTCCTAAAACCTCAGTTAGAAAAGAAGATAGAAACAGTAAATATGTTTTGTTTTGGGAACATAGAATAATATCATGTTGTAATCAATTGAATATATCAATTTATGACATATGTAGGTTATAGTGGACTCAAGTACATTCAGTAGGTATACCTTTGGGGTGGTACATGGTAACATGGAGTTGAAGGGAGTACGTTGTCTTTGGAGGAGAGAAAGTATAGCATGAGACAATAATTAAAGAATTAAGAGAAGCTGCTAGACTATGACTAGAGACAGCAACGTTAAAGGTTCAAACATATCAGAAGGGAACAGACCTCATCCAATTAGGTAACTGATGGGTGGATACAGCACTTGAGAAAACAGCCACAAAAGTCCCTGAGCATCAGATGGCAGCATTGGTGATGAGGTTGGAGGTAGTAAACATGGTAGATTTACCCAGTGATATGGATGGAGGAGGTGAAAGGGCAATGGGAAGAACAAGATGTGGTAAAAGGCACCGATGGTGTCTGGTGAAGAGAGGAAAGGGGCTATTGCGATGCTGAATTTAGCCAAGCCTCATGAAAATGTGCATCAGAAATGTCTTCCAGGGGAGGGAAGCCATGTTGGGGTGGGCAGTGGCAAAAAATGGGAAGAGAGTAACAAAACACAGTTGGTGATGCATCGTATGTACCCAACATAACTAGTCAAGATCTGCATGTCACACAAGCTCGGAGCAAAGGGGCCCTGGGAGCAGATACAGATAGTCTTCACAGATTTCTCTCAGAGTCAGGGTAAGATTCATTGTTTGGTAATTACTGAGTGATTTGGTGGGTGACCAATATCCAAGTGCGTGGAAGTGCCGCTCTCTCACTCAAAATTTTTCAGCCACAACTGTCACTTGAGAAGCGATAGTAAGAGAGGTAATCTAAAGATGGGGAATGCAATTACAGATGGATTTGTGTCAGACAGCACACATGTTACAAGTAAATAAGGGGCAATTAAGGTGCAGCAAGCAATTAAGAAAGCAAGTGGTTTTAATTGCTGGGGTGTTGGAGTTTAAAAAATAGGGAAGCCTTGATATAACTTTACAGGCTGTCTATGGAACCACACCTGAAGCACTGTGCACAGTTTTGGTCCGCATATTTAAAAAAGGATATATTTACAATGGCCACAGTTCAAAAGAGACCCACGAGGCTGGGCTGCAGAGGTTGACTTATCAAGACTGATCCCTGGGATGAAGGTATTGACATATCAAGAATGGATAAACAGGTTAGGACTTTATTCATCAGATTTTAGAAAAATGTCGGCTGATCTTCTTGAAACATACAAGAGTCTATGACAGAATTGATGCTGAGAAGATGTTTCCACGAGTAGGGGAATCTCAAACTAGGGAATGTAATTGCAGGATAACGTTATATTCATTTAAAACCGAGATGTAAAGGAATTTCTTTCCCCAGAAGGTGGCAAATGTCTGGGAATCACTATCCCAGAGATTTGAGTAGGCTAGATCATTAAAAATATTTAAAGAGGTGGTAGATTCTTGTTTCAAAATATTGGGGAGTTGTAGGCGAAGAGGAGCTTTCTTGAAAGTGGACTTAGACCTGGCGCAGAGCAGCCATGATCTTATTGAATGGTGGACTAGACTTGAAGGGCTGAAAGGCCTACTCCTGATCCTATTTCTTATGAAGTTGGTAAATTGCAAAAAGTTCCTGTTTCCCTATCACCCCCAGAATAGAGCAAATGTATAGGATACCAAAGAGAATGTTACTTCAAGCCATTCAGGAGACAGGGTAGGTCTGTTGCTAGTATCAAATGAGACTCAAGGCAACACTGAGTAGAACAACAGGATTAACTCCATATGACTAAATGACAGGAAAGGCAATGAGACTGTTGGGGTTTTTTTTGACTGGTAGCAAAGTAATAGGACGACAAATGAAAGAGTTAAGTGATTTGTAAGAAAGCTGTGAGATCAACTGTAGGACTCATTCAAGAAGTTAGAGATCCACAGATGATACACAACAGGGAAGTTGAAGCAGGAACAGAACAAGTTCAGATAGTGTAGGGGAAAAAGTCAAGGTAAAGATTGTGCAAAATGAACTATGAATTGTGCCATGATGGATGGTACTGTATGAAGTGATCATAATTAACAGTACAAGTGCCAGTACGGACACAAAAGGGAAAGGTCATTAGAAACACTGGTCACAATTTGAGCAAGCCATTAAATGATATACATTTTACAGAAACATTTGACACAGGAAACATACCAAATCTGATCGAGATAACAAGGTGTAGAGCTGGATGAACACAGCAGGCCAGGCAGCATCAGAGGAGCAGGAAAGCTGACATTTTGGGTCTGGACCCTTCTTCAGAAGAA
>NC_063332.1:111644740-111667269 GCF_021869965.1 Rhincodon typus
TGCATGCCAAAGTGACCTTCAGCATCGGCAGTTCCTACTGTCTGTAAGTCTGATTGAGGCATGCTTTGTAGGGATATTACCAGCTCTCCCAGTAAATCATGAGGACTGTTGACAGTCAACATACAATGGAGAAGCCCATTGCACCGGATCAAGGGCAACATAACCTCAAGTTAAAGCATGTCTTATGCATGACTTATGATGGTTTCATTAGTGCTACACAAATGGAAGGGGAAAGAATGGACGATGATGTTGTTGTGTTACGTTTAAAGTTTACAAGCCATTCTATTATAGCCATCAGACCCTCCTCAGGAATCTCAGGAACCTTTACCGTGAACTTTCCTTCAGGGAGACTGACAACTCTATGACATTCACACATAATTATGTGCAGCTTGCCTGGACTGCCACCAAACTCCACTCCAACTGGGTGGAAACACTTCAACACTGACAAGGAGGTTGGGCTGCATGCCAAAGTGACCTTAATGATAAGGTCAGCAAGACTGGGAATGTTATTGTGAGACTTGCGGATGTGGCCACAGAGGAAAAAACTTACCACAGTGGTAGCAACAACAAATAGCACACATGAAACCTGCATTGTACAGCAGAGGGTAGCGAACCAGAGGCACAAATAATTGATGCACATTGTCCAGCTTTAAGCTCAGGACCAGAAAATGGAGTAGTGTTTGTAAAAGATAATAGATTTGTTGTGATAGTGTACACAATGAGCTGGTGGCCCTTGTTCTAAACATTTCCAGTATTGGTTTGCCTAAGTGGTGTTTAGTTCAGACCCAAGCATCATATACAACTTGGTAAAATAGATGATAACGCAGGTGGCTTGGTTTAATAGCAGAGGATGGATAATGGCTACATGGTCAGTTCAGCAAAATGTTTGACTGAAATACAGCCTGGTCAATAATGTCACAATTACATTCAATACAGGGACTGCAATCGTAAATTCGATTTGGCAACAATGGATCTTATGTTCTAAAAATAAGGAAATATTACAAAATGGATAATGGATCTATGACAGACAGCTCAGTATGGACTAATTCAGAGCTTGGCCATGGTCCTCAGAAGTCATGGCTGAATCATTAATAATGCAATCAATGTGTATTAACATCTATCAGACGATACAGTCCGAAATGATGTCTGCACCAACTATGGATCATAGATACTTGGGCACGACAAAGAAAAACCTAAGACAAATTCCTGAGGGTGACCTACCCCTGAGGATAACTAATGCTCACTTGTTTAACCTAAGAAGAAGAGGCAGCATGCACTGTCCAGCTGGCAGTTCAAGTGTTTAACACATGTATATAAAACCATTATAGAATGTGTTATACATGATAATTTGTCAATCAGCATTGCTTTGGTAATCCCAATTACAAGAGAGTAAACACCCAATAAGACATTGTGTAGAGTATATGTTATTGGTGGTAATTAAAGGGAATTATTATGTGAGGTTTAATGCAACAGATAACTGGGCAAAGCCATATCGGCTGCAATGGAAACAATTAATGTTGCATAACTGGGTACAGAGAGATATTGCATTACCACAACACAAAAGGAATATCAATATTGGAATAATTGATCTAATTATATAGACAGCCATATGATGTATTTGCACCCACAGGTGCCAGTGTGGGTGGAAAAGGTAGAACATTGGAAATCTATAGGAGAGAAAGACTTAATATAGAGGGGAGCACAGTCATTATGGAAAGTCTGACATAGTATCAGAGCCAGTTCTCCTGTACTGAAAACTGCTGCTTGAACATCTTACAGGTCTTCAAAACATGGCCCAATGGATGCATAGAATGTATTACACACTACAGCAACGATGTGGAAGTGCTGGTGTTGGACTGGAGTGGACAAGGCCAAAAGTCACACGACACCAGTTTATAGTCCAATCGATTTATTTGAAATCACAAGCTTTTGGAGTGCTGCTCCTTTGTCAGGTGAAGTGAAAAGAGCATCCAGGCACAGACTTTATAATTAGAAAGAAATCTAAAGATCACACAAATGGTGTTAGTGGAGGGTCGAGGAATCACTGAAATGACTACACATTAATATCAACACGTTTCATCCCATCACCAGACTTTCCATGGGCTACTCTTCAGAATCAGACTCATTCTTGGACACATGCATCTCTATCAAGGATGGACACCTCAGTGCTTCACTCTACCGCAAGCCCAAGGATAAGCTCATGATGCTGTACTTCTCTAATTTCCAACCAAAACATGTTAACGAAGCCATCCCCTACTTATAAGCTGCACATACACAGGTTCTGCGCAGACGAGGATGAACATCTGAAGTTGCTGAAAGATGCCCTTATAAGAACAGGATACAATGCTCAACTCATTGATCGCCAGTTCCAGCATGCCACAGTGAAAAACTGCAACAACCTCCTCAGAAAACACACAGTACACGACCGATAGAGTACTCTTCATCTTCCTGTACTTCCCTAGAGCAGAGAAAATGCATTATGTTCTTCGTAGCCTTCAACATGTTGTCAATGATGACAAACATCTCCCCAAGATCTTCCCCACGCCTCCACTTCTCACCTTCAAACAGCCACCAAATCTTAAACAGACCATTGTTTGCAGCAAACTACCCAGCCTTCAGGACAACATCGACCACAACACCACACAACATGGTAACCTCTGCAAGACATGTCACATCATCAACGTGGACACTACCAACACACGTGGGAACACCACGCACCATGTGTACGGCAGATACTCATGTGACTCGGCCAATGTTGTCTATTTCATATGCTGCAGGCAAGGATGCCCCGAGGCATGGTATGTTGGTGAGACCATGCAGACACTAAGACAACGGATGAATAGACACCACACAACAATTGTCAGGCAGGAATGTTTCCTCCCAGGCAGGGAAAACTTGAGCAGTCAAATACATTCAGCCTCCGTTCTTTGGCTAAACGTCCTCCAATGTGACCTTTGAGATACACAACAAGGCAACCGAGCAGAAACTGACAGCCAAGTTCCGTACCCATGAAGATAGCCTCAACTGTGATCTTGGATTCATGTCGCACTACATGATCCAACCATACTGTTCTGTAAAATCTTCCTTACTGTCCTGTTTTGACACCATTACCTTGATAACTTATTATGATCTCTCTACTTTAATTAGTTTATACAGTTTTAGATTACTTGTTACCTGGGTTAGACCCTTGGCATGCAACTCTTATACCTAGCATGTTATTCCAGTCATTTGGTTTGTCTCCTTATTTTTAATTTTTTGTAATTATCTCTCTGCCTCAATTAATCAGATTATAGGTCATCCCTTCACTTGCTATTCAGCTGTTGACACATTACTCACACCATCTGACACTCTTGATCACCAGCAGAGACCTATTATTTATCCTGTTGACACTCCACTCACACTATTTATATGATCTTTTGCTCTCTTTCTGATTATAAATTCCAGGCTTGGGTGTTCTCTTCACTTCACCTGACGAAGGGGCAGTGCTTTGAAAGCTTGTGATTTCAAATAAACCAGTTGAACTGTAACCTGGTGTCGTGTGACTTTTGACCTTATACACTGCAGCAACAAGCTAGAGCATTGGCTGACAATATCAGACAAATAGATAACACCACTTGGTGGGAGAACCTGTGGAATCAGGAATCAAATATACAGATATACTCATAGATCACGATCATCTCCAATGTTTTATTGCCCAGTATGTATTGGTTGCAATTCTGCAGAGCTGTTTTTACACTTCATCGAGATAAAATAACTTTCCTTCTGAATGCATGAAAATAATCGATTGTCAACCTGTTTCCCGGGGTCCCGTCAATTTGTGCAACCACAATAGGATACATCTCCGACACTGGTACTTCGCAACCATGTGTCTGTACACTCATTCCCAAAAGTAAAGGCATTTAGAGTGTCTGAGCAAAGAACTTGTTTGTGCTAATAATGTGGTGGAAGAGCAGGATCCTCCAAGAACCGTTTTATCAACCTGGTGAATATAGGAACAAAAAAAAGTGATTTCTGATCTACTGGAGACCACACCTCAGGAAGGAGAAATGACTTCAGGAAATCCCACAGCTCTTTACTGTCAATGCTATTTTATCAAAAATTAGTCACTGAACAAATTGGATTCCAGTTGCAATCAATGTTTCGATGCGGACACCAGCACCTGAAGTCCCGGTAGTAAATTCTGCCATGTTGTTGGCACTAACTGGTTGGGAATCCTTCCTCTGCTACAAGGAGTGTAGGTGGTACTGTGATTGCCACTTACTCCAAGATGCACGGCATTAGGGAAAGATATGTTTCTGCTTGTGCTGCAAAGGATGACATATAGAACTCCAATGTAAACACATCCTGGACCATTGCACATATTATCTACACTGCATGTGATAACCTTCATCTTACATTCCCCAAGATCACTCTCTGCACACTCTAGAATTGGGAGTTGGCATCTCAAAGCCCCTGCTCAACAGCATTAGCTCTTCTTTCATTTTTTCAATTTCTGGTTTCCTTGTACTTCATGCATTTGATGAATGTCAATAAGTCCATATTCAAGTCTGTTCCATTCCTTCAAACTGGAGAACAGTGAAAAAGAGAATGAGACTTTGATCTAAAATATGCAGTTGCGTATGTAAACCCTGACACAGACACACACGAAATAAAATAGAAGACAGATCAAGAAAAATATAAATAATTTGCATTTATATATCTGATTAAATTCTATCAATTTTCTAAAAGTATTTCACATTCAATCGATGATTCTTGATGTGTAGTCATATGAAAATACAGGAATATGAATTCAGAGCAAAAGTAGACCATTTAGTCACTAAAGACTGCTCTGTTGTTCAATAAGATCATGGGTGATCTGTTTATGTTTTGAATTCTTCCATCTCCCCCCAGATAACCTTTGATTGCCCTGTCTAACAAGAACCTACCTACCTTTGCCTTAAAAATATTCAGTGATCCTGTCTAGCTGCTTCTGAGTCAGTGAGTTCTAAAGTTCTATAGAAAAAGATTTTCCTTATCTCTAGAAGAGTGACCCCTAAATTTTAAAAGTGTTCTCTGGTTCTGGACTCATCCACAAAAGGAAATATCCTTTCCACATTCACCTTGCCTAGTCCATTCAGGATTTAATATACTTCAATCAAGTCTTCCTCATTCTTCTAAACTCCACTGGAAATAAGCCCAGCTTATCCAACCTTTCCTCATAAGACAACTGCTTATTTGAAGTATCGATCGAGTAAACCTCCTCTGAACTGCCTTGAATGCATTTCCAATCTTCGTCAACTAAGTAGGTCAAAACTGCACTTAGTATTTGAGATGAGATCATACCGACGCCAGGTATAACTGAACCATTAACATCCTGACCTTTATATTCAGTTCTTCTCATAATAAATGATAGCATCACATTAACCTTAGTTTCTTGCTGTATCTACACAATAACATGTTGTGACTCATATGTGAGAACATTCAAATCTCTCTGCACCTTTGAATTCTGCAATCAGTCATTCTCCATTAAATAAATACTCTACCTTTTATCTTCCTGTCAAAGGAAGCAAAAGCATGCCTTCTCACATTATAATCCAAATGTTAACTTTTATTCCAACTTACTCAACCAATCTAAATCTGACTGCACCAATTTTATGTCCTCTGTGCGCTATCTACTCATTAGTTATATAGGCAAATATTACAAAACAAGAAAGTCAACATAAGAAAGGCGGAGCAAATGAAACATAGAAAATAGGAATAGTTCATTAAGAGGAGGTGGTAGTATTATTACCAGACTGTTAATCCAGAGACCCAGGTAATGTTCTGCAGCTGGCAGATGGTGGAATTTGAATATAATAAAAGTTTGGAATTAAGAGTCTAATGATGATCACAAAACTATTGTCAGAAAATCCCCAACTGGTTCATTAACATTCTTCAGGGAAGGAAACTGCCATCATGACCCGGTCTCGCCTACATGTGACCCCAGACCTACAGCAATGTGGTTGACACTTAACTGCAGTCTGGGTAACTAGGGATGGGTGATAAATGCTGGCCGAGCCAGTGATGCACACATCTTGTGAATAAAATTAAAATTGGCCCATTGAGCCTACTCCGATGTGTAATATGATCATAACTAATCCTCTACCTCAACATCACTCTTCACCATGCTCCTTGATGCCTTTGAGTGTGTAGAAATCTATCTTTTCTCTTTCTTAAATAGCTTTAGTGACTTGGCTTCTACAACCTTCTGTGCTATAGAATTTCACAAGATCACCACCCTCTGAGTGAAGAAATTTCGCCCTATCTCACCCTGAAATAGCTTACTGTGTTTCCTGAGACTGTGACCACTTGTTCCAGGCCCCCAGAAAGGGCATAGATCATTCCTGTATCCAGTCTGGCCAGCACTGTCTGAATTGCATACATTTCAATTCGTTACCCTCTGATTCTTCTGAACTCCAGTGAATAAAGGCCTAGGCAACCCTATCTCACCTCATATTACAATGCTGCCATTCCAGGAAACCATTTGGTGAACCTTCACTTCACTTCCTCTATTGCAAGTATATGCTTTCTTCGGCAAAGTAGGGAGACCCAACCTGTGCAGCACACTGCAGTTTCCCCGAGGTCCTGTACAGCTGTAGTAAGACGTCTTGCTTCTGTACTCAAATCCTCATTCACCTTCTCAACAGGTTGTTGCACCTACCTGTTTGCTTTTAGTGACTGGTGTACAAGGACTCCCAGGTCACTTTGGACATCAACATTTTCCAGTCAACCACTATTTAAATAATACGCTGCCATTCTGATTTCCCTAAACAAGTGTATAATTTTACAGTTATTCTTGCTATACTGCACCTGCCATGTTTTTACTCACTCTTGCAACTTGTCTAAATTGCCTTGAATCCTAAGACTATAACGCATAGGAGCAGAATTAGGACATTCGCTCCATCAAGCTTGTTCCACCATTCAATGAGATCAAGGCTGATTTGATAACAATCAATTCCACTTTCCTACCTTTTCCTCAGAACCCATGATGCCCTTACTCATTAAAAATCAAGATGGCTGTGGAGTAGGATGCTCCAATCGGAGCTCCTCCACTCCTTCTGTTATTTCTCGTTTCTCTCCCTTTCTTCACCTTTTTTTCTCTTTTTCTTCACCCTGGGTGTTTCCCCTTCTTGGTGTTCACCTCCCCCATCACAGGTCTCTGCCTGGTCTCTCAGCAGGCCCCGGCCTGGTCTCTCGGCGGGCCCCGGCCTGGTCTCTACGATTCGTAGTGAACTCCAGCCTGGTCTCTCGGCAGCTCTCTGCCTGGTCTCTTGTGGTATGTCGGCCAGTCTCTCGGCAGCACATGGCAGTGTCTCAGCTCGGTGTGTGGGTGGATCCTGCTCGGGCATCTTCCTGAGGCACCAGGAGAGAACGGAGAGGTGGCAGTTTCAGCAGCAATGACAAGTTCTGCAGCAGCGACATCGAGAACAGACATCTGAGTTCTCCTCGGAGAGCGAGATAAGTGGAGGACTCATTAAAGACTGTTGAACTTTTAACCTATTCCTTTACTTTCATAGTTTAAACTATGAAAGACTTTAATATAAACTGTTACCTATTTCTTTATTTTTCTACAATTCTATGAAATAATGCTTAATATTTTAACTCTCACTTCTCTTACCACATTGTACCTATGATTTTTTGTACTTAGGTGACTTTGTGCCTAAGATGGTGCCATATGTGGTGACATTATACACTTTTCATTATACACCTGTCCTTGAGTACATGTGACAATAAAATCTAAAATCTAAATCTATCTCAGCCTTCAATGTACTTAACAACCTAACCTCGACAGCCCTGTGTGGAAAGAATTCCACAGATTCACCAACCTCTGACAGAGGAAATTTCTCCTTATCTCTGTCTTAAAAGTCTCTTTACATTCTCCTCATGGCTCACAATTTCACCACGCTTTGTGTCATCAGCAAAGCTGGAAATGTTTCAGTTGATTCCTTCATCCAAATGGTTGACATAACTTGTGAATAGCTAAGGATCTACCATTGATCACCATGGACTCTGCTGTCACCACCTTCCATTCCAAAATGTTCCATTTGTTCATACTCGGCTTCCTGCCTGCTTACTAATTCTCAATCTATACCAGTAAACTAAACCAATCCTGTGTGCTTTCACTTTGCACACCAACCGCTTATAACCTCTTATGTGACCGATCAAATACTGTCTGAACATTCAAATACACCATGTCCATTCATTCTCTCTCATTTATTCTACTAATTATATCTCCAAAAAGCCCTAATAGGTTTGTCAGACATGATTTCTCCTTCATTAATTGATACTGACCTTGTCTGATTCCATTGATATTTTCTTAGTGCCCAATTATCAGATACAAAGCAGTGGGAGAGGGGCAGATCGAACTCAATCAGAGTGGGAGAGAAGTGGATAGAGCTCAGTTGGAATGGGTCGAGTGGAACCTCCACTGAATCCAAAGGTGCAATGTCACGGTTCGAAAAATGACACAAGACAAGAGGATTTGGCTGCTTTGGAACCAGCTTTAGGGGCTGAGTGAGTAGTGCTGGGAGGGACACAGAGGTACAACTCCTTATCTCCGTGGGTAGTAGTTTGTCAGGAATAAAGAGCGAGAGTGAAAAGTATGATTTTGATTAGTAATGAGTACAGTTGTGTTATTGGTTCCTAGTTTATTGTTTGTAGTTGGTAAGGATCGCAATGGCAGGAGATTGTGGCCTGTGGGATGCTCCTCCCGCAAAATGTGGGAAATCAGGGATGCCTCCGATATTTGTGGTGACTACATGGTATCCAGGAAGTGTGTTCGACTGCAGCTCCTGATGGACCAGCTAGAGTTATGGATGGACTCACTATAGGACAACTATGATTTGAGGATGTTGTAGATAGCACGTTTAATGAGTTGGTCATACCACAAGTATGGGCTAGACAGACAGAAAAGCATTGGGTGCCCGCCAAGAAGACTACTAAGTGTAGGCAGGCAGTGCAAGGTGCACTCTGTGGCCAAACCCCTCTCAAACTGATATACTGTGTTGGATACTGTTGAGGGTTAATGGCCTCTCAGGAGAAAGCAGCAACAGCCAAGATTGTGGCTCCACGGTTGGCTCTGCTGCACAGCAGAGGAGGAAAAAGACTGGGAGAGCTTTAGTGACCAGGCTGTCGAGTGTAAGAGGAAATGACAGACAGTTCTAAGGCAGCAAATGAGACTTTTGAATTGTGCCTTCCCTGAGCAAGGGCAATGGATGTCTCAGGGCATTCTGAAAGGGCAGGGTGAACGGCCAGCAGTGTGGTACATGTCGACCCCAATGGTATTAGTAGAAAAAGGAATGAGGTCCTGCAACAGGAATTTAGAGAGTTAGGTACTAAATTAATGAGGAAGACTAGAAAAAGTTGTAATCTCCAGATTATTTCAGTGGCACAAGCTACTGAGCCTAGGAATAGGAAGATATAGGTCAGATGAAATCATGGCTAAAAGAATAGTGTAGGATGGAGGGCTTTAGTGTTTTGGATCATTGGGACAGCGTCTGGGATAGGTGGGATCTGTAGAAGCTGGACAGGTTGCACCTGAACAGGAATGGGTCCTGTATCCCTACTGGGATGTTCGCTCATGATGTTGGGGAGGTTTTAAACTAATTTGTCAGGGGAATGGGGCACAGAGCAGATGTAAAGTCAGGAGCAAGGCCCAATCAGACATAAATGGAATGCTAGGGCAGTCCAGCAGGTGGTGAAGGCATGGGCTGGATAAGGTACAGGGTGAGGGAAAGCTAAATTGTCCCTATTTTAGTGCAAGGAGTTTGACTGGTAAGGTGGATGTCCTCAGAATTTGATTAGCTTGTGGGAATATGCTTTTGCTGTAATCACTAAGACATGGTTGAAGGAAGGACAGGACTATTCGAGGGTATAGCAGTTCAGTACTTCAGGTGTGATAGGGTGGTATGTAAAAGATGTGGGGGCATTGTTTTTCACAAAGGAAACCATCATTGTAGGAATGAAGGAGGATGTTCCAGGACAGTGTTCAAATGAGGCCGTCTGGGTAGAGCCCAGAAACAAAAAAGGAACGATGGTTTGCTGGGGTTCTACTCCAGGCCTCCCAATTGTCAGAAGGAGTTAGAGGAGCAGATTTGTAGGCAAATCACAGAAAGATATGAGTGAAACCGGGTTATAGTTGTATGGGATTTCAACTTTGCTAACATTAACTGGGATCACCTTAGTGTGAAAGGATTAGATAGGGTGGAATTTTTGAAGTGCAAACAGAAGACTTTTTTGTGCCAAAATGTAAATAGTCTAACTAGAGATGGGGCAGGTCTTGACCTAATCCGAGGGAATGAAGCTTGTCAAGTGGTTGAGGTTTCAGTGGAGAAGCATTTTGGGGATAGCAACCTATAAGTTTCAAAGATATTATGGGAAGGGATAAGGATAGTGCAAAAGTTGTGTCTAAACTGGGGGAAGGCCAATTTCAATATTATTAGATAGGGTCTGGCAAACAGATTGGGAGGTAAGTCTGCATTTGGGAAGTGGGAGTTCTTTAAAAGTAGTATGATGAGAATTCAGTGCCAACATGTTCTTCTAAGGATGAAAGGCAAAGGCAGCAAGTTCAGGATCTTGGATGTCAAGGGACATTGAGAGTGTGATAAAGAAAAACAAAGAAGCATATGTCAGAGCATCAAAAACAGGGGAGACCTGTCAAGAGTATAGACAGTGTAGGGAATTGCTTAAAAAAGAAATTAGGAAAGCAAAGAGGGGTCATGAAATATCTTTGGCAGATAGGATCAAGAAAATCCCTAAGGCATTTTATAAGTATGTTAAGAACAAGAAGATTGCCAGAGAAAGAGTGGGGCCTATTAGAGATCAAAGAGGCAACCTGT
The DNA here is from genome assembly GCF_021869965.1 of Rhincodon typus. Lineage (NCBI taxonomy): Eukaryota > Metazoa > Chordata > Chondrichthyes > Orectolobiformes > Rhincodontidae > Rhincodon > Rhincodon typus. Next base: position 111,655,597 of record NC_063332.1, read on the forward strand.
ACATGAAGCCTGAGGATGGGAGTGAGGCATAAAATGAATACTTCTCATCTGTATTCACAGAGGAGAGAGATATTGTAGCTGGGGATTTCAACTGGGACAGTAAGGTTTGAGTACATGTTGGAATTAATCAGGACGAGTTGTTAGATGACTAAGCAGGCACTAAAGTGCATAAATCACCAGGACCTGATGAGATGCATCCTAGGCTGTTATGAGAGGCAACGGAGGAGATTGCTGAGGCCCTGGCACAGATATTTAATCTTTCATTGGCCACAAACAGTGCTAGATGACTGGGGGATAGCTAATGTGGTTCTATTGTTCAAGAAGGGCAACAGGGATAGACCAGTTAGTCTGACATCAGTGGTAGGGAAATTACTAGGAAACAATTCTGAGGGACTAAATTAGTCAACCCTGGAAAGGTAGGGATTGATCATAGATACTCAGCACAATTTGTCAGAGGGGGATTCGGTCTGACTAATTTAGTTGAGTTTTTTGAAAAGGTGACTAAATATATTGATGAAGGTAGTGTAGTTGATTTGGTTTACGTGGACTTCAGTAAGGCCTTTGACAAGGTCCCTCATGGAAGTCTGATCCAAAAGGTAGGAGTCCATGTGATCTAGGGTAACTTGGCAAACTGGATCCAAAATTCAACTTACAAACAGTCAGCAAATGGAGATAGTGGAGGAATGGTTTTGTGATTAGAAGTCGGTGTACCACTGGGATTGGTGCTGGGACCCTTGCTGTATGTTATGTACATTAACAACTTGGATGTGAATGTAGAAGGTATAATTAGTAAGTTTGCAGATGACACAAAAATTGGTGGTGGTGTTGTTGACAATGAGCAGGATGGTCTAGGGTACAATCGGGTATTGATCAGCTGGTAAATTAGGCAGAAAAACGGCAGATGGAATTTAATCATGATAAGTGCGAGTGATGCATTATGGGAGCTTTAGTAAGGGAAGGATATACACAATGAATGGTGGGTCCTTAGGAAGTGCTGAGGAATAAAGGGGCCTTGGTTTAAAAGTCCATAGGTCCTGATGGTGTCAGCGCAACCACATTTTACCACAGGGTGGTAAAGAAAGCATACAGGACTCTTGCCTTCATTAGTTGGGCATAGAACACAGGAACAAGGAAGGTTTTTTACAACTTTATAAAACATTGGTTATGCCACAGATGGAATACTGTTTGCAGTTCTGGTCGCCACACTATTGGAAGAACATAATTGCACTGGAGAGGGTGCAGAGGAGATTCAGCAGGATGTTGCCTGGGATGGAAAGCCTCAGTTTGAGGAGAGACTGAATAGGCTGGGTTTGTTTATCCTGGAGCAGAGTAGGCTGAGAGGGATCTGATTGAGGTATAAAAAGTTATGAGAAGCATAGACAGATTAGATTGTGAGAATCTTTTCCCCATGTAGACGTATCTAAAACCAGAGGGCATAAGATTAGGGTGAGGAGCAGATGGTTTAGAGGAGATCTGAGGAAAAATATTTCCACCAAGCCAGTTAGTGGAGATATGGAATGTGCTGCCTGAGAGGGTGGAAAGTCAGGTACTTTTGCAACATTTAAGAAGCATCTGGATAAGCACTTAAAATACCGGGACATTGTAGGCTTGGATCAAGCATGGGATTAGTGTAATTTGGTGTTTGTTGGACGGCATAGACATGGCACGCAGAAAACAGGTTTCACATTAATAATATGGAAATTTATAATCCGTGGTTTTCTCTCTCCCTCCTTTTTGAAATAGTGTGACCACATTTACCACCCTCTCTAAACTGCGACTGTCCCAGAATCTGTAGAATTTTGGGAGATGACAATAAGCAATTTCCATGACAACATACTCTGGGACATAGATAATCAGGCTCAAGGAAATTATTAGTTTTCAGTCTCATTAATTTCGCCAGCACTTTTTTTTTCTTTTTGCTAACATTAATTCCTCAGTTCCTTCATTTCATGAGATCCTTGTTCTCCAACATTTCTGGGAAGTTATTTATATCTTCTTTTATGAAGATAGAAGCAAAGTAGCTGTGCAATTATTCGGCCAATTCCTTGTTTTCCACTATCAGTTCTCTAAGGGGTCTACATTTGTCTTCATGAATGAAATGGATGAAATTAAGATAGTGGAGACACCAAAATAAATAGAGGAGATCAAAATGGAGAATGGCCAAAAACATGTTGAAAAGTCTCAATCAAAGCACACTGGACTGAAAATTCACAACACAGGTACACATTCTAAAACATACTTTCCAAGGACTTCAGAAGTGTGGGACTATATAATCTTCTTCCACCTCTCCCTCTTAAAATTTTCAGAATTTTCAAAGTCATGTTTGATGTAAAATATCTGGACTCATACCCTGCACCCTCTACACCTTTTAACATGTTAGGACATTGCATTGACGGAAATATGGGAAATATGAGAAATATGCGTAATATGGGAAGAGGAATCTTCCAAAGCCGCAGAGAATGAGGAAGAAAGTGGGAAGCCTAGAAAATACATAGGTTATCATTGAAACTGATACCCAATGCTTTCCAGGAGCCTCCATATTAACTTCCAGCTAGGAAGGCCCACAGATGACCATCCCATCCCACTTCCAGTGAACTCTCTCAAGTTTAATTTGATTTATTATTGCCACATGTACCAAGATACAATGAAAAATATTGTATTGCGTGCTATCCAGACAAATCATATCTTACGGAAGTATATCAGGGAAATAGAACAGAATGCACAATGTATTGTTACAGCTACAGAGAAGGAGCTGAGAAAGATCAACTGATATCAAGATATGAGAGATCTGTTCATAAGCCTGATGCCAGTGGGGAAGAAGTTGCACTTGAATCTGTTTCAATGAGATCATGACCCATTCTTTGAAACTGCAGGCAATACAGTCCAGTCTCCTTAATCTCTCTTCATGAAGCAGTTCTGCCATCCAAGGTATTATTTGGTGAACCTCAACTTCACTCCCTCTGTCAGAGGTATATCCTTCTTCAGATAAGGAATCCAAATCTTTATCCAAAACTGCAGATGCGATCTCACTAATGCACTGTCCAATTGCAGCAAGATATTTTTATTCCTGCACTCAGACTTCCAAGAGATGAAGGCCAACATAATATTTGCCTCCCTAATTACACAGGCATACTAGCATTTAATATCTCCTGACCAAGGATACTCAGGTCCCTTTAGGCATCAACAATGCTCAAACTCTCATCATTTAAGAAATACTCTGCTTTCTGTTTTTTTTCTATCAAGGTGTGTAATTACATTCTTCTTCATAATATATTTCATCTGCCATATTCCTGCCCATTCCCTTAGCCTGCCCAAGTCTCCTTGAAGCTGCCTTGCATTCTCCTCACAATTTACATTCCACCTAGTTTTGTATCTTTAGCAAATTTGGAGTTATTACATTTGGTTCACCACATCCAAATCAGTTATATAGATAATCAGTTTGCATTGATCCTTGAAGAACCCTACCAGTAACAACCCGTATCCTAAAGATGATTAATTTATTCCTATTCTCTGTTTTCTGTTTCTTACCCAATTCTCAATCCTTACCAGTATATTACTCCCCAGCACATATGCTCTAATATTATTTACAAACATCCCCTGGGGGACTTATTCAAAAGTCTTCTTCACACTCCTAATATGTGACTTTCACTGGTTATCCTTTACCTTGACTACAAATAATAAGTTCAAAAGGTGTCAGGCATGATCTCAAAATTCTGCGTTTGCTCTGCCTAGGCATATCGTTATTGTCTGTGTGTCTAGTTATCACATCCTTTTTAATAGATTCTAACATTTTCCTAATTACTGATCTCAAATGAACAGCTCTGCAGCTATCCAGTTTTTTCTCCCCACCCCTTCTTAAATTTACGTTTGCTGCTTGCCAGTTTGCAGAAGCATTTCTAGAATCCACAGGATTTTGAAAGATAGCCACCAATGCATTTATAGCTACCTTCTACAATACTCCAGGATGTATCTCCTTTGGTTCAGTGAATTTATCAATCTTCAAACCAGTTAGTATTTTGCGTACTACTTCTTTGTTAATACTAATTTGTTTCAATTCCATACTTTTCACAAATCCCTTGACTCTCTCGCATTTTGGGAGACTTTCTATATCTTCTTTCATAAAGGCGGGAACAAAGCAATTAATTACTTTCTCCACCACCTTCCCTAATCTCCATTATAAATTCCACCATCTCCCCACCTCAAGTGAACCCTTTGTTAATCTGTATTTTTCTTGCATTTGTAAAGAAGCTTTAGTCAATTGCTGGGGTTGCATTTGACTGAATTGAACTTATCTTGTTTTTTGTAGACTACATACACCTGAGTCATTTTAAAATTTGTTTTACAGATGCTATTTTTTTACTGTACTGGAACGGATTGAGAGCACTGATCATATTTTTATGTTTTAAAGAAAATACATCCCACTCATGAACCTTTATTAAATGGTGACTTAATACTATCAACATTAAATAAGCTGCCATTTGCTAAGAATGTCAGCGTCATTACACAGCTAACTTAAAAAGCTACAGCAGCAAATAAAATTTAAACAAGTGATTATGAGTCTACAGGGGGAAAAAGAAAGAGGGTTTTGGATCATGATATAACATGAGATAGTGTAATGATTAAAGATAAGCTGTAGGAGGGGATATCTCTCTATTTAGGTATCATGTTGTAACAAGCTATTGGTGACGATAGGCATGAGAATGGTTCTTTTTATTTCAAAAATATACTTAATTCATAAAAAATATCTTCATACATATACATAGTCACAAATGCAGTTCGGTTCTCTACAGTACCATATCAGCAAACAAGCAAATATTAGAGCAAGACTCTATCCAGTAAACAAACCAAAGGCATCTCTTACTTGTACAAGGTTATATTTACATGCAGTTGTGGCACTGGGAAAGTCCGAAAACTGAACAGACTCCATATAACTTCGGCAGAAAGACCTCAGACAATGGTCTTTCCCCAGTGCAATTTGGCGACAGCTGCCCCAAGCTTTAGTGTGTCCCTCAGCAGGTAGTCCTGGGCCTTGGAAAGTGCCAGTCTGCAGCACTTGGTCAGGGTCAGCTCCTTGCTCTGGTAGACCAGCAAGTTTCGAGCAGACCAAAGAGAGTCTTTCACCGAGTTGATAGTCCTCCAAGTGCAGTCGATGTTTGTCTCAGTGTGCGTCCTGGGGAACAGACCATACAGCACAGACTCCTGAGTCATGGAGCTGCTCAGGACAAACCTCGAAAAAACCACTGTATCTTTCTCCAGACTTCCTTTGCAAAGGCTCATTCCAGAAGGAAATGTATGACAGTCTTATCCCCCACACAGCTGCTTCAAGGGCAGTGTGCAGTGGCACAGAACGACTGGGCGTACAAGAAAATGTCCTTCAATTGCTTCATTCTACCTGCAAAGTGATTAAAAAGGCTAATTCAGATAATATTCTTTATGTAGAGAGAATTTAACATCAAAATAAAGATGTTAAGCTTCAGTTAAACAGGGCATTGGTAAGACAACGTCTTGGGAACTGCATGCAGCTTTGGACTCCTTATTTATGGAAGGATGTAAATGGATTAGAGGCAGTTCAAGAACATAAAACATAGAACAGTACAGCACAGTACAGGCCCTTCAGCCCACGACGTTGTGCACACCTATTATCCTACTAAGATCAAACTACATTTTCCTATCCTCCATGTGCCTATCCAAGAGTCGCTTAAAGTCTCTAAAGTATCTGACTCCACTACCACTGCCGGCAGCGCATTCCACACGCCCACTACTCTCTGTGTAAAGAACATACCTCTGGCATCTCCCAATACATTCCGCCAATCACCTTAAAATTATGCACCCTCGTAATAGTCATTTCCGCCCTGGGAAAAAGTCTCTGGCTATCCACTCTATCTATGCCTCTCGTCATCTTGTACACCTCTATCAAGTCACCTCTCATCGTTCTTCGCTCCAATGAGAAAAACCCTAGCTCCCTCAACCTTTCTGAGAAGGTTTACTAGATTGGCACTTGAAATGAGTGGGATGTCTTAGGAAAAAAGATTGGACAAGCTGGGATCATTTTCACTGGGGTTTAGAAGAATGAGGGGTGATTTGATTGAAGTTTATAAGGTCCTGAATAATCTTGACAAGGTGGGTATGGGACGGATGTTTCCGCTTATGGGTGAGTCTTAAACTAGAGGACTCTATTTTCAAAATAATGATCATCTTGTGAGGACAGATATGAGAGGAATTGTTTTTTTTGAGGGTTGTACAACTATGGAATTTTCTGCTACAGGAGACAGTGGAAACAGGCTCATTAAATATATTTAAGACAGAAGTGGATAGATTCTTAGTAGGTAGGGGAATTAAGGGTTATTGGGGATAGATAGGAATATGTAATTCAAAACCCAAACAGATAAGCGTGATTTTACTGAAAGGTAGAACAAGCTTAAAGGGCCAGTTGGCTTCTTCTGCTCCTAATTCTAATGTTTATGTTTGTTCCTGATCTATTTAAAAAAAAACCAAACGGATCACAAAAATACATGAAAAAATCAGCCCATTGAATGTTTATCCACTGCATTAAGAATAATATAAGTCACATTAGAATAGATTACATTTAAAGAAATCAGCTCTCTGGTGTTGTTGCTTTGTTAGGATGGGTCTCAAGGCCCACATATAAATCTGACCCTTACTGGACCCTTGTTGTGAATAAACCAGCTGCTACATTTGCTTGTAGAAAATGAGTGTCTATTCTTTAAAAGCAATTCATTGGGTCTTGAAGTCTTTTGGATTATCTTGGTCACAAATTGTGCTGTGTACATGGAAGATCTTTCATACAAATCGTGAAAAAAAAAGGGTAAGGAGATAATTACTCTCTTCCTAATTGGTAGCTAAATGCTTATTCCTGAGTGTGCTGAGCAGATCTATGTCTGTGATAAGGAACTTCTTTTTGTGTGAGGAACTGCAGACTGTAGCATGCACTCTGGCTCAGTGTGTTGGAGAGCACCATATCATATAAATACTTATAATGGCAGGCGTAGGCCATTCAACTCTTTAAGACTGCTCATTCACTTGGTAAGATCATGGCTGATTGGATTTTATTCCCAACTCTACCATTCTGTTGTATCCCCTACACCCTTCAACATTTTTGTCAATCAAGAATATGTCTAATTCAGCTTTAAAATATTCAATGTTTCTGCCTCTACTGTTCTCTAGGAAAGATAATTCCACAGGCTGACAAGCCTTAGCAAACAAATTTCTCCTCACCTCTACCATAAAACATCCCAAATCCATAATTTTCATCCACACTATGCAAGATCTTGTACAAGGAGAAATCACAGGAGTTATTGCAAAAGAACCTTAGACTACCCTCATGTATGCCTGCACAACACTATGCAAGGACTTTGTAGATTTAACCACAAGCCACCAGATCGGAACCTACCCCACAAAGAGAAATAAAGACCTTCCTTCAACACTTTGCTGACTCTTAACCACCTTTGATACTGAACTTCCTTTTTACAGGGAATGTGCATTAATTTCTTGTTAACGTGTGACTAAGTTAACTTTACCAAAACCATATGACCAATACACAATGAAATGTCAATTAATACCAAGTAGACTTTTAATAAGGCAAGAAAGCAATAAAGCAGGAAGTGGTGATTTTCCCAATTACCATAGTCTCCAAGGTGGTCAAAACAGGGTCATGGTAAACATTGCCTCGGTTTGTGTTGATTGCATTTTAGGTAAATGTGTGGAGGTGTGTACAAGGAACAACTGCCTGGAGGATCATAAAGGACAAATCAGATACTTGTATTTCCTACTTGAAGTCGTTAAAGATGCTGTACAGCATTTGGTGGCTAATGCTAAATTTAACCTCCTCTTCTAGAATTGAGCATCTGAACAGGAGTAAACTGAGGATTTTAAACACGACGAAGTTTTCAAGGTTCACTTGCTGATTGAGGTTGACTGATTACATCACATTTGAAGAGGGCTTTCCAGAAACTTTGTGAAATCCTGAAAATGTTGTCCCAAAACAGTTTACCAATTTTTAGATAACAAGGTGTAGAGCTGGATGAACACAGCAGGCCAAGCAGCATCAGAGGAGCAGGAAAGCTAACGTTTTGGGTCGAGACCCTTCTGAAGAAGGGTCTAGGCCCGAAATATCAGCTTTCCTGCTCCTCTGATGCTGCTTGGCCTGCTGTGTTCATCCAGCTCTACACCTTGTTATCTCAGATTCTCCAGCATCGGGAGTTCCTACTATCTCTTAGCAATTTTTACTTAAACATTCTCAGAACTTCATGTGAAACAAGTTTCAGTGATGTGTCGAACTGAATCCAAGTCAGTCGGTGAAACAGAAAAGCAAGATACCTTCCTTTGTAGATAGGATTTATTGGCTACTAAATCTCTTCTTTCCTCCCTCAATGATATGTATTATATATATATATATGACATAAACATGATAGATACTTTTGAATCAACATGTTCAGAAATGTTATTACACACCTCTGAAGCAGGTGGGACTTGACACTAGGCCTCCTGGCTCAGAGGTAGGGACATTACCAAAACACTTCAGGGAGGCCTCCTTACCTATATTTGTGGGTCAAATAATTAATACTTACTATGTCTTTGTGCTTAACCTTAAATAAAGACTTATTATGATTAGCCAAACACTAACATGCTGTGCTGCAGTTTCACTACCTTTGAGCCAAGAGGGGCCTAGTTTTCAAGTCCTACCTTCTCCAGAAGTGTATAACAACATGTATGAGCAGCTTGATTAGAAAAAATGTAGGAGCACTATTGACTAAACAATTTGTTTTTGGAAAATTATACTTTAAATGATAGAATGGAACTTTTATTCACAAACTTTAAAAATCCTCTGTCAAGAATACACTGTTGTTTGAGTCAATGTTCAATTTTGCGAGCATTGATCCAAAGTAATCCTTAGCTGCTGAGAATTTCCTTCCAAACTTTTCCATTCCTTACCTGGAGTGGAATTCTGATGCGGGCTTAGGATTCGTACCTGCTGACTGGAGGATGGGTAAGAGACACAAGATGCCTCTTTTTGGGGGAGGACTGCAGAACCATAAGCCAATCAGACAGCGTGAGGCTTTTGGCATGGCCTTCCCTTGGAATCAAGATCTTGCACAGGCAACACCTGCCCAGTGAGAGCTGTGCCATGGAGAAGGCTATAGCCTTGAGCTAAGATGCCAGGACTGAGGAGAACTGAGGCCACATGTAGAAGAGGATGTTTGTGGGTTAATGATGGTGGTGGGGAAATCACTTGGAAAGGGAGGCAGGGAGGTCAGAAGCAAGTGGGGGTCAGGCAGCTCACAGTGAACCCCTCCCTTTCCTAATGTTTAGCTCCTAGACAACGCATTGACTATATTAGATGAAGAAACAACACTCTCTCCCCGCAGGACAACAGTCAGCCTGCAGAGTTTGACCTGTTGTACAGAAAGCATGGCAATAGGCCTGAACTGACCAATTAAAGGCCTCACTTGGCAGCAGGGCAGGGAGGTTAATCATGTGCCTTCCTGCCCAGAACTTTAATTCTGGTGGAAGTGGGGAAACCAATGGATTCAGGAACAACACCATCCCACTTAATGAAATGCCCTTTCCATCTTGAAGATCATTCACGAGCAAAAAAAACTCTTTTGCTGGAAACTTTTAACTCCAGCAATGCCTTTTATGGTGGAGTTTTCCCAGGACTTCCTTGTAGTTAAATCGAGGCAAATCTTTCAGACTCAATTTGATTACTCAAAAATCTGGTCTTTCTAATCCAAGTGTGGGATTCCATTCGATTCTTACGTGGAGAGACATACCAGCTTGCAGACTCAAAGTGCTCTCCTTCTGAATTCTGCCAAATGAAACTGCTTGTAATATTGTGATATTTTAGAAGCCTGTGACTGATATCACAATATACTCTTTAAATTTCGAAGTCAATAAACATGGCAATGTATTTCACATGTGCTGTGTATCCAAGCAGAAATGTTGATCTTTGTGACCCAACTCTCTCAACTTGGATGTAAATGGAGTTTAAAGTACAATTGTTTACAATCTGACATTTTCAACATTTTCCTGGGAGTTGGAGACTCACAATCGGTCCAATGTTAGGACACAGGCAGTTATTTACTTTCTTCATGTGTAAACAACCCTGCACCTCCTCATTTAAACAAGTTGTGCTCCCTTTAATCTCTAACAAACACAGAAATTGCTGGAAAAGCTCAGCAGGTCTGGCAGCATCTGTGAAGAGAAATCAGAGTTAACGTTTTGGGTCTGGTGACCCTTCCTCAGAACTGATGGTATCTAGGAAAATGTTGGTTCGTATGCAGAAGATAGGGAGGGGAGGGGTAATCACTAAATGATAGGTGGGGATAGAGCCCAAAGAGAGAGAACAGTTGATAACAATCTGGCTGGGAGGGTGATTTGCTGTCAATTGGGATTGTTAGTGACTAAAAATAGGAAATGTGTAATGGCATGTTATGTGATAACAAGCCTGGTATGTGGGGTTTGGGGCTGGGACATGGGAGAGTTCAGGCCCTAAAATTATTGAACTCGTTATTGAGTCTGGAGGGCTGCAGGGTCCACAATTGGAAATTGAGGTGTTGTTCTTCCAGCTTGCACTGAGCTCCGCTGGAACACTGCAGCGGTCCTAACGCAGAGATATTAGCCAGGGTACAGGGTGGTGTGTTAAAGTGGCGGAAATAGCATCTGATGATCTACCGGATGTGGATGCTGGTGGGATGGTGGGTAAAGACAAGGGGAACCCTATTGCTGTTGCTGGAGGGAAGAGAAGGGGTGAGGACGGAAGTGTGGGAGATGGGTCGTAACCGGTTGAGGGCCCTGTCGACAAAGGAGCTGGGGAATCCTTGGTTGAGGAAGAAAGTGGACACTTCAGAGGCTCCCTTGTCAAAGTTGGCCTCATCAGAACATATGTGACGGAGACAGAGGAACTGGGATAATGGAGTCTTTACTGGAAGCAGAGTGTGAGGACGTATAGTCCAGGTAGCTGTGGGAGTCAGCGGGTTTATGGTGGATATTAGTGGCCAGTCTATCCCCAGAAATGGAAACAGAAATGTCAAGGAAGGGAAAGGAGGAGTCAGAGGTAGACCAGGTGAAAGTGAGGGCAGGATGGAAATTGGAAGCGAAATTGATGAACTTTTCCATTTCAAGATGAGAGAGGGAAGCAGCGCCAATGATATCATCGATATATCGGAGAAAGAGTTGTGGGTGGGGACCGGAATAGGACTGGAACAAAGAATGTTCCACGTAGCCCGTAAAGACACAGTCATAAGTGGGGCCTATCCGGGTACCCATGGCCACCCCTCTGAAATGAAGAAAATGGGAGGAGTTAAAAGAGAAGTTGTTGAGGGTGAGGACAAGCTCTAAAAGCGGAGGAGGGTGTTGGTGGGTGGGGACAGTTCAGGCCTTTGCTCCGGGAAGAAGTGGAGTGCCCTGAGACCATCCTGGTGGGGGATGGACATCTAAAGCGATTGCACGCCCATGGTAAAGAGGAGGCAGCTGGAGCCTGCAAACTGGAAATTCTGAAAGTGGCATATAGCGCAGAGGAATCATGGATGTATGTGGGCAGGATTGGACCGGTGGGGAGAAGACTGAGTCAAGGTAGGAAGAGATGAGTTCTGTGGGGCAGGAGCAAGCTGAAACAATGGGTCTGCCTGGACAGTCCTGTTTGTGGATTTTTGA